>NC_142107.1:13400000-13732500 GCF_056152115.1 Neolamprologus brichardi
TGATGCTTCACTAACCGAGAGTGAAGATACATTTGCAAATCTACAACCAACATTTTAAACCAGTGACACTTACCTTCTCTCTTACTCGTGAAGAAATATTAAATGATGCTCTCTAGTGTTCAAATATTACTTAGTCTGTATGTCAGAATATACTTATGTTTAAACTATGGGAGCAATACAACTGAAAATTTTGTGCTTATGAGTGTTGTTTTCCTCGGTGTGCCCCTCTCTAAAATGTAACAGTTCATTTCAATCACCTTAAATTTATGTTAGTGCAAAACAGTGGTGCAATTTCCCATTTATTCACAAGAAAACACATTTTTAAATCAATGCTTTTATTAATTTATTGCAAAACATGAATTCCTGAAAATACTTGTTAAAAACCAGCAAATGAATACATGACTTAAACCTTTTGCATTATTCTGATTTTTAACATGTAAAGACTGTAATGAGCAAACAGCACAAGCAGTAAAGAAGCAGATTTTAAAAGCACATTCTGGTCCTCGACTATTCAGTGGGACATTCTGACTTCTTGATGGTTTTCTCTGAAGTCTGTGAGCCCAAAGACACTTTACATGTATAAACCTTATCCATGTTCCAGTCTGATGTCTGGATGGTCAGAGAGCTGCTGATTTGGTAAGTCTGGTCTGGTCTCTGAACAGCAGTGCTGGTAGAGATCCCACTGCTCACTGGACTCCCAGCAGCCAACCAGCTCACATCTGCAAAAGGCACAGACTGACTGGACAGACAGACCAGAGAAGCTGTGTTGGACTGGAGCTCAGCACTGGATGGAGGGAAGACTGTCAGGACAGGAGGAGGGAGGCTGGAGCCTGAAAATACATGAAAGACGTTCAGAAAACAAAAAAAGCTAAATTAAAGGAAAGAAAGAAATTGAAAATGAAGTCATAAAACCAGAAGAAATCAAGAAGAGTCAATATGGAATAAACATAACATTTGTTATAAAGTTAGAAGAAAACAAAACTATTGTACAATACCAAAATATATAGATCCAGCATATTGTTTGAATTTCTTTTTATATCTTTACCAAATAAAATATGATTAGTTACTGTTTAACTTTGCATGTAAGATATATTTGATTTAATTCTACACGTTTCTGCATAACATGTCAGCTAATGTGGGTAATTTTCTTTCACGTCAAAGAAAAGTGTACAGCCAGGTTCTAATCACTTCAAAGTAATTTTAAACTTTAGTAACACTGTTAACTACTTTTGAAGAAAGAGAAAACGGGCCTATGTATGTTTTTGAATTTCCAACCTAAACATAAATTAAAAGCAATAAGAACAGAAAAACAACATATTTCACACCATTGTAAGAGAACTGGTTTGACACCATTTCACATTTTTTAAACATAAGCAATTCATGTCTCCTGTATATGAGACAACCTGAAACTATTTCAGATTGTACAAAATTGTAAAAAATGATGCTGAACAAGAAACATATTGAATTAAGTAGTAATCAGCAGATTTTCGCAAAATCTCTGTTGTTTCAGGATCAGTTAAAAAGTACTTACTTGTCACAATCAGCGTGGTGCCTTGTCCAAATACCACAGTGATTCAGTTTGTATACATGGCTGTACAAAAACCTCCTGACTGTCACTGATGAGGGGAGAGGAACTGAAACATCCTGTAGAGACCAACTTTCACTGTCAACATCTCATTCACTTCATCTGTTTGTATTTTATAACTGTGTCTCTCTCTGTGTAGTCGTGTTTATTCCTTCATGTCACTTGTTTTGTGCACGATTTAATAAAGTCCTCATTATTGGTCAGAATTAATCAAAGCTGTACTGTCTCTCAATAAGATTTTGGCCACAGTCTGCTTCACTATGAACCAGCTTTCTTGGGACAGTCTTCCCATGTCTAACAGGAACTCACTGCAGAGACTCCTGTCTCTGAATGATTGATAATAGACTTGAAATCAATGTTTGGTCAGGATTTAGATATTAATCTGTCTGAGGAGAATCCTGCTGAAATTGCAGTTGAGCTGTAAGAATGATGAAATCTCAGAACTGAGGAGAAGAACCAGGAACCTGTTTGTACCAGCCGACATAAAAACTTTCAGCTTTCAGCATTTGAGCAGAACCTCTTGTCTGGAAGAAATTGTTAGGAGGTTGGTTACTTGGGTCAACACTTTTGCTGAATCCCCACCTCTCAGAAAATACAAACAGGTTAAATAATTTTATTTAATGTTTTTTGTCTTTTGTACAGGCTATAAAATGAAGTAGACATGTTCTAACATATAGGATCCACCATGTTAGAGCAGATAAAAGAGAGCAAATGGTCGCATAGTGTTTGACAACCATGTCTTACAAAGAAATCAAAAGTTGTCCTAACATTTCTTCATTTCCATTTTTATAAATGTGTTTCTGATTAATCCAAATTACGTTTCTTTAAATTTTCTCAATCTAGAAGCTCTAATCAGAGTTTAGTGTAGCCTTAATTTTAATAGCTGCATCTTATTAATGTTCCTATTAAGTATTAAGCGTTAAACAAAGTGTAACAGTGATCAGATTTGTGTAATCTAAATACTATTACATTTACTCTAGCTATTTTTAATAATGAAGGTTAAAAATACATATATATTTTAAATTAGATAGCCGTTGTTTAATAACGGGTTATTTGAAGGTTATATGTTACCTAGAGTTTTCTTGATGGGACTGTCTTCAAGTAAAAGATTCAAAGAAAGCAAAAATATCCATCCATCCATCCATCCCCCGCGACCCCCCCGCGACCCTGAAAAGGATAAGCGGAAGCGAATGGATGGATGGAGAAAGCAAAAATAATGCTGAGGAATTTTTTTCCCACAATGTAGATAACTGTGATATGGAATCATCAGCAGAGTCATCCCATGTCTGACAGTAATGCACTGCTCCTGTTTATGCCCACTTGATATTTAAGTGATAATCAATAATTCATGAGGATGTAGAGTTGAATCTGTCTGAATCTTGTTTCAAAGCTGTGTGAGCTCTCAGAATAGTGAAATCTTAAAGCAAACCGAGGAAACCCTCCAGGAACTTGTTTATAGCAGCTAACAGAATTCCTATCATCTCTCTCAATGTTGCAGTTGACAACAGCTTGTTGACCTGAAGAAACTGTGTGGACAGCAGCCGTCTGGGTCAACGCTATCACTGCATCAACATCTGCCAGTCACTTTCTTAATTCCTCATCCTCTTCTGTAGAGCTAGCTCTATTCTGAACCTGAAGACACCTGCACTCCTTCCAGCCTACTTTGACTCTTGAGCATAAATGCTATAAATGAACCAAATGCAACAATTCTGTTTTGAAAAAGTTAGGAGTAGAAAGTAGATATATTTGTGTTAAAAAGTACAGCTCTGGGGATAGAGGTTCGGAAGCCAAGTAAGCTGCCATAATGACTTTGACAAATGCTGCAGCTCGTCTTCTGACACGAACCAATAGACGTGAACACATTTCCCCGGTACTTGCCTATCATCACCGGCTCGCTGTTCACTTCAAACTTGATTTAAAAATTTTTATTGTTGACTTACAAAGCCCTGAATTGACAGGCTACAGCCTTGTGTGCCCTCTAGATCTTGTCGATCAAATGATCTTTTGCTTTTAACCATACCAAGGTCGAGGCTGGTTCACAGAGGCGATCGAGCGTTTGGGGTTGTAACGCCTAAACTGTGAAATTATCTACACAGTTTAGGCATGTAGATTATATCTACACCCCTGGTTTTAGATGTGTCCATGATCCAATACGGCTGATTCAAATTGCTAAATGACCCCCTCAGCATGTCTTGAAGTTCTCCAGAGGCCTGGTAATGAACTAATCATTTGATTCAAGTGTGTTGACCCAGGGTGATATCTAAAACCTGCAGGACACTGGCCCTCGAGGACTGGAGTTGCCTACCCTTGATCTACCCTTACGCATCAGACAGGCTCCTGCTGTCAATCCTTTTGAATCTCATGTTAAAACACTTTTGTATTCACTGGCTTTTAATACATTAAGAGAGATATTTGACATTTGTTTGGTATTAATAATAAAGTAATATTATAAGTTATTTGGTACTAGTTATTTTATATTTTTATACAGCACTTTAGTCAACATTGCTGTTGTTGTAATTAAATGTGCTATATGAATAAAAAAAAAAACGAAACTAATGTTTAGACCATCTAACATAATTCAACCATTTCTCTGTGTTGCAGCTGAGAACACCTTCTTTACCTAGAGTGGACAGCAGGTATCTGAATAAACACTAACACTGCATTAGCATCTGCCAACAAACACAGAAAGAACATGTGTGAAATGTTTTTCTCCAAAAAGATGGGCTATGAAACAGATGAGAAGAACATCTTACATTTTAGAGAAGTGATGAGAGAGCAGACAGTCCCCAGCATGTTGTCAGTGTGACGTGTAAACATCCTTTACAATTCAGCTGAGGTGTGAAAAGAATTGTAGTGAGCAATTAAATTTGATCTGTTGCTTGCAACAGATCAAATTTAATTTTGCTGCATTTTCACTTCATATGAAACATTGTGCAACTTTAACAGCATCTATTTAGGTTGATTAATTTGATTTACTACAGCTAGAATGTTACAGTTATCAGAATTTTATCACATTGCTGTTATTTAAAAACACGTACATCATGGTGTACATATATGTGATAACTTGTGTTGTTGGTGGTCGTCATATTCTTTGATATTTTATATACTTTCAGTGATGATTGCTAAAATATATCAAAAAGAGTAATTCTGTGTTTATAAAAACACGCTCTAGAGTTGGTGGGTTTTCATTGATGAACATTAAAATGAATAAAAAATAACAATAAACACACTATTTGAAGGTGGTGGGTTTACACTGGCTTTGTTGAATGGGTGTTTTGTCAGCATGTGAAAAAAAGAGCATCAAAAAGCAGAAGTAACAGTGGGGAGGTTTTTGTTACAGTGTAAATCACTGTGATACAGCATTATTGTTGTCCCATGTCTTACAGTAATAGACTGCAGAGTCTCCCTCCTCCACATTGTTGATGATCAAACGATAATCTGATGTTGACTGATGAGTGGATGTGAATTTTGGGGAAGAGAACCCAGAGCCATAGCTTGGAGAACCCCAGCTATGATACATTTTCAGCACATACTGAGGAACTCCTCCTGGAATCTGTTTATACCACCAAGCAGCATTAGTAACAGTCCCCAGGTTACAGTCCATGGTGGCTGTATCTCCTTTCCTCACTGATAAAACAGGAGGTTTCTGTGTCACCACCGTCACACCACTCACACCTGCAAACAACAAGAAGACATGGAGTCAAGACAAACACACTGACATATGAATCCAACAAATAACCACTAATCTGAAATAGGATTCCATACATGTTAGAGCAGTGATGAGAGCACAGAGAGTCACCAGCATGTTGTCAGTGTGCGCTCAGAATGGACTTGTAACTTGGAACGAGATTTCAACGCTTCTTTAGGATGAGGAGATGAGGTGTAAACCATTTAATATACCACTGAATCTCGAAGAGGCCGATAGGAGGAGGAGCTTTAGTTTGTGCTCCTCCTCCTGCATAGTTTGTGATACTTTTAGGTAAATTATCTTCAGTGGAGGGTAATTCTGTTTTTGGTTTTATAATTATTGGTGATAGTGATGTCTCCCTCTTCTCCCTTAAAATTGTGGTCCTGACATATATTGTAATAAATTTCTTCCTTCTCCAGTCCTTCAGATGCAGTATTGGTGCTATAAAGATTATTTATAGATGTGGTATGTTAGTATGTTTGGACAAAAACTCGGTACAAAAAGCTTTTTGATCTGGGGAACAAAAATATTGTCAATTTGACTCCCTGCCGGTGGCTGATGTCCTCAGACGTTGGTGTGTTGGTGGTTCTTGGTGTCTGGGGCTGGGCGCTCATGTATGTACCGACTCACTCCTGGTGGCCGATTGGCAGGGCCTGGCGCCTGTGGCCCGGCTGGGCCCCTTCCGGGGGTGGGGTGCCCTCAGGCCTCTGGCCTCTGGGCCTGAGGCTCGGTCCTCTCTGGCACAGCTGGCTTTGGTGGTCCTCCTTGGGTCCTCGTACTGTGGGGCCTCTGGACGTCTGGGGCCGTCTGGGGCTTCATGCCCTGGGGGACGGGTCTATGGCTCCCCACATTCCTTAGCAGACCGTTACATGGAGAAACTTTTTGAATACAAGTGTGCTGATCCACACAGGTGTACACACAGGTCTACACACAGGTGTACACACGGGTGTACACACGGGTGTTCACAGACACAAACTACATCTTTCTTGGCTGCTACCTCAAAGCACATTGTGCGCTGTTGATCTTGCGTACTGCACAATAACATGTAATACTTAGTATGTACTGTTATCTACTGTTAGCTAGTTTATTGTGATGGTGTTGTATTTATTATGTTGCTCTTTTTTTGTTTGTTTTCTGTTCTGTTTTTTTTTTATCTCCATCTCTACTGTTAACTTTATCATTTTATATTTAATTGTACTCTCATTTTCTCTCACGTTCGCTTGGTGGTTTCTGAGCACTAGTAATAACCATTTAGAAAATAGGATTAGATCATTCTGAACAACATTCAAGTGATGTTAACAGAAATGCACCTAGAAGAGAAGAGATATGAAAGCTCCTGAAGACACTGGGTATAGAGAAAATCACAGGAAAGTTTCAATAAAAAAAAGCTTCCATTCACAGGTCAGATATTTCAAATATTGATTATTCGATTAGAAAAAGCATTATGAATGTGTTTCTGATTAATACACATTAAATTTAAAAGAAGATTATCTCACTATGATCTATAGTCACTATAACATTGTTTTTGATTAGCTGCATATTAATGAGACACTCTTTTGTCACAGCTGCTCTTCCAAATTTCCTTTTCAAGCATGTTTCAAGGTTGTTCTACTGGACTGAGATCTGGTTACTGCAGTCATTCGAGTTCAGTGTTTTTCAGTCTTCTGTTATTTAATTTTGGTGAAACAGTGCAAATTATAGCCCCAGCTTCCTGTTCCTAGCTGACAGGTGTAGTCTTCTTTTCCTGTAGCCCATCAGATCAAGGTCAGATGTGTTGTGCTTTCAAAAGATACTCTTCTGCATAGCTTGCTTGTATTGAGAGGTGATTTGAGTTTCTTTTACATTTCTATCAGCTCAAAGTAATAAGGTATTTTCACCAAAGAACTGCTGTTCACTGGATGTTTTCTCATTTCAGTATTATATATCTATATCTATCTATCTATCTATCTATCTATCTATCTACACTCTCAGAAATAGGGGTACCAAAGTGTACCAAAAAGGGTACAAATGCTTGTCGCTGGGGGTGTTCCTTTTTGTGGGACATTTCTGTACCCTTTAGGCTTGGTACATTTTTGTACCTTATGAAGTTGTACCATCTGAAGTACAATCATGTACTTTCCTAAGACATAAATGTACCTTCAAACTATAGTACAGAAATGTTCCCTTGAAAAGGGTACAATAGGGTACCTATGAGGGTACCCCCCCAGCGACAACCTATTTCGTACCTAAAGAGACAAAAATGTACCCCCAATAGTCCAAAATATTTGGTTATTTAACCATTTATTTTCGATAAAAGAATCACATCAAAGCATTTAAACAACCACAGGAATACATCCTTGATTACATTCGTATATTGCCATAGGACATGTCAAGAAAAATACATTCATTTAAAAAAAGTAAACAATCACAAAAAGACATTAAACACCTGAACACAATGTTTTGACGGATCACAGAGATGGCATGTACTTAAAAAAAAAAAACTGTGCACACAAATGTTTTGCTCTACTTCATCAAGCCAGAATATATATATATATATACATACAGTGGGGCAAAAAAGTATTTAGTCAGCCACCGATTGTGCAAGTTCCCCCACTTAAAATGATGACAGAGGTCAGTAATTTGCACCAGAGGTACACTTCAACTGTGAGAGACAGAATGTGAAAAAAAAAAATCCATGAATTCACATGGTAGGATTTGTAAAGAATTTATTCGTAAATCAGGGTGGAAAATAAGTATTTGGTCAATAACAAAAATACAACTCAATACTTTGTAACATAACCTTTGTTGGCAATAACAGAGGTCAAACGTTTACTATAGGTCTTTACCAGGTTTGCACACACAGTAGCTGGTATTTTGGCCCATTCCTCCATGCAGATCTTCTCAAGAGCAGTGATGTTTTGGGGCTGTCGCCGAGCAACACGGACTTTCAACTCCCGCCACAGATTTTCTATGGGGTTGAGGTCTGGAGACTGGCTAGGCCACTCCAGGACTTTCAAATGCTTCTTACGGAGCCACTCCTTTGTTGCCCGGGCGGTGTGTTTTGGATCATTGTCATGTTGGAAGACCCAGCCTCGTTTCATCTTCAAAGTTCTCACTGATGGAAGGAGGTTTTGGCTCAAAATCTCACGATACTTGGCCCCATTCATTCTGTCCTTAACACGGATCAGTCGTCCTGTCCCCTTGGCAGAAAAACAGCCCCATAGCATGATGTTTCCACCCCCATGCTTCACAGTAGGTATGGTGTTCTTGGGATGCAACTCAGTATTCTTCTTCCTCCAAACACGACGAGTTGAGTTTATACCAAAAAGTTCTACTTTGGTTTCATCTGACCACATGACATTCTCCCAATCCTCTGCTGTATCATCCATGTGCTCTCTGGCAAACTTCAGACGGGCCTGGACATGCACTGGCTTCAGCAGCGGAACACGTCTGGCACTGCGGGATTTGATTCCCTGCCGTTGTAGTGTGTTACTGATGGTGACCTTTGTTACTTTGGTCCCAGCTCTCTGCAGGTCATTCACCAGGTCCCCCCGTGTGGTTCTGGGATCTTTGCTCACCGTTCTCATGATCATTTTGACCCCACGGGATGAGATCTTGCGTGGAGCCCCAGATCGAGGGAGATTATCAGTGGTCTTGTATGTCTTCCATTTTCTGATGATTGCTCCCACAGTTGATTTTTTCACACAAAGCTGCTTGCCTATTGTAGATTCACTCTTCCCAGTCTGGTGCAGGTCTACAATTCTTTTCCTGGTGTCCTTCGAAAGCTCTTTGGTCTTGGCCATGGCGGAGTTTGGAGTCTGACTGGTTGAGGCTGTGGACAGGTGTCTTTTATACAGATGATGAGGTCAAACAGGTGCCATTCATACAGGTAACGAGTGGGGGACAGAAAAGCTTCTTACAGAAGACGTTACAGGTCTGTGAGAGCCAGGGATTTTCCTTGTTTGAGGTGACCAAATACTTATTTTCCACCCTGATTTACGAATAAATTCTTTACAAATCCTACCATGTGAATTCATGGATTTTTTTTTCACATTCTGTCTCTCACAGTTGAAGTGTACCTCTGGTGCAAATTACTGACCTCTGTCATCATTTTAAGTGGGGGAACTTGCACAATCGGTGGCTGACTAAATACTTTTTTGCCCCACTGTATATGCCATATATATAGACAAAGTGGAAAATGTGCTTGCAATCACGTCACACAGAATACCTCAAGGACACAAACAGCCTATCATAAACTAAATAGGTGTCTAGAGCTTGAAAGTCTAATTCATTTCCTGGATTGAACAGGATCCAGTCATTGTCAACTGCCACTTGGTAAGCATGGAAATGACATTCATAAAGTGCAAGGAAGTACCAGTTTCCCACACAATACCCAACAAGTATCAACATTCAAAATATACTTGATTTTAAAGAATATAGGTATGGCTTCAGTGTGCGCATGGCCAACTACAAAAACATCCTCAAGTTCATATTTGACACTGCTGACAGATATAGCAGACAGACGCTGAAGCACTTTATCCTGAAAATGCACATCTGTAAAACTTTTGTTCATTTCCAGAGCATTCTGTAAGTCACCTGGCAGAGATGAAAATGGCACACTGACACTTGTGCTGAGTGAATGTTCAAAGTCAACAAGCAACCTATCTGAAGAAAACTCCCAGCACTGACAGCAAATGAATTGTCACAAAATTTACTATTTGTATGAGGCCAAATTAGCACCTGTAATGTCTTCAGCCAGTGCATTCTCTCTTGCCTCCATGTAGACCTTCTTCAGTGGCAAATCCTTGGTCATTTGAAGAACATTTTGAAGAACAGCAGTGAAGTTTTCGCTAAAGCGGCGACAGGTGTTGTCTTGGCAGGGATGCATTAAATCAACCTCATCACACAACTGGAAATGAAAAGAGCAGAATAGACAAAAGAATGACATTTTACATTGAGGATTTAAACTTTTGACATGTTTAAAGACACAGACTGGAGATAAATGTAAAGTGCTTTAACCCTTGAACAAAAATTCTAAAGATAATGAACAGATTGATTAATCAGTTAGTACAGAAAAAAATAATCAGATTTAGAGACAAAAAAATCATTAGCTGTTTCCCCAATCATCTTAACAATTCTTACCCCTGCAGATGTCCCCAGGAATGGATATCTCTTTAATAGGTCCACAGTACACATTCCTTCAGCTACCTCTCGACGTCTCCATGCAAAGGTTTTTGTCATGCGGTCTTTCACCAGTGCTGTGTCAGGATGTAGCTTCTTGTGCTGATCATTTAGCACCTTGATATGAGCATCAATGAAGGCTGCATCTTCCCCCACAAAGCACAAATCCTTTGTCAAAGCAGATATCAGTATTATCATAAGTAAAATCTGATAAGTTAATGTTACTCGAAATGCAGTAATTTGTACACCAAATGCTTTGGAAAAAAATGCAATAATGTTGAATAGGAATTGCAAGTTGAGCAGACTTTTGTTAAATCAACTGTGAAGTTCCTTTTTCTATGTTAATGTTATCTGTTAACATGTTTCTTTCAATTAATGTTTACTTTTAGCTTTACAGTGAACATAATAAGACTACATATGTTACCTTAGCTCTTAGAGGCTGAGGGTGTGAGGACTTACGAGAGAGGGCTTCAGTCTCTTCAGATAGGAGCTGCTGGATTCCTCTGTGGTCCGATGTTTCTGCGTGCGTCCAAACTTTTCTTTAACCCGGTTCACTTCTTCGTTGCTGATTAGGGGAGCCCGTTCTGCTTTGAACTTTCTCTTGAGTTGGCCGTGCCAGGTGTCCTAGTTGTTTCAAATGTATATAAGTAGTTAATTATGCTTACTTTATATTAATATAATCTATAAAAGAAACAAAAAAGGAGAGGTACTCACATAACCATTTCCGTGTACATCTCTTAAGAAAGGATACTTCACAATCTTTGATGGGCTTTGATGACCTGGATGTAGTCTGAGTGGGTTGGGTACCTGTTTCAAACATAAGAAAAACAACCCACAGCACACTGATTACTCTTATCCTTTCCTGGGGGCTTTTATGTTCTTCAATTCTTCTAATCATATTGTTATTACTGTAAATAGTATGTTATAGACCAATGTCAAATCAATGTAGCTAAAGTTGATTTTAATTTTAGAAAAAATGGGCATGGACAAACAGCCACACCTCTCCCAAACTTCATTAATTAATTGACTGCAGTCCTGAATTATTAATTTACTCTTGAGCAAATTCGAAAATGAACACTTTGGATATCATAGTCCAGACAAGGTCTGGAGACACAGGATGTATGGTTTTACCACTATTGCCAGTTCATTGGAACCATGTGTCACGCCAGACTCGAACGCTGGTCTCCAGATTGGGAGGCAGATGGGCTAACCATTTGTTCTCTGCCTCTCGCACAACAGCAATATTAATATTAAGAAATTAATGTAATTATTCAGAAAGGAACCCTTACATTGTGTACTGTGACAGCATTTCATAAAGAGTCCCAATTATTTTGTTTCGGTACTTCTGTTCTTTCTGGACTGGTTCTTTGAGATCCAAGCGACTCTGCGGGAGAATAGAATCCTAGGCTATCTTGTCTGTTTTTGCTGCCCACAATTTGCCTCCTTGATTTTGTTTATTTGAAATTATAAATCGATCCCTGATCGAGCAGCTAGCTGGCATCACAGGTGTTTGCAGACACTGTCCCTGTGCAGAGCTTACAGCTCTCATATTCGAAAATCCCACTAAGTAGGTGGAATGGTACAAATGTGTACCTTCCATTGTTTAAAATCCCTTTGAGCAGGAAACAAGTTAGATGCAATATATTTGGCTTAGAAAACGATTTTGTTAATAGCTATATTTACATACTAGCATGTTTTGAGAAATTATTGATTTTTTTACATTATTGTACACGGTTAGTCACTATTTATTGATAAAACACTCGAATACGGCGGCCAGACAGACGTTGAACATTCCACCAACAGTCTAAATAGTCCACATTTGTACCTTTCTTTGTTTAAAACTTAGCTAACTGCTAGCTTTCACCCATTTTAAATCTAGCTCTTCGGACTTTTGCTAACTCCACTGTAAAATTACACGTTGTAATTTTTATAAAAACACAAAATCACACCCGACTTACCTCAAAACCTTTGCGCCTCGTCGTCTGACACATCAATGCCTTCTTCCATCAACTTTTTGAGGGGCTCCTCCGTCGATAACCCCTGAGAGTCATTTTCTGCGTCAACGCTAGTCGGCGCGGAGGCGGAGCACTTATCGCTGCTGGTTTTTCAGCCTTTGGGATTAATGCGCATTGCGAACTTGACACATGAAAATACAACATTGTGGTATTAATGCGCAGTTGTTTAGAAACCGTTATGCTGTCTTGGCGAACTATATTTGTAACTTACAAAATGTAGTTACCGTAACATAAAAATCTGCTTGACATTTTAACTTCCAAAGAACCTCGGTTTAACTTGATGTTGCAAATTCCATAAAAACCTCACAATTAATGAACAATTCTAGGATGTAGTAAAAGCGAAAAAGTAAATGGCCAAACATAACAGTAAAATGATTTCACGTTTTTGAAGGCTACAACCAAGATTTAAAACATTAAAAATTATAACTGGAACTTAATGAAATGGAAATGGACCAGTTTTTTTTAACATCATTTGGTTGTGCCTGCATGTCATTGTGTGTGTGTGGGTTTTTTTTAATATAATTTAACATAACTTACACAAAGGTAGGTTACAGATATTCTTTGCATCATAGGATAATTTACAGAGGAGAGGACCAACAGATTTGATTATACCATGTAGCTTTTATGAGCACACTCACATCTCATATGAATTTTACAATTAACCAGGCCCATCCAGATTTTCCCATGCTGACCCATTACCACATTCTGCCACTGTCACTGCAGTACAGGTCAAAATGGTACAGATTTGTACTTTATATCAAATTGAACCTTTAAAGGGGCATTTCTGGACTTTTAAAGACCAGTATTGTACTTTTAAGGGAACATTTAAAAATAATGTACCTATAGGTACAAAAATGTTCTTCTCTCGTACCTCTATTTCTGAGAGTGTATCTATCTATCTATCTATCTATCTATCTATCTATCTATCTATCTATCTATCTATCTATCTATATAGATATACATAAAATACTCACACCAGCTCAGCAGACATGAATAATTATGCCACGTTCAATCATCATTCTTCCTTATTCTGATCCTCTGTTAGAACTCCAGCTGGCTGTCTTGATAATGCCTGCATGACTAAATGCTTTGAGTTGCTGCTGATGTGAAATGCTGGTTATTTGGTTTAGAGTGACAAGCAGTGGAACAGGCATAGCTAATAAAGTGGTTGCTGAATGTATGCACTTTAGTCAACTATAAAGTAGTTGGTGCTATATTCTCAGATTGTATATAGTTTGATTTAAGCAATAAAAGGAGCAATCCAGTATTTAATAACACACTATTTGAAGGTTGTGGGTTTCACTGAGTTGTCCTGATTAATCTGTAACCTGAATGTGAAAGAGTCTAAAAAACCTTTGTTAAACAAATTAGCGAAATGACTGAACTGCAATATCAAGAGGATTTTTGTAGTCATCATCTGTCTGCTCAATCATGTCTACACCCACCTGCACCAGCCAGCGAGTACTATGAGGGTCATTTTTTTGACTTTTCCAGTGCTTTCAACACCATCAGGCCGACCCTCCTGGGTGATAAGCTGACAGCGATGCATGTGGATGCTTCTCTGGTGTCCTGGATTGTTGATTACCTGACAGAAAGACCACAATATGTGTGTCTCCCATAGTGTGTGTCTGACAAGGTAATCAGCAACACAGGGGCACCACAAGGGACTGTCCTCTCCCCCTTCCTCTTTACCCTCTACACCACAGATTTCAGCCACTGCACAGAGACCTGCCATCTTCAGAAGTTTTCTGATAACTCTGCAGTGGTTGGATGCATCAGCAGGGATGATGAGACCAAGTACCGGGCTGTGGTCGACTCATTTGTCAAGTGGTGTGAACAGAATCATCTGCAGCTCAACGTGGCAAAGACCAAGGGATTGGTTGTGGACTTAAGGAAGACCAGGAAACACTTGACCCCTGTTTCAATCAAGGGGGTCAATGCTGACATTGTGGATGACTAAAAATACCTCGGTGTATACATTGACAATAAACTGGACTGGGCTAAAAACACCACAGCACTTTACAGGAAGGGCCAGAGTCGACTCTATTTTCGGAGGCAGCTGAGGTCCTTAAACATCTGTCGGACAATGCTCAGGATTTTCTACGAGTCTGTTGTGGCCAGTGCTATCCTCTATGCTGTTGCATGCTGGGGCAGCAGGTGGAGGGTTGCTGATGATAACAGACTCAATAAACTGATCTGCAAGGCCAGCAGTGTTGTGGGGATGAAGCTGGACTCTCTTAGGGTCGTGATGGAGAGATGTTGTCCAAGATCATGACAATATTGGATAATTCCTCCCATCCACTCCATGACATGCTGGCTAGCTACAGGAGCATGTTCAGTGAGAGACTGAGATTACCAAAAAGCACCACTGAACAACAGAGGAAATCACTCCTGCCTATAGTATATTTGTTTGTATTTCATTGGTTACTTTCCTTTCTTCTTAATCATCCATCAATTTTGATTGTTTATATATACTTTTTTCACTACTACTACGACTACTGCTATTATTATTATTATTTTAAACAAAAAGTGAGTAGTTTTCTGCTACCATTCAAGGGAGCTAGGACTGACCAAATTATATTAACTAAAACATTTTAGGTGTAAACTGTTACATTCATTTCGGTATGTCTGTGTTTTATTCCACACTATTCCAAGCTGTGGTGTCACTTAGTTTGTTTTTCTTTCTATGTCTTCCCTAATGTCTCTCCGTGTTTCACAGTAGCACATTCCTGAGTCTCCTGCTTTTAACTGTTAATTAACATCTGCTTGTCCACACTGAAAAACTGTGTGCATACTGAAGAGCTCCATCAGAGATTCTTCTCTAATCTCTTAATTTTGCAGCTAGCAAAAAAAAAAAAAAAAAAAAAAAAACACTATTTGAAGGTGGTGGGATTACACTGAGTTTGTTGGATGTGTCTTTTATAAAAACAAAAAGCATCAAAAAGCAGAAGTATTAGTGGGGAGGTTTTTGTCACAGTGTAAATCACTGTGATACGTACTCATCAACAGAGCTGTCATATGTCTGACAGTAATAGACTGCAGAGTCTCCCTCCTCCACATTGTTGATGATCAAACGATAATCTGATCTTGACTGATGAGTGGATGTGAATTTTGGCGAGGAAAACCCAGAGCCATAGGTTGGAGAACTATTGCTATGATAAAAATACAGCACATACTGAGGAACTCCTCCTGGAATCTGTTTGTACCAACGAGCAGCACTGCTAGTAACAGTCCCCAGGTTACAGTCCATGGTGGCTGTCTCTCCTTTTCTCACTGATAGAAGAGGTTTCTGTGTCACCACTGTCACACCACTCACACCTGCAAACAACATGAAGACATGGAGTCAAGAGAAACACAGCGACATTAGTATATATGTGTGCAATATAAGTCAAAGTGGTTACATGTTAGAGCAGTGATGAGAGCACAGAGAGTCACCAGCATGATGTCGATGTGAACTAAGAACTGAAGAAAAGGTGTTGGAGGAGCCATTTAATACAACTAACAGGAGGAGGAGCTGTGTCTCCTCCTTTCACCCTATTACATCATCACAATATTTATTTTCTTTTTTCTTCATTTATTTTTTATTAACAACATGATGTATATATTTCAATTGAAACATTAAAAAAGAAAAATGGGAAAAGTATACCAAGGCCTCCAGAAGCACAAAGGGAATAATACTGATATTAAAACAAAATGGGAAAAAGAACTAGACATACAAATATCAAAGGAGGATTGATCTTCTATGTGGGTGACACACAATGTGAAAGAACTGAAGAGAATTTACTTCGAAAAAATCAAATTTGTGTTTTTGTTACACCTTAAAAGGAATGTATAAGTTACAAAGGCAAGAGACAGTCTGGTCACATAAATGCCACCCACTCACAAAACCTCGGGAAATGTAATAAAATCATAATATTTTGGAACAATACAAGTCTAACTCAAAGAAAGAAGCCAGGCTGTGAAATCCCTGTAGATACCAATGTGCTGTATTTTGGAGTAATTAAAGAGGATGTTGTGATGAAAAAAAGATCAATACTGTATTCATGCTAAATACTGCTCATTGTTTGGTTACAAAAAATAAAATAAAAAATAAAACAAAGAACTGGAATATAAAGGGAAGTCTTTATGAGAGGATGACTTTCTTGCAAAGGTCTAAAGTAGACGCCTTTTCACAAAAGTGGAAGAAACGGATTGCCTTCATGGGTCATTGTCCTGGGTCTTGTGTTTTGTTTTCGTTTAATTATGTTCTTGTTAGATATTTATGGATACTATCTTATATTAATGTGTCATTATTCAGATCAGATCAGAATCTTTATTGTCATTGTCACAGGTACAACAAAATTAAAAATGGTCCCCGATCATCCCTAACAATATCAAAATATAAATAAAACAATAAAATTCAATAAATAAAATAAATAGAATACTTAAAGTGCTAATAACAAGTATCAGCAAACATTCACATACATTCCCACATACATGCTTCAGTCAGTGCATAGATTAATACAAGAGTGGCGTGATGAACATTTTTTTGTAGCAGTATTCAAATGTGTTATTGCAGTTGGATAAAAGCTGTGTTTGAGTCTATAAGTCCTTACACTGATTGCTCTGTACCGTCTGCCTGAGGGCAACAGTTCAAACAGGGAGTGGCCAGAATGTGAGGTATCTTTTATGATGTTTTGGGCTTTTTTTAAGACAGGTGTTGTGTAGATCTTCCAGTGTGGGGAGAGGGTAGCCAGTGATCTTTTAGGTGGTGTTAAAGATCCCTTGGAGTGCTTTCCTCTGAGCCACCGTGCAGCTATTAAAGTTAATGATGCCATGACAGTGGGAACATCTAAATAACTAACAGAATAAATACCAGAAAATGAAGAATACAGTTTATAGATAACTAAAAAATTTAAAATACTGTTTGTAAAAAAGCTACATCCGGAATGAGACAGACTTACCTACTGGTTATATATAATGGTTTAAATGTTTAAAGCAAAACAGCAAATGACAGTAGAAAGATGCAGAAAGGTTTAGTTTCATAACTGAACTCTACTTAGTGCTGCTTTACAGTATGTAAGTTATGTTTAGGCTCAAATCTAAGAGTATTCAGCTAACTGCCTCTGAATAAAATAATGGTATGAATTGAAACATTGCCAGTAAACAGCAGTTCCATTTCATTTACTTGAAGTTATAAATGAGTTACCAAGACCTGCAGGTGCATCCTGGAAGAAACAGAAGAGCAGACAGGTTATGCTTCACTAACTGAGTGTGAAGATTCATTTGCAAATCTATAACCAACATTTTAAACCAGTAACACTTGCCCTCTCTGTTACTCAGGAAGAATTATGAAATAATGCTCTCTAGTGTTCAAATATTACATAGCGTGTATTTCAGAATATATTTATGTTTTAACTATGGGAAGAAGACGTTTAAAAATGGTGTGCTTCTGAGTGTTTATTTAACACTTCATTCCAGTCATCTTACTGAACAGTGACACAATTTACTGAAAAGAAAACACTTTTTTTTTTAAATCAATGCTTTTATTAATTTAATGCATGACATGAATTCCTGAAAATACTTGTTAACAATCAGCAAATGAATACATGACTTAAACCTTTTGCTTTGTTCTGATTTCTAACATGTAAAGACTGTAATGAGCAAACAGCACAAGCAGTAAGGAAGCAGATTTTAAAAGCACATTCTGGTCCTCGACTATTCAGTGGGACATTCTGACTTCTTGATGGTTTTCTCTGAAGTCTGCGAGCCCAAAGACACTTTACATGTATAAACCTTATCCATGTTCCAGTCTGATGTCTGGATGGTCAGAGAGCTGCTGATTTGGTAAGTCTGGTCTGGTCTCTGAACAGCAGTGCTGATAGAGATCCCACTGCTCACTGGACTCCCAGCAGCCAACCAGCTCACATCTGCAAAAGGCCCAGACTGACTGGACAGACAGACCAGAGAAGCTGTGTTGGACTGAAGCTCAGCACTGGACGGAGGGAAGACTGTCAGGACAGGAGGAGAGAGGCTGGAGTCTGAAAATACATGAAGGATGTTCAGAGAAAAGAAAAAGAAAAATGAAAAGAAAGGAGATAATGAAAAAAGAAGTAATAAATTATAAAATTTGAAAAGAAACAATATTAATGTTTAAAATAATTTAAATCTGCAAAACAGTATAGAAATAACAATCCAACGCATCATTTGAATTTCTTTTTGAATTTTTCCCAAATATGACTAGTTACTATTTAACTTTTCATGTAAAATTTAATTCTAGAGCATATTTTCTGCATAACGTGTCAGCTACTGTGAGTAATTTTCTTTCATTTAAAAAAAATGAGGCCAGGTTCTAATCACATTAACATTAGTAACACTGTTAACTACTATTGAAGAAAGAGAAAACATGCCTGTGTATGTTTTTCAAATTAACCTAAATATAAATGAAAACATTATAGGAATAATAAGAGTGAACAACAACATATTTCACCTCATTTTCAGTGAACAACAGTTATATAAAAATACAAAAATTTAGTTTGACCCCTTTACACGTTTTTTTTAATATCAAATCCATGTCTCCTGTATATGAGACAACCTGAAACTATTTCATGTTGTATAAAATCATAAAAAATGATGCTGAACAAGAAACATATTGAATTAAGTAGTCATCAGCAGATTTGTGCAAAATCTCTCTTGTTTTATGATCAGTTAAAAAGCACTTACTTGTCACAATCAGCTTGGTGCCTTGTCCGAATACCACAGTGATTCAGTTTGTATACATGGCTGTACAAAAACCTCCTGACTGTCACTGATGAGGGGAGAGGAACTGAAACATCCTGTAGAGACTAACTTTCACTGTCAACATCTCATTCACTTCATCTGTTTGTATTTTATAACAATGTTAAAGTGTTTTAAATACCTGCTCTCTTTGTAGTCATGTTTATTCCTTTGTGTCACTTGTTTTGTGCAAGATTTGATGAAGTCCTCATTATTGGTCAGAATTCATCAGAGCTGTACTGTCTCTGAATAACATTTTTGCGACAGCCTTTCTTTCTGCCTTATAAATGAGTTTCTGACTAATCCAAACTAAATTTCTATAAATTCTCTTGATCTAGAAGATCGGATCTGAGTTCAGGGTAGTATCTTATTGCTTTTTGCTTTAAAATGTTAAACACACTGTAACAGGAATCAGATTTATATATTTATATATTTATATGTCAATACTATCAAATTTATTCCAGCTACTTTTAATATTGAAGGTTAAAAAATCAAAAAAATGAGCAATCCAGTGTTTAATAGCACTTTAACTGAAGGTTGTATGCAATGTTCCCTCTAATTTCCTTTTCATGTGTCTGAACGTTGATTAGCTGCATATATACGAATGTGAATCGCATTATTGGCTGGACTATGGTATACGGTGGCATCGCTGTAATCCCATACGGGAGCAGCCAGTCACTTACTGACTAACTCTGCAAAACAGAAGTGTTAAAGTTTTAATTTTAATTTCAATTCAAGTTAGATTTTTTTTGTGTGCAACGCAGATTTTTTGTGCGCAGAGACCGTACCAGCAGTGCGCAATTACGCACACGCGCAGCTTAGAGGGAACATTGGTCGTATGTTACACTGAGTCTTTTGATGGTTCTATTATTTTCATGCGAAAATCTACAGTGTAAATCGTTGTGATACCCCACTTTCAACAGAGCTGTCCAGTGTCCTACAGTAATAGACTGCAGAGTCTCCCTTTTCCACATTGTTTATGATCAAATGATAATCTGAAGTTGACTGATGAATAGATGTGAATTTTAGAGAGGCGAAACTAGAGCCATATCTTGGATCACTCCAGCCATGATACATCTTCAGCACACACTGATGAATACTGAATCTTTTTGTACAAACGAGCACCACTGAGAGTCCCAGAGGCCTGGGAGCTTGAGGGTCCTGCGCAGTATCTTAGCTTTTTAGCTGTTCCTACGACTGCGCTCTTCTGCTCTTCTGGACAGAGATCTTCGATGTTGTTCCTGGGATCTGATGGAGCCACTCGCCTAGCTTGGGAGTCACTGCACCTAGTGCTCCGATTAACACTGAGGCCACTATTACCTTCACCCTCTACATCTTCTCTAGCTCTTCTCTTTGGCATTTCTCAAGCTTCTCGTGTTCTGTTGGAGTGATTTGGTTAAATGTTGTCATTGTTGTGCTTAAATTTGTAAACCTTGTCTTAAACAGCATGTTTAGATATTCTTCTGTTCTCCTCCCTGGCCTGTTGAATGGTGGGGAGGCTGTAATGTTTAACTGCAGGCAAATTCCATGTGAGATTATGGTGTCCTTATCTGGTAAAGGATGTTCACTCCCGGCCATTTAGGGGCTCGCCTATGCTTGTATATGGTGAACCATTAAAGTTAAGTCATATACGGGTGAGGGGAGATGACCTTTGGATAACTAGGAAATGTGGTTAAACAGTTGTAAGCATATATTGTGTGGCAGGAAGTCATGTATACAGAGACACATACTAGGGGTGCAACGATACTCGTATCAATATTGAACCGTTCGATACAGTGCTTTCGGTTCGGTAGGCATATGTATCGAACAATACAAAATTTTTAATTTATTTTATCAACTTTCCTTCTGACGATGCTGTCTGTGTTGAGCGCTCAGTGGATCTGCGCTCAACAGTGCAGCCTAGGCGGAGTAGTCAAACCAGATTCACTGAGAGCAGGGCAAGCTAGCTAGACAGAAGTTAAGCTCTCCTTGCAACATGGCAAATTGAACCTCCCCCACCCTAATTCAGATCTGGTGTTTGGAACTATTTTGGTTTTCGATCCTGAAGGTAAGCACGTCATGGACTAAAGTAAAACAGTATGTCAGATGTGCCACACAATGCTCAATTATATTGGTGGGAACTAGTGCATTAGCGCAGTTTGCTCGTTAACGTGTTGGCCGTCCAGCCTCACGCACGGGGCGATCCGCGGTAGCTCGTTAACGGAGATTTGCGTGTTGTGGCGTTAACGTCATTTCAACGAGCTTAACGCTGACAGCACTAGTGGGAACACAACGAATATGACTGCACATTTACGCTGACATCATCCTAGTGCAAAGACAAGTGGAAGCAGACAAAAACAACAAGCACGCATGCTACAAACTTTACCTGAGTCATTTAGACAGCCGTTAGCACGTGATTCTCCTTATGGGGACCTGATATGTTTAATATGCTGCTGAGAATATAGCCCAGAAGAAGCGTATAGTGTAGCTTTTATTTTGGAAAGAGCCATTTCTCTGTAATAAACTCTCTTTTCCAAAGATGAGTGATTTCTCGATCAGATAGATTTATTTTTTTATTACTTTGTTGTTTCAGCAACATTAAATTTAAAAACTGTACTTTTGAGTTAAAATATATATTTATAATTTTAATAAATGACAAATTAAAAAAAGCATGAACATTTTTTTGTATCGAAAAAATATCGAACCATGACACCAAAGTATCGAACCGAACCGTGAATTTTGTGTTTCGTTGCACCCCTAACACATACACATATGCGCACACACACAGGCATATACACTCATTCACATGCTCGCACATGCACACACACACACAGTGCCTTAGGTTTTATGGCACTCCACAGGGGTTTTACGGTGGATGTTCCTTCTTTCTGTTGTTGCTGTCATTCGCTGCTGTCAACCGCTACATCGATTTCTATGGCCGTCTTCTTCTGTTTGTCTACCACCACTATGTCTGGTTGGTTAGCCATCGTGTGTGTGTGTGTGTGTGTGTGTGTGTGTGTGTGTGTGTGTATTTGTGATCAAAAACTCAGCTACTCAAAAAAAATTGGATTTATGTCAAAATCTTATTCATTTCAAATAAGCTGAATGTTTATAGTTTATTGTGCTTTTGTTAGCATTAGTTTATTTGTAAAATAAACTAATGCCAACTGTTAGTTTTTGCAAATAAAATAACTTTTAGTTTTTGTAATTTCTATTTGCAGATAGCCTTTGGACCAGCTAATAGAGCAGGAAAATACAAGAAATATATTTTTAACATAACTGCTGTGTACTGTAAACAGTCGCTTTCAAACACATTCACAGATCATTACGTTGTGGTTTATGAGCACTAGTGCTGATCATTTAAACAAGTAAAATACTTAAAATGCATTCAAGTATTATTGACAGAATTGCAGTGTGCAGAAAAGTAAATACTGTATATTTTCTTCCCATGAGTATTATGTCAGTCAGTTTGATCGTCATCATTTTACAAATGATAGAAAAATATATACCATAATAATACAATAACTACAATAAATAACACCATGTTCTTAAAAATGGTTGTAAAAGAACCAAACATTTATTACTAGTGTCCTTATCCTCACCCTTCTACATTTTCCTTCTGCCTTAAAAATATGTTTCTGAATAATCAAAACTAAATGTAAATGAAGATGGTCTAGAAGCTCTAAACTAGCTTCAGTATAGCTTTATATATTTTTTTAAACTGCATGTTAATTACACTTTATTTTAAATGATAAGTTAAACTGCTGTTGGACAGTTAGACCTGTGAGTAGTGTCTATAAAATTTATGTTATTAAAAATAGCTTGCAGCAACATATAATACTATATGTTGGATAGTTTGGTTTATGTGATCTGTTCGGGCTGATGTGAGTAAATCAGATGTACATATTTGAGTGCCTTCCTCTTTATGCCTTTAATAATAAAGATTAAAAAGGATTTAAAAATGGAGGATTTAGTGTTTAATAACACATTACAGGGTTTGTTTGTTTTTTGATGGGTCTTTTTTTTTTTGCATGTGAATGTTTCTCAAAAAGCAGAAATAATAATGAGGAGGTTTTTGTCACTGTCTAAGTCACTGTGGTACAGCTGCACTGACAGAGTCATCCCATGTCTGACAGTAATACACTGCAGAGTCTCCTGTCTCTGCTCGCTTGATAATGAACTGGTAATCAATGTTTGATGAGGATTTAGAGTTGAATCTGTCTGAGGAGAATCCTGTTCCAAAGCTGAGTGAGCTGCTAGAATGGAGAAATCTTAGAACATACTGAGGAACCATTCCAGGAACTTGTTTATACCAGTTAACATAATTCCCATCATATCTCTCTATGTTGCAGTTGAGAACAACTTCTTGATCTGGAGAAACTGTGTGGACAGCAGGTGTTTGGGTCAACACGATCACTGCATCAACATCTGCCAGGAAACACAAAAACAAACCCAGAAGTTTAAAGTTTAGCTCTAAATATGGACTAAAAAATGGAATAAGAAGAAGATCTTACACGTTAGAGCAGTAATGAGAGTGCAGAAGGTCCACAGCATGTTGTCAGTGTGAGGCGTAAATGACCTTTACTGTTTAGAGATGTGAGTAGGAGAAGAGAGCTGGAGCTTATAAAGAGGAGAGGCAAACTAAAAGAGGAGGAGATTCAAGAAAACTACTTTCACTCATAGATTAAATGATTCATGAGCAGTTTCACATTGTTGTTCACTTTGTTTCACATGTTTCTGATTCATATTCATCATTCATGCTCAAGTGTGTCATAAAATAATATTCTTGAAAAAGTTGTTGTAGCTGTTGGTGTGGCTCTCATTTTGGCCTTCTGTTGCTTTAGCCCATCTGCTTCAAGGTCAGATGTACTGTGCTTCCAAAGATGCTCTTTTGCATACCGTGTTTTGAAACATTGCACCAAGAACTGCTGCTCGCTGGATATTTTCTCATTTGAGTCCTCCATCCCTGTAAACCCTAGAGATAGAATAGAATAGAATAGAATAGAATTCAACTTTATTGTCATTGCACATGCACAGGTACAGGGCAACGAAATGCAGTTTGCATCCATCCAGAAGTGCTTTAGTGATATAGATATATTACAATATATATTAGCAATAATATAGATATGTGAGTATATTACAGAAATGGGTCTATTATGGTATGTTATAATGTACACGGTATGAAGTATGTTAGGAATATTCTATAACTATAAGTATGTACAGGCTGTAGTGAGTACAAGCTATGTACAGCTATGTACAGGCTATGAACAGGATATAAATATGAAAATAAGAAAATAAAAAAAACTATACAGAAATCTGAGATATACAGTTATACAGAAATGTGAACTATGCAAGTTATAAACAGTTGTAGGATTGTAGGATTAAAAATTATCGTATGATTATTTACACAGAACTATACAGTAGTGCAGTTAAGATAAGTGAGATATGTGGATAATTTCTACAGAGGCTATATAAAGTGCTAGTGATTGTGAATGGTGGTTCAGTCCATGTTATTATTGTGTGTTTGAGGGTACGGTTGTCCATTGTGTGTGTGTAGGTGGTTGTGGGTGTGTGTATGTCCAGTCCATGAGTTTAACGTGGGTCAGATGTCAGGAGGCAGAGTTCAGGAGTCTGACAGCTGTGGGGAAGAAGCTGTTCCGGTACCTGGTGGTCTTAGTCCGGAGGCTCCTGTAGCGCCTCCCAGAGGGCAGGAGGGTGAAGAGTCCATGTGATGGGTGACTGGGGTCTTTGATGATTTTCCCAGCCCTTTTCAGACACCGCTTCCTGTAGATGTCCTTTATGGCAGGAAGTGGTGCTCCGGCGATGCGCTGGGCAGTTTTCACGACCCTCTGCAACGCCTTCCGGTCCGAGGCAGAGCAGTTCCCATACCAGACTGTTATACAGTTGGTCAGGATGCTCTCGATGGTACAGCGATAGAAGTTCACCAGGATGTCTGAGGACAGGTGGTTTTTCCTCAGAGTCCTCAAGAAGAAGAGGCGCTGGTGAGCCTTCTTGACCAGCTTGGAGCAGTTGGTCGTCCAGATGAGATCCTCGGAGATGTGGACTCCCAGGAACTTGAAGCTGCTCACACGCTCCACAGCCGTCCCCTTAATGTGGATGGGTGGATGTGGGTCAGCATTCCTCCTGTAGTCCACGATGAGCTCCTTGGTCTTCTCTGTGTTAAGCAGCAGGTTGTTTCTGTCGCACCACTCAGCCAGACGATCCACCTCCTCCCTGTAGGCGGCCTCATCGTTGTCACTGATGAGGCCAATCACCGTGGTGTCATCTGCAAACTTAATGATGGTGTTGGAACCATCAGCAGGTCTGCAGTCGTGGGTGAAGAGGGAGTAGAGGAAAGGGCTCATCACACAGCCTTGTGGTACACCGGTGTTCATTGTGATTGTAGATGAGCAGTGGTTATCCAGCCGGACATGTTGGGGGCGGTTGGTCAGGAAGTCCAGTAACCATTTGCAGATGAGGGGACTGATGCCCAGGTCTGTCAGTTTTCTGATGAGTTGTGAGGGGTGGATTGTATTGAATGCTGAACTGAAGTCTATAAACAGCATTCTGGCGTATGTGTTGTTGTTGTCCAGGTGTGAGAGGACAGAGTGCAGTGCGATGGAGACTGCATCCTCTGTGCTCCTGTTCTGGCGGTATGCGAATTGGTGGGGGTCCAGGGTGGGGGGGAGACAGGATTTGAAGTGTGCTAGATGGTTGTGCACAAAAAATCCTGGTGCATCAACCGTGTCTGAAATACTCACAGCAGCCTGTCTAACATCAATAACCATCTCACGTTTAGACGTCTTTCTTCTTTATTCTGATAATCGGTTTGAACTTCTGCAGTCTGTCTTGACCATATCTAGATATGTGCTTTGCTAGCTTCAAGTTGGTAGATATTAGATATTTGGATCACTATAATAAACACTGGAACAGGTGTCCCTAATAAAGTGGTTGTTGAATTTATGTAGCGTGACTGTACTGGACTATACATTAGTTGGTGCCATGTTCTCAGTTTTTTTTTAATATTTTCCTTGCCTGTTCTCTGATCTAGAGTTTCACGAGTATCAATTTACTTTTCTCCATTACATTAGTTATGTAAAGTTTCCAAAAATTCCTTCACATTTCATTTTATTTCTGAAAAATGTTTGCACAATTAGACCTGCATTAATCCAGAACTGTTTCCAAAGTTAGTAATGTTTTGAGGATTTTTTTTTTTTTTTTTTTGATGACTCTGTCTTTATAGGGTGGTGAAAGGTTTACATTTATTCGTTATCATGTTTTTTTGGAACTGATGGAAAAGTGCTATGACTTTTCTGCTTTGAGAAAACTGCAACACATTATTGTGGGTTTACACTGAGTTGCTTGATCTCTCATCATGATGTGGAAAAGTTTCAAAAAACAGAAGTGAGGAGGTTTTCTGTCACAGTGTAATTCACTGTGATACGAACTCATCAACAGAGTTGTCATATGTCTGACAGTAATAGACTGCAGAGTCTCCCTCCTCCACATTGTTGATGATCAAACGATAATCTGATGTTGACTGATGAGTGGATGTGAATTTTGGCGAGGAGAACCCAGAGCCATAGGTTGGAGAACTATCGCTATGATGAAAATCCAGCACATACTGAGGAACTAATCCTGGAATCTGTTTGTACCAATAGACATAGTTATCAACAGTCCCCAGGTTACAGTCCATGGTGGCTGTCTCTCCTTTCCTCACTGATAAAACGGGAGGTTTCTGTGTCAGCACCGTCACACCACTCACACCTGCAAACAACAAGAAGACATAAAGTCAAGAGTAACACACTGACAAATGAATATAAAATGGGGTTTAAGCTATACTGTAAGTAATACTCTTTACATGTTAGACAAGTGATGATTGCACAGAGAGTCACCAGCATGTTTTCAGTGTGGGCTAAGTATGCAGTGGAGAGATGGTGGTGGAGAAGTTATTTAATACAGCTAACAGGAGGCGGAGCTTTTTTCTTTTCTTTTTTTTTTGTCTTGCCTGTATTATTAGTACTATTACTATTATTGGTGCTGGAGATGTTTTGTGCTTGTCTGCTTAAGGCAGGCAAGATCATACATTTTTTCTATGTATTTGTTTGTTTGTTTCTTACATTGGAATGTTTACATTCTCCACGTCCTAAATGAAACAGGATTATGCTTGGTTATATTTGATCCTTTTTTTGTGCTTTATTCAGAATTTTCAATTATATTTAAAATTTTTGAAGCAATGTAAAGTAGACAATTTCTGCTTTAGCGCTATTCTCTGACATCAAAATGTATGGTTTCCACAAAAATGTAATCATCTAAATATTTAAAAATGAGATGAAACTGTAAGATGAAAGAGAAATCTGCACACCTGCAGCCATTTCAACAGGAAGAGATTGTTAGAAAGAATGAGCACAATTAATAGATGAAGAGAATTTAGATGGTGGTATTTGTGGGAGTAAGTACAAATCTTCTTATTGAACTTTATTGAACTGCTGAAATCTTCATAAGTCAATGAGACCAGACTTATTGTAAAGGTGATGCCCAGTTGATGGTGAAGATCCAGTGAAAGCAAACTCTGAAAATACAGAAAATATCTACAGCAATTCAAAACGTTCAAGCTATTTTCTGCTTTTATAGATAGTTGATACTTTATAAATGAGATACTGAGGCCTGTAGGTGCATCCTGAAAAGAAGTTACAGACCTGGACTCTGTTTAGTATTTCTTAACAGTACATGAGATATGCAATCAGAGAAAAAATGTAAACAGTATTCAGCTAACTGTTTCAGGATGATCATAACTGAAGCATTTCCAGTAAGTAGCAGCTCTGTTTTATTTTACAGAAAGCTGATACTTCTTTATTTACATGAGGTTAGAAATGAGTTGCGGAAACTTGCAGGTGCATCCTGGGAGGGAGAAACAGAAAAGGGTCGAGGTGATGCTTCACTAACTGAGTGTGAAGGGTTTTTTTTGTAACTAGCAAGCCTGCAACCAGCTTTTTAGACAAGTGAAACATGTGCTTCATGTACAACAAATTATGAAATGATGCTCTCTAGTGTACAGATATTATTATAATATTTATTCATTCAATAATTGTGAGAATGGCTGAAAGACTTTCAAGAGTGATGTGATTACAGTTAAACTCCACTCCACAAAATTTTATTAATTCCTTTTTCTCAAATGTCAATTGTTTCTTTGTAAGAAGCAAACAGCAAACAAGCACCCAAAATAAGTAAAATAAATAAATAAATGAATGAATGAATAAATTAATTAATAATTCAAAACCTGCCCTCAGATTTGATTTATTCAGATGCATGCCTCTGTCCATCAGTAAGTGTGTAGCTTGTATCATTCCCCATCCCTCCTTAAGCTTCCAAATTATTGCAGAGATGAATGGACAGAAGAGGTTTCTGCAGAAGACCGGTCACATGTCACAGCAAAATAAAAATATGAAAAGTATTTTCTCATTAAACTTTGCAATAACTCAGAAATGGTGCACATGTTGTATATTAAGCCTTTTAATTTGCTTTTATATGTGAATGACTGTAGTTTCTGTGCCAGCACCAAATAGGTTGACAACAGAAATCGGCAGGTTGTCTTTGTGATAGTGATAATTCATATGTCCAGATGCCATACAAGTAGAGAACAGGAAGAAATTGTTCTCTATAATATGAATACTTGGAATGGAAATGTAGTTCATCCAATTTAGGTCTTGGCAATCATATGTGCAGATTTTTTTCTGAAAAATAGTTTCAATCCAAAAATGTAAACAGAATAGAGTCAGAACTTAATAAATCAGGTGATGACCTCAAGTTGAATCTTTCAAACAAGATTAGAATCCATCAAAACTCTGCACAACTGTGGATCAAGGGTGTCCTGCAAACTCTTGGTCAATGCTGCCATCTGTCTCCTATTAGTGGGGGTGTTCTCCAGCCGTTCTTTGCTGGCTTTAACCCAACTGAACAGCATTGGAAAGTAATTGTACAACTGTTGAGCATACGAAAAAAATACATTCAACACAAATTATCAGGTTATCAGACTTGCATTACTTGCATTTTTGATTACAGAAGACATTTGTATGACTAGACATGACCTCATTGCTAAACTAATACTCCTAAGTATGATAAAGTTGCCAATCCTGAGATATCATTTTATTATTAGTTTTGGATTTAAGGAAAAGGAAAGTGAAATCATGTTGACGGGTATCAATTATATGGTGATAGGGTTATGATTCTGCAAATATTTTGTGATGGCTAA
Organism: Neolamprologus brichardi; assembly: GCF_056152115.1. Lineage (NCBI taxonomy): Eukaryota > Metazoa > Chordata > Actinopteri > Cichliformes > Cichlidae > Neolamprologus > Neolamprologus brichardi. The sequence continues at coordinate 13,429,436 of NC_142107.1, forward strand.
ATACTAGCGACCGACCAGTTGCTCTAACACCTGTTAAAGTGTTTCAAGAAGCTGGTTTCACACCACATCATGTCCTGCCTGCCACCCACACTCGGCCCACTCAGATGCAAAGTTAATAGATCAGCTGAAGGTGCCATTGTTACAATACTCCACACCACCAAAACAATAAGAAAACCTTGAAAAAACCTCCAAAAGGTTATAAGCATCAGGAACTACAGCAGGAACTATGAAGAGGAGGAAAAGAAAAGGAGAAAGACAGTAAAAAGCAGGCACAAATGAAAAGACAAGTTAGTCTTTAATCTAATTAGAAACATGTAAAGTATGTATTTTACTCTGTAATTCGGTCCACATGAAAGTCAAGATTTTCATCCCTAAAATAACCACTGCAAACTTATTACAATGTTACCATCACTAACTGCCAAGTGACATCTGTGCTGTGGACAGGATGCATCTTTTTTTTTTTTAAAAATTAGGAACTAATTTCAAACCATCACGTTTTAATGTTGTCGATAGAGGAAAAGAATCCAAAACACATCCAGAGGAATCAAAAATATATGCCAAATGGAGTCAGGAAATAAGTTGCCAGAAAGCACTAGAATATCCTCAGGGACACACAGCAACAAACTTGCTGTGTGTAAAAAGACTTGACAAGGTGTCCTGAAACTTTTCGACGTGTCCCTGCTGCAACACACCTGAATAACACGAGTAGGTCATTAGTAAGACTCAATAGAACTTGACTGCATGCTGAGGTGGTAATTCACCCATTTGATTCATGTTACAGCAGATCATGAGTTAATGAACATGGTGCAATAAAAGTACTTTTAGAAGTACATTTTTCAACGAGTCTTTACCTCAATTTAACTTACTTGAGTAGGGTTAGGGGTTGCTGCCTCAGCATGCAGCCATGTGAAGTTCAAAATGGCCAAGGGGAAACCCCCTCAGTCATTGTAGGGCATTTCCCATCCATCACTAAGTGCTTCTCGACCATCAGCACACCTATCCCAGTGGGACTGAAGACAAAACTTGTTAAATTCTCCTCAGCGTATTGGACCTTTGTTTTCCAGGCCCTCCTGTCAGTAACAGCATGTTTACACGGATACCTGCAGAAGGAGAATTTTGATCTTGTCCAAGCAGTGACACACTTGAGGAAAAACAGTGATGCCACTGTGTCAGATCTTCATTCCAAAATAAAGGGCTTATGTGGGGCCTAGCAGATAGCACCACCAGAGCCACTTTATAGCCTGAGGCAGAAGACAAAGCTAATGGATCATTTTTTGTTGAGTCAACTTGTGGGGCAGATAGTGAGGTTAGTGGTTCTTCTGAATCAGAGGATTTCAGAAGGAAAAACACACTTGAGCTGATTAAACTCAGTTACAGTTGTGGAATGATTATTCTCCCTGTCTCAGAGAGTCTGGACTCCCATTGGAATTTTCTAAGTATGCAAGTACAAACTTACCAACCATAGAAATTATTGTTGTGAGTCTTTCCCCACATTAAGCTAATACAAAACTACTAATCTTAGGGCTCCCCAAACCTCACTTTAACCCGTGACCTTTTTGTTTGTTTAGATGTGGAGGAAGTTTGTAAATTTGTTTAGTTACATTTCAAAGCCTGTACTTTTTCCACCTGAATCAGTACTTCAGATTTTGACTGGGTATTTTTTACACAAGTGTCTCTACTTCTATTTGCATAAAGAATGTCTGTACTTTCGCCGCCTCTGCATGAATGCAACACAGAAACACTTTTACACAAAGAAGGTACTGCGTTCACCTAAAGTGGTCATGAAACTTTCTAATAATAGGTCACAGAGTGCCACCTGGTGGCATAACACAGCTAATGCAACAACCAACTGCAGACAAAGTAGAACAGTATTATTTGCTACCCATCATGCTGTAATACTAGGACCTTAGGTCTAAAACAAACTACACTATAATCAGTGAGGTCAAGGACATGGACAACAAACTGTCATGGTGCCTCTGTCCTCTTTGTCTCCCTCTTGAGCGCTCTACCTCTCCTCTGTTATCTGTGGGTGTGGGTGTGCTGGTCTATGTGCAATAGTGTGACTCATCCTAGTTTCCTGCCTTTTGTGTGCCACCCTGCTATCACCGATAACTTTATTGGTGACGCCACTAAAAGGATTGGTTAAAGCAATGGATTTAAAAAATAAATATATAAATGATATATATGCATGCATATAGCTGGCAACCTGGATTAAACCTGTAGAGAGAGACTTAACTGATATCTAAACACCAAATGAGTGACGAATGGTCCTGTTTAAATAACCAGCTAATGATAAAGTGCTAACTGAATGAGAAGAAGTGTATATATTGAATAATTTGTTCATTTGGAAATACAAATATATGATTAATACAGTGTGTTTAATGTAGACTTTATAAAATTGTTTAAGTGAAGAACTTCAAGTCAGAGTGAAAGTTTTGTTTAGGAAATAGAAGTGCTCCTGACAGTGGAAGTGCTTGTGTATGTGAGGGGAGAAGGAAGGATTAAATGATCTCAGACTGGAGAAAATGTTCTTTCTCTAAATGGTTCCGTTGTGTAGTGGGTGATGATGAGCCAAAAATGCAAACACACCACTTCCTGACACAGCAGCTATATCAGTCATGTGATTATTTTATTTATTTATTTATTTTACAAAAAATACACTCACCCATACAGGGTTTCGCTCTTTGTGCTTGATACATACATGCACGAATGCCACTGTATTATTGGCCCTATCACCACATTTACCTGTAAAGAAAACTTATCTTTGTCCTACTGTGTGCAGATAACTGTGGAGAAATCCTGTGAGAGCGGTGAGCAAATCTGAGTTCTGGAGAGACTTTCTGTGGAGAAGCTGAATCTGGGAGAGTCAATGAAACTTGGGAATTGGGATCATCACTACTGTGGATTTTGTGTTTGGATTATTGTTGCACTACACTTAAATAAAATCACTGCTTCGCCTGGTGACACGTTGACTGTGGTGGCTAATTAATGGTTACTAAAACATTCTCAGTCTGGGGCAATCTCATACAATTGACTTATATTTCTTCATGTATTCTAAGTGAGAGGATGAGACCCACAGGTGCATCCTGGGCAGGAAGAGGTGGAGGAGTAGAGAGGTGATGCTTCACTGAAGTGTGAAGATTTGCAAGCTGCTGCACAACCAGCAGTTTAAACCAATAACATGTGCGCCTATGTATACTTAGAATTATTAAATGCTGCCACCTAGTAGACAAATATGATAAAGCATGCATTTTCAGAATTTTATTTATGTATTAATAGATTGATTATAAGAATAAGACTACTTGCATATTTCAAAAATGATTAAATTAAATTCTCCTGTGTGTGCTCTTTACTAAATTTAACTGAATCTCTTCACTGGTCTGAAGCTCAGCACTGGATGAAGGGAAGACCATCAGGACAGAGGAGGGAGGCTGGAGCCTGAAAATTAATAGAAGGTGTTCAGAAACCAGAAATGAGGTCATGAAAACTAAAAAGGTTTGAAGTAACAGTAAGTGATGTAGACAATAATCTGAAAAATCTATTATAATAATAAAAATAATAATAATAACATCTAGAAAATCTGGTGCAGCAGAATTTTTTTACTTTTAAACACGAAAAGGAAAAACTATGAAAATTCCAAACTACACAGATTTTTTCCCAAAAGCATCAGTTCTTTTTTTAAATCATTACTGATATTATTAGTAGTACTCTAAAATTACATAGTAGCAGTATGATTGCTTCGAGACCAATAAAATACTTCAGACACAATCAGATTTGATGTAAAACTAGGCCATATTAAGGTCAGATTGTAATGTTTTTACTTCATATATTAACTTCAGTAAACCAGTTAGCAATGGGAGGAGATTGAATACAAACATTTTTTCTTAAAAAAAAAACAAAAAACTAAACTTGAAATTAAATAATACAAATTTTTAAGACAAATGATATTGTATAAACGGTTCCAAATCAGTTTCTATGCACTTTAACTAAGTATCTGCAGATAAACAAACCCAAAACATTTATATTTTTTAATATACAGTCCCGATCAAAAGATCACTTGAAAGATGGCAAAAAATCCTATTTTGCCTGGATCTTAACAAGGTTTCCAGCTTCAACATCCAACAAGAACAAATGGGAGTGCGACAAAAAAATTTTTGAACATGCAATTTCTTGAAAACAACGCTTAAACTAAAAGAGGCTGTTTTACAACTGATCAAAAGTTTAGGACCACATGCCTTTAAAAGGACTAATCTGTGCAAAAATGTGGATTCATTGTCATTTTCTGTCAGATTGTCACACTGTCATGACGTTCTGATGGCAAAGGCCAAAATATTTTCCCTTTTTGAACGTGGTCAGGTTGTTGAACTGCATAAGCAGGGTCTCTTGCAGCGTGCCATCACTGCTGAGGTGGGACGCAGTAAGACAGTCATTTGAAATTTCTTAAATGATCCTGAGGGTTTTGGAACAAAGACGTCAAGTGGAAAACCCCAAATAATCCCCCCTAGCACTGAGTGTCCGTCAAGACACTTGACGATTAAGGCCGTTACTGGTGCCGACTGCTCGTCTCCTTGAACACCACAGAACTGACCGTTTGGACTTTGCCAGAGAGCACCAAACATGGGACATTGAAAGATGGAAGAAAGTTTTATTCTCTGAAGAGAAAAAAATGTAACCTTGATGGTCCTGGTGGTTTCCAACGTTCCTGGCATGAGAAGCAGATCCCACCTGAGATGTTTTCTACGCGACACAGTGGAGGGGGCACCATAATGGTCTGGGGTGCTTTTTCCTTCAGTGGAACAATGGAGCTTCAGGAGGTGCAGGGGCATCAAGCGCTTTAAGTAACATTCATATTTATTAACAAGTTGTCTGTTTTTATTTTGATGCTTTTGATAATTAAAAAAAGTTTCTTACAGTGTCACTCTGCTTTAAAACCAGCTAACAATTGGAATAAATTATCATAAATCTCTTCAACATATTGTGACGATTGCTCTTTGCCATCTAGTGGTGAGAGAGAGAATGAGGCTGTGCATGCGGCTTGTATATAGCTGGAATTAAGTATGGGGCAGCACAACCAGTTATTAGGTTTAGGGGCAGTTCCTTGCACACATAGGGTCAGGCAGGTTTAGATACCCCCCCCTAATAAATGAAATCATCAATTTAAAACAGAATTTTGTATTTTCTTGCATTATCTTTATCTAATATTAAAATGTGGTTGATGGTCTGAAACATTTAAACAAAACAAATATGCAATAAATAAATAAGGAAGAAGGGGGCTAAAAGACCTTTATTTTACTAATTAATTCTGGTTTTGGCCACAGTAAAACCAGCCTTTTACCATTCTGTGCAAAAATAATTAACACGTGACTTCAATTCCCAGCGCATTTTAACAGTGACAGGACCTAATCATGAAACCATGATAGACCAAGCTACTAGCTTCTATGGAGTGTATGGAGGCTGTTGAGCGTCCTTTCTTTGCCTCCTCCTGGGCATGCCTTGTTTCCAAGGCAGACAGTAAGGTAATGCAAATGACTTCAAATTAGGCTAAAACGTTTTCATTTAAGGTTGATCATGACCCAGTGCACGAACGGTCGCGCGCTTGCTCTACCAGCATTTTTTTTTTAATTTGAGAAACGATTTTGTCAAGTGCGTCAGAGAACCCTTGGTCATTACGGAAGTCAAGCTAATTCCGTAATTAAAATAATTATAAAAATGGGTCTCTTGGAGAAACTATGTGATTGACTTCTTATTGTGAAAGTCTTAAACGGAAGTAGTTCTACAAACCTGGTCACTTGACAGTGGTGCAAGATGTCGCTCAGTCTTTCTTTACCGAAGCTGAATCCCAAATGCGCGTCGCTTACCGTCGCATCTTTTTAAACCCAAATCAACTGTTTTGCCATTAACTGGCCTGTTACATGTAGTACAAGGCAGAGCGTTTAGAAGGTTTTTATTTTGAAAGAAACACACATGGGATATTTCCAAATTTTTTGGAACAATCCAGATTTCAGAGTGTATAAAATCGGTGTAAATAACAGAAGGCTTTCACTCGGTGACCGAGTAGATGAACTGATTCTGTCAAAAGATAGCCGAAAGAAAGAAAGCGCGTGGCATGATTCATGATTTTAGTGTTCAAAAAGTCAACACACAGATGTGTTCAAATGGAAACGACTGTCAACATCTGTCTCCAGGTCTGCTCGAGCTGAAGGTGAAGCAGGATTTTCGGGGGGCTCTCTATGAGGTGTGCTGGAATAAAATGCTGCGCATTATTGCTTCCGTTAGAGGTTAGGCTTCTTAAATTACACACGCACCTGAGTCAGGAATTTATTTTTTGACCCTTGTTTTCGGTTAGGCATTTGCTGTCTTCTGAAAAGCGACGAGGAGGATGGTCTTTGCTCTACATGTAATTGTCATGTCTTCGGCTTTTTTCAATCCCAGTTTTGCCTTCAGTTCTCACTTCGACACAGGTAAGGGTCAAACGGAAGGATTTCCTATTTCTAATAAGAATGTTTATCCGTCCACTGGAGAGCTGCTCGTTATTTATGTGCTTTTTATGATTTGCTTGAGTGATCGCTGTTGGTAATATGCCATATATCATATGTACATACATTTTCTTTCTTAACCAGCAGTAGCATCAATAATATACCAGTGTATGTCGTGAAAAAACACAATGATCCTAAACCCTTACAGTCTATATATAGGTGTTTTTTTTTTCACTGTCAGGCCATATCATAGCTTGGTGAAAAGAGGGTTAAAAGTTATACCTGCACTGAACCTGCATAATCCTACCTACACATACATCCCTGCAGTTGTTGTGTGCATGCATGTAGTGTATGTCTGTGCTGTGATCAGGGTGTGCGCCTGTAGGCTGACTAATACATTACAGCTATGCATGGTTCTGCTGTTTGAGGTTGCAGTTTTTGGTCCTCATTTGGATGCAGCATTTAATCGTCCCCAGCACGTCAAGTGACGGGATCTTGGCAAAGGTGAGCCCGTGTGCTGCTGCAGTGTTTTGTGACAACTGAGCAGAAAGACAAGCCCTCACACAGGATGGCAGGGCTTGAATTAGAGCAGAATAAATAACTGTGTACAAATGTAAACAGGACTAAGAGAGTCCCTGCACTGGGTGCAGTGTGCTGAGCATACAAATGACAGCACTGAGCACAGTGGCTCTCAAGTTTCAGGCTCTATCTGTCCTCCCCACTCTGGACACTCTCAGTGATCCCTGATCCGTTTATTCCACCCTCTTCTATCTTCCTGTGACTCTCTCCATGTCTTATTTGGTATCTCTAAGCTCTCTTGTCCTTAAGTCCAAATGTATCACAAAAAGGGCACTTCCATTTAAAATGAGGTTATATGTGATTATATGTCTTTCTTTTTGCATTTGCGAAGTTGTAAAATATTACATGAAGAAGTACAGGAACGGAAGATTTAGAAAACAAGTGTGAATTTTTAATATACAGCCAAACTTAGATACCAGACAAGACTGAAAAAATTATGACAGCTGTGCTGATCAACCCCAAAGACAAACAAAAATACATTTTTCTGCCTTCATATACTTGAAGAATAAGTGGTGGGTGCTGATCTGGCCATCCCTGGGAATGTTTAGTGCAATATGATACAAACAAACCAAAAGAGTTCTTTTAATTTGGAAAAATGATGAATAGCTCCCAATTAAATTATGTGTAAAATGCCTGCTGAAGCTCTTGTGGGCCATCTGTAATATTGTTGCATTTGCATGTTTTCCCTACTGGAGAACACAGGTTTGTAAAACATTCCATCAGGATTATTCAGTGAAACATATTTTCTTTCATCAGCTTGAAGCGGGAGAGCCTCTCTTACAGCTTTACATATATGAAGATTTCAGCTTCTATGAGGTGGAAAGGGTGGGGTATGAGTGGGACTGTGAATGTGGTTTATACATCGCTGGAATTAAGTATGGGGTCTGGACTGTCACTCCTGTCAAAATGATCTATATTTCTCATGAGAGGAGGCCCTCACCACCGATCCGATTCCTTTCTAGTAATTGGACTGAGAATCAATGTTGCCTAGGAGATGGAGGGGGTGTGTTTTAGAAGGAACCAATCATTTCTGCAGCCACTGCTAAGGACAGAAAAATGCTAGAGACCCTTAAAGGGGAGGGACACACTCAGAGAGGAATTAGCTGTAGTCGCTGAATATGCTGTTTGCAGATTAATTAAACACACTCTCATTTTGGATCCACTAATTTGAGGGAATGGGGCAGTGAAATGAAACGATAGCCACACATACAAACTACTGGGAGGATGTAAATGTCAGATTCTCCATCATTCCACCATTTGGAGCTTTTCAAGCTGACCATTTTAACAGTGTAATCAACTGTGCATGCACACACAAATTCAGCACACCCTCACTCACACAAACACTTGGTTGATTTGACATCAAAGCTAAAATTCAGGCAGCGTTTGAACTGCAGCACCCCTCAAGCCAACCTCCACAGCTGCATTTTGTCCCTATGCCCCGGGCTGTATAAGAACACGGTGTGCTCTACCTCTGCACACTTTCACGCAAACAGTGACACATGTTCAAAAACACACATCCAGACATGAAAACAACCATGAGGCCAAGTCAACTGTCACATCGGCTGGCATTATATAAGCCATCAGCCAAGACAGACACACCGTAGCAGGTTTGAATTCATCAGCCTTCACATGACTGGATTGGGGTTCGGTCTGAGTGCAGCCAGGGGTAAAGTAGCACCCGGCTGCACTCAGTAGAGTGTAGCATTCTGCACCAACAACTGCAGCCAACACCTGGCCTACTATTGCTTCAGCACCAAGGAGAGCGCTCCCATCAGGAGCGGTAGCAGATGTATGTGTGCGTTAACGTTTAGACCTGGCTGCATCCTTGATACAGACTAAATCTGCAGCGCATCACTGTCACTGCAAACAGACAATGGATTGATATGAAAGGAAGCACTGATACACCAACAAGCTGACAATGCAGCACTGTGGGAGGCTGTCTTTCAGCACTCACCTCTAATGCCTGGAGGTGGCAGTGGCATCGAGTGTACATGTTATAAATAGTGTCTTGGTGTACACATGTTCCATGCATGTTTCACATTGAGGAAAGCTTTCACGTGACGCCGCATGCACATGGACACACTGCTGCAGGCTGTAACCAAGGCGTCGGTGATGCTGAAGGGAAGAGATTTTAAAAATGGTTTCTGTGTTTGCTCTCGAAGCTCCTCCCACTGACTGGGTCAGTACAAGCCAGTCACCGCAGACTATTTGATTATTCATCTCTTCATGTGTAACACCAAGCACTTTGGTTGCATAAGTCTTCCTCTGGGAGAACTAGAATAAGAATGAAGTGGATTTCAGCACTGAAGGGAAACCATCTATGTCTCCTCTGTGCGCTCTCTGTGTGATGATGTGGTGTGCCACAGTTGTTTAAAGCTCTGTGTGTAGTTGTTTAGGGAGGAAATACATAACATAAATTTTTCTGTGCACTGTAAATGTCAGATTGCACTGGTGGCAATTTTGCAACATCTCACATAATAAATGAATAGCACTAGTTCAAAAACAAGGTTGATGTGTAGTCAGTTTTTAGAATTGTGTTATTATAAGACGATGACTGAACAGCTGCTGCTGGAATTTGGGTGGAAAGTGTGCTCATTGTGTGCTAGTGTGTTCACTGCATTTGGGTCAGAATAGGCACATGTTTAACAGAAGCAGACAAACACGGATGTAGACGAGAACCAGCTTAACTCACATTAAATTGTTTTGTACGGGAATATTTGCATTTCAGCTTTTACATTTGCACACAGTCAAAAACTATTTGGCATTCACTGCTGTGGTATGCATCACAAGACTCTGGCTGACTCTGTCATATAAAGTGCATATGGTTTGCACATGCATTAAATTTGTGTTTATCAGCCTGAGGCCTAAGTATACAAGTGTGGTGTCATGTGAGTGCAGAGTTGCGCTCTGTCAGGTCTGCATGCAGACAGCTCTGTCACTGATGACAATTTATACAATTCAGTAGCTGTAAAAGTTGTGTGACTCTAATTCTGTCATTTTTTTTTACTAGAGTTTAGGAAAAACTGCATTGTATTCTCTGTATTAATGTAATTTAAATAGTATTGTTACTTGGTGTAGAGGAATAATCCTCTTAGGTTTTGTTTGACAGCTTTTGCATAGAGGACATACAATAATTTTCTTTCTCATGCATCTTCTTTTGTGTGTAAAGCAATAGTGATGTTAGTTTAATGTTTTTAAAAGGCATTGACTCCTGTTTACATCAATTCTTCATTCCAGTTGTAATAGCCTAGAGAGCAGTGAAATAGAAATGGTTAGATCATATCCACAATTGAACTAGATGATTACACCTATATATTTATCAATGCTAAACCAATAGGAAAACATAACCTGGCCACTTTGTTGAGTCCAGAGCTGTTAGAGCTTAAATGAAATATGAGTTGTGTAGAAATAAAGTATCTTTTATATTCTCTTCCTCTGGCTAACAGAAAGAACTATTACAGTTTGTATCACTAAGCACAAAAATAGGCTTGTATACATACATGTCATAGAGGGGTTCGTGTGGTTACTTCATGATACTCTCTGTCCATTTACCTCAATAAAATCTCCGTACTTGAATATATGGCTGAGTGGTAACACATGCATCACACAATCCTCTGTTTCCCACTCTAGCGGACTCGAGAGGATAAACATATTTTCATCCCATTCATTCACGCAGCTCTCTGTTTGCCAGTTAATGATAAACTGCGAACAGCTTTTGTTCCATTTGTGAAGAACATCAGCTTTGATTCTATCGTGCTGCATAATAATTACCCAAAATTAGCAGTTTTCCTTCAAAATCTCAGCCATCAGCACACATTATAAAGTGCAGGGTAAAGGCCAGCAGAGGCTGCTAGTCCCCTCTGCAATGGTCTGTACGTAAATCATAATAATGGCTCAAATAAATGAATTATTAATGTTAAATGTTGCAGCTAACACTTTTTCATTCAGTGCCCTGGTCTTGTAATTAGTCTGTCTTAAAAGATCTATCCGTTATATGCAGAGCTGATATTCAAACCCTTTTTTACAGTAGTGTGCCCTTGCCTGGGCTGTAGGCGGATGGACATGGCAGGCCTATAATGCAGATCCATAGTGGTCCTCCTGGGCTCTCACTCCCAGTTAATGACAGTTATCATGGCTCTCTGCAGGCCAACTCATCCCTCTGCTATCTGCAGTCATGCACAGACAGTGCGACTACAGAACAGCAAAGAGGATGTGAGATGGTGGAGGATACCATATCCTGCCATTAATCATGTCATTCTGTTCCCTCTGCTCCCAACCCTTCCTTATTCTGACATCTGTGCACATGTGTATTTGTTGCTTTCTCCTCTGTATGTTCCCGTGTTCATCCCTGTGTCATTACAGTCTTGCGATCCTCTAACTTTCTGATTTAACTTTTCTTGTTTCTTCAGAGCATTTTTATCTCTCTCAACTTGTCGTTTGGTTTTCCCTTAAGAAGTCAGTCTGTGTCAAACTGCTACATCCCACTAGATGAAAAAGCAGGAACTAAGTCCAGCAACTTTGCATCCCCACATAAGAAGTCTCAAGTTGGTCCTCACATTAAATCTTGACATTAACTTGAAGAAAAGCAGCGCAGAATGATCATATATTCACAAAGGCAGCTCCCTGTTAATCACCTGAAACTGGAATTTTTCAACTATTGCAATTAAAATGTTTTGATTGCTGATTTGCCTGTCACTGCTTGCAAATGCAGATGCCTCGTGTGCATTTTTCCTTCTCTCCGCTATGCGATTTATGTGTGAAAGCGAATGGTATTATTGGAGGCCACTTGGTACCGCCCAGGCAGGGCAGATGGAGATGCTTGTTTGGCCCTCCAGCATTGTCCTAAATGTAAAATTGGACTGTTTTCTGCTCTCCTGTCCTGTGTGTGTCTCTTTCACAGATTTTAATCATTTCCTCTCCGTAGAATTGAGCGACAGTAGAAGTGCATTAAGGGTGTAAAACTGGAATAAACTAGTCTACTCTTGCATAAGTGGTGACATTTACTGCCACAGTCTAGGACGTGCTGCATTATTTTCAAAGTATACTAATATCAACTTAGTCGTTCGTACCTTTTAGAAATGTTCCTCTGTAAAATATTTCATTGTCTTCCAAGATCATTTAAATGTTCTCTTTAATATCAAACGAAGTTGCAAATATTATTTCTTAATATAAGCTTCTGTATAGAAGGAATGGCTGTAACATGCTGTGCTTAGGGCCTTCCTAACACTCACAAAAGACAGTGCTTGGCCACTGACCACACACAGACTTAACACACTATTTATTTAAATGAAAACATGCCCGATCTATTGAATACTAATTGCAGCTGAAACTGTATCTCACCCCGCTCTTTCTGGAGACAGTTTGATTGCAGTGGTGTGTAGTCTGGCACGCTGCCCACCCTGCAGGCCCCTTGGTAAAATAAATAAATAAATAAAAGTGAGAGCTACCAGAGAGACCAGCGAGAGACTGAAGCAAAGCGCTAAACAGAGGTGCACAGCGAGGAGACGCGGCATCTCGCAGAGGGCGAAGCCCGCAATATTGTTTGTGTGTTAGTGCTCCTCCTCATGGACCTCATTAGTCCAATGTTATTTTATGGAGCTTAGTGCGCCACCTTTACTGGATTTTCTGCGTGGGTGCAAGTTCTTATGTCTGCATGCGAATATGAACACATGGCTCAGCTCTGGCCTTCATATGAGTGTGGGAGGGAGATCTTAATATTCTCACTCTGTCCTGAATAAAATACCTCGTTTGTCCCCAGTGTGTCCCGTTTCTGTCGATTTGGAACAGATTTTTTTTTTAATGCATGATGAACACGAGCACCGTGTAGTTACCCAGAGTTGCATTTAGGCAGCAGTAGATGTTTTTTAGCTGGTGAGCTGCACAGCAACACAAGGCTCTACCTTATTGGTTTATTTATGATATACCGTTAAAAGCTCAGTGGTTGTGCTTAACACACCGTATCCTCATCCTTTGTATACATGCATGAACACACACACACAGCCACATGTACATATGCTGAGCTTAGCTTTTCTCTTTACTCCGTGCTGTGGGCCTTGAGCTTTCTACGTGTCTATTTTTCTTGCTCACTCTTTATTACTTGGTATCATTGCCCGCGGTATTTCATGGAGCACGGTCAGACAGTAAGATGGTTCATCTTGCTTTCATTACTATTGGTAGACCTTATTTCTGCACTGACACTTTGAGCAGTCAACTGTTTCTGATATAGCCAATCTGCTGTTTGCATTTCATGGCCATTATTTAGTTTTAAACCTGCATTGTCAGCTCTATGATCGTGAAGGCCTCAGCAGATTTTCTTTAGCCACTGCGATGTGACATGTGCACATCAATCCTAAACCTAGTATTAGATTGTTTGACCATCATCTCACAGCACAAGCCAGAAGAAACACTGAAGGTTCCCCACTATTGGGAAGTGCAAAGCAATGCAGATGGCCTCATTCATTCTGTCTCGTTATGCCACTACATTGTTTTTCTCTTTATCCCCCCCTTTATCCTACTGCATCCTTGCCATCATCAGTCTGAATTGTGGGGGTGGTATGGTGGCTCCATCACTCCCCCTCCTGTGTTTCAGGACATTTCTCATCTCTCTTCAGTCCTAAAGACAGCTTTTTAATAAAGTGGGTATGAGCATGGATTTAAGTGCTTTATTTTCATTTCGCTGTGCAGCTGGCGAACTAATGTGTGCTTCTCTAATATTTATGAAGAACCACGAGTTGTCGCTCAGTTCGCGATTCCTCCAAGAGGAAGTGAGACGGCTTTTCAAATGTTGCACTTTCATATTTATATTTATACCTCGGATTTTCTTCTGGGTGACCATATTTGACTTTCTGGTAAAGAAGGAAGGCTTAATAAAGAATGATCCAAATGCCTTAATTTTGGCTAAATATTGAAAAGTATCCTAGAATATGACTATTAGATTCCCAACTGGGAAGAGGGAAGCTAAAAAGGGAGCAGATATGGATTCTGCAGTCCCCTATTTACTGACCCATTTTGAAACTCCTCTTTGGCAGAGTCCTGGTGGTGAAGGGATATGCAAAGAAGTACAGACACCACTTGCATTTGGGGATTCCCCAAACTCTGTGTGTGTCCTAAAATCTCCACCTTGCCAATCATGCACTTATACATACTTGTAAGTTAGTAACTAGGTACTTGCACTCCATTGTTCAAAGTAAAGGCGGTTTGCCATTGTGAAAAAACTTACCTCTACTGTCAGTATTTGGAATTTTCCTTAAATTGATTCCCAAAGCTTATAGAAAGGGTAGTAGTTTTTTATTTATATTTATTTGTTGTTTTATTTATTTGTTTTTACTAAAATGTTACAGTGACTTACAGAAACTTGATCCTCCAGTTAGTTGGTTAGTTGTGTGCCCTGAACCCAGACCAGAGTTTCAGGCATACAGCAGAATTTCTTGAAAACAAACAAATAAACAAACAGCAATATTTATTTGAGGAACTGCTGTGTAAAAACCTCCAGAGGTATATAGCTCACCATCCAGTAAACCTTGAACTTCCTGGATATTTCATGGTCTCGCTAGTACTCTCGCTAGTTTTATGTACAAAGACTGTAAATAAAAGATGGATGTAGCCTCTAGCTCTGGTTGCAAAAATAAATCTAGTATTGTGATTTAGTATCTCATGAGTCCAATGGCTTGACCACTAGTTCCAAGTCTTATTTAAAACAACATAATAGTAATTTTTTCCAAATTTTAGTAGAGTAATTTTTTTTAGAGTATAACTGCTCATAAAGTAGGGCACACTGTAGAGCCAGGCTGACATGTTGCTACATACTGTACAGAACCATGCAGTGCCTTTCATTTGGCATTCGGATTGTAGAACCCACATTTCCAAACTCAAGGCTTCAAAGGAGGAGCCTGCATAAAAGAGTTTAGGATTTGTATGTCCATAGAAATGCTGATCCTCATTCTGATTGCCTTGTGCAGCATCATTAGTGAATACTAGTATCTAGTAAGGAGAGAACTGTTGGAATTCAGTATACATGCAAACCTTATTTTTGCAAACAGAAGTCCCAGTTGCAACTGTGAAAGGAAAAGAAATCTCCTGTCTCAAAGCTGTGGATGAAGCTGGCATTCAGCTTCTCTGAAACTACAAAATTTGTTAGTTAGTAACAGTTGTCAGTGACATCAGCTCTAGTGAACTATATATATATATATATATATATATATATATACTTTGTGTGCTGTGGGACTGGGGACTGTAACCAACTGTTTATTGGTAGCAAGCAGAAACAGGACCAATTGATCAGCTCCTGGGCTTGTACACGATGACAGGCAACTAATAGTCTCCTTTAGAAGTGACAACATGTGTATGTCTGTTTTATGTTGTGTCCTTCAGTGGGCTCTGAGTCACCATGCCCTCTGATTCAGCATGTATCATTGCTGTTTCTGGCACCATCTGCACAGCATGGTTCCTCCCCACTCCCTCCTCCTTCCCCACATTCATCCATCAATCCAGCCCTGCCGGCACCTAAATTGTGCAGCAGTAACTTAACGCAAAATGCTAACTCTTATTCTTTTTAATATCACTTGACATTTTCATGTTGCTTTTAGAATATTTTATTGCATTTCTCTTGCATTCTAAAGCACCCAACATTTTATTCCTATTTGATATAATAGGTTGTGTTTGTTTGCTGTTTTGTAATGAGGAGACAGCAGACAATTCTGTGCAAAAGGATTGAGTAATGAATCAGTGCATGTACATATGTTTTAGTATACAGTGTAATCCTTTGGAGTAACTGTTGAGCAGATACAAATTCTGCCATAAATGTGAGAATAACACAGGTGTTACAGAGGGAAAGATTGGATATTTCCTTTACTTTTATGTTTTGCTTCTTGATACTTAGAACATTAGAAGGCTTTAAAAGATGGCATTTTAAGGATCATCCCCTATTTCCCTATCAGCCCCCTCACAGGCTGTGTGTTGTGGTATGTGGTGGATCTAGAAAGGGCGCTGCTTTGTTTAGTTTCATAATCACCTTCTTTTCCACTTCACAAGCTCTCACATAGTGAGACACTCAGACACACACACCCTCTCTCAGCGGGCAAGGCATCAGCAAAAAGGAAGGGGCATGAGGTTTACCGCACTGTAAAAGCCAATCAACTAATATGTGTTGGCCATCAGGACGTTGCCATGGTGATGTGTTGGCGGGTCAGTTCCCACACATATACACTCATGCACTGCAATTCTCAAAGCAGGCTTCACATTCACCCTGCCTGTTTGCACTGTCCACTTCCATGTATAAGTAAATGGAGGGTATACGGGGCTTTGTGGCCATGACCTCAGGGTTAAGCTTTGGTTGGAGTAGTTCTGTTTGGGTTGCAAAAGCTGTCAGGGCCGGAAGAGGATGCTCCCTGCAGCCGAATGGATCTGGACTGCTGGGTCTTAGTCATGGAGCTGTCAAAAACCCAGGCACAAGAATCCACAGACCACAGCGATCCCAGTCAGCACTGGAGTATGCTTTTGTGTGTTAACATCACAGTTGTAAAGTAATAAAGGAAAATGGATTGAATACAGTTAAATACAGTTCTGCTCCTTTTCTTGAACCGGCTGATGAATTCATGATTTACATATAAGGAAAAGCTACAGGGTTACTGTAGATAAACTACTGTAGATAAAACTATAAAGCCATTTAAAGCAATGCATTATCAGTGACTACAACATCTAATCCTTTTACTGAATATATAATATCTATCTATATATATATATATATATATATATATATAATCTAATTATAATCCTTAATTTAGGTTGTGTGCTTATATAATTTATAATTTTATGATAAGTTAAGTTTTTTCAGCCTCAATAGGAAATTCACTATTTGAAAACGTTATTCTGAGTCACATCACAATGATGTCACCACAGTCAGTTTAATAAAACTTTCTAATGCAGTTCTTGCATTTTAGACAGGAGAGACAGAATCTGAAAGACATTTATTCATCTATTGCAAGGAATAAAAATCTTATCATTACAGCGTCTGTAAACCTGAAGGTTATCACCAAAATCTGAGAATTGCTCTTTAATACAGAAAATCTCTAGTTAAGAAAATGCAAGCAAGGTGCTCTTTAAGAAATTGGAGATTATGGATAATTATAATTATGGACAGAGGAAATAACATATGTACAACACAGTATAATATTGGCATGTTTTGTCCTCTGATCAGTAGTTTGAACTGAAGGTGTATAAAGTTTTGTTGCTGTGTGTCTGTGTAGAAAGATTTTTAAAAAAGAAGAAGAAAGTAAAAAATGATTGAATAAATGTCTTGAGCTATGTGGAAAGAATACTGCTAATTCATGCCTGCATGTTTGCATCTGTTCCAAGCCTTCTTTCACAGACTCTCTGTCTCTCTTCCTCTGTCTCTCCTTCTTCCTTTGTCTCTTCCATCTGTGCTGGCAGCAGGTTTACCGCTGTAAATCAGCTTATGTAGATGCGCCAAACTCTGACATCTGGCCCCTCTGGCCTTTTCTAAGTTACTACAGGCTGAAAGACAAACTAACACATGTGTGCTGCATATATGCATACAGGAACAACACAGCAGATTGTGGCCACATACAAACCAAAAGAAAACATGGTTTAATGGAAATCAATTACTTACAACTAATTAATTTTTAGTTGTACTTTAGTTCCAAACACTCTTTGAGAGCAGTTTGGGCGGTATTGAAGAAGTCGCAAAGTGCATTAAAAGTACACAGTCAGCATTTTCATCATCGTTTTTTACACTGAAATAGAATGAGCCATTACTCCTACTCTGCTGCCGCTTTATTCATTTATTTAGCAGTAATTGTTTTGGTGGGCGGTTTAAAACTTTCAGCTTCTATGACTCAGAGTACATCGTAACCACTGTAATTAATCTACGGCAGCCTGCTTTCTACACGGTCTATGGAGATGAATATGAAACTGAAGAAGAAATGCTAATGAGGAGTCATACTTCTTTCATCAGGCTTGCCCATAAACATTCACAAATCACCTCTATCTGCGCTTTGGTTTTAATTTCCTGTATGACTACAGTTTACCATCTGATCTCTGGTTCCATGCTTTTAACACTCGCTTTATCTTCTGATGTTGCAGATGGGGCTCCACTGAGCGAGCTGTCTTGGCCTTCATCTCTGGCAGTGGTAGCTGTCTCCTTTTCTGGCCTCTTCACCTTCGTCTTCCTCATGCTGGCTTGCCTCTGCTGCAAGAAGGGAGACATTGGCTTCAAGGTGAGCTCCCTGCTGCCCCCAACTGGACGTAGTGAGAGTAACACAAACTCTAAGGAGTCAGTAGATGTCCAGGGAATATGATGATCTGCGAGTAACAAAAAAAAAGAAAGAAAGTGGGAAGAAAAAGGAAACTTGTTTTTGTTACTGCTGAAGTTTGTTCGATTTTATGCATTTAAAATAACACACTGCTAGTGTCCACACACACATGGACACACATGGAATCCATTCTAAAGGAAGGGAAACACGAAGAAAATGCTTAGATAAGCCAAATGACAAAAGAACTAGGCTCAAAATCTGTGGCAACAGATTGATGGACTAATGAATCCAAATTGGAAATTTTGGTTCACATCACTGTCAGTATATATGAAGAGGGTCAGGAGAAAGGTACAACACTGATTGTGTACAGCCATCAGTAAAACTTGGTGGAGACTCTTCAGCCAGGGGTTTGCGGGATCTTGTCAAAATTGATGCAGTTCCGAACACAAAGATTTTGATCCAGCATGCAATGCTGTCTAGAAAGCATTCGATTGGCAGCAGCTTTGTTTTCCAGCATGTCAGTTACGTACTACCCATGCAGTAAAAGCATACCTGGGTAGAAAAACAGCCAGTGGAACGCTACCCGTCATGGAACACAAGGCAGCCAGTGCCTAAAGGATAGCTTTAAATGTCCTTCAAGAAGCCTGTATTCTCTGCATTATTGTAGGGTCTTTGCCTTACAATGTAAAGCCCCTCGAGGCAACTGTTGTGATATGGTGCTATAATACCACTGAATTAAACTGAATTTTTCCTGAAAAAAACTGTGATGACGAATAAAAATGGTCCTAACAATTATTGACTTCCAAGCTTGTTAGAATTTATACGAACTGTGTTTTTGCCTAACATCTATGTTGGCATGTGTGTAAACAAATTATTGTTCCTGTTTCCCTTTTTCCTCAAAAAAAAGGGTTCTGTACTGATTTAATTAATTGAAGTGAATGTCTCTCTCTTTCTGCATCAGTAAAGCACACCTTAAGTGTTTTAGTCATGCTAATGACTATTGTCTGATTGTATAAAAGTGGAAGACTTACCAATTCCACACTGGCACACATTGTCTGTGTGTTGCCTTTGGCTGCCAGCATGACTCAGTCATGCTGTGTCAAACATCAGCGCTGAACTGAGCAGCTGATGAGGGCTAACAGTGACTGACACAGGCAGGGGGCATATGGAAAGAAGGAGAGAGGGAGGAGTAACTCTCGAGTCGCTGCCTTGCCTGCTTTTTGCCATTACTAGTTTCTTATGAGCATGCTGTTTGTTTTATGGAAGAAGTGTTGCAATATGTTTTCATTTTGTCTATGTATATTTGTCTGTAACTGTTTTTAGCTAAAGACACTGTTGTCCAGCCCTGACTGGACAACAGTGTCTTTATTTGTAATTACTTGAGCAAATTCAATTACAGTATTCAAATGGGAGGATGAAACCTGTGTTCGACATTGTTGTTGTTGATTAGATAGCTGTAGAAAGCAGAGGACAGTGCAGGAGCGGGGATTAGAGCCGAGCTGCTTGTTCCTTGTGTATGCACTATATGTGATGAGAATCAATGGGAACTGCCTCTAGTAGGTACATGCTGCAGGGACAACAGTGTCACTAATGAGCACTGCACAGAGAGGTACCTTTAACAACTGCAAAACTTTTCCTATTAGTGGATAAGTGTGTGTGTGTTTGTGTGTGTGGCAGTCTGTCTCTCCCATGCCAGATCGCCTCAGCCTCATTATGTGAAAACGTAGTTTAATAACCAGCAGGAACAGCGGAAGCCTCAGTCTGTGTCTACTTTTCACTGGCCCTAACGACACGAAGATGGCTTAAGCTGCTAAAACACCATCATACAATAGTTGATTTGTTTTTCTTGACAAAGCAAAGCTTCGTCTTTCAGCCGGGTTGATAAACCAGTATAGAACTATTGATTCCTGCAGGGATATTGTCTTCCAGCACCATGTCATCAGAGTTCAGGATGGAAATAGGGCTGCTAAACAGCCGTCCTAACGAGTCAGTGTCTTGCACAAGGACATGACAGACACTGCATATGAAGACAAGCCAAGTTCTTGTTAAGGGAGATGTATTTCGATTTTAGAGCGCAGATGTTTTCAAATATTTATCTCTGTTTCTTAGGTTAACACCGGGTATCACATCATGATTAAGCGGTCCCCCTGTCTGTCCCTCTCAACAGCTCGCTTGTAAGGTGTGCAGTGTTGTGGGACTGCAGAGCTGCACTGTTGCACCGTCCAAAAAGCTTTATTATTCCTCTTCATCGCAGTGTTCTTACTGGTGCATGTAGTGCGAGGCTGGGTATTAAGTGGTTTCTAAACTGAAGGCTCTCTGGGGAGCTGTGCAATGCTGACTCACAGCCAGGTGCTCGCTTTCACACTTCACTCTGAGGAGAGTGGCAGATGGTTCTGCTCAATAAGAAAGACACACACATTCCTATGTACATATTAGCGTTTTATAACACATGTTGAACAACACACACACACGCAGCCATTCAAATATTCAACCTGCAGCTTAATATCATCCTTTCTAATTGCTTCCAGTTCTCTCTTTACTGTTTCTTTACATCAGTTGTTATTAACCTTTCAGAGGTTGCTGTTAGGCTGAAACTGCTGGAGAAAAAGCTCTGAACAATAAATTAATGGAACACACGTGAGACTCTTGCTTTATTCAGTTATTTGTACATATCCTGATGAAACCAATTTTTCCTATTATATATATTAGATTACAGTTTTTCTACTTTACTGTTTATTTACTGTTGTTTGTTTGGTTGTTTTTTTTCGCTCAGTATTTTTAGCAATTGCATCAATAATGGTGGTCCTTGTTTGTAAATTACCAAACAATAAATTCTACCTATTGGGTGAATGAACACAGTGCATATTTTGAAACTATATGCATGCATCAGAAGGTGGGGAGAGGGAACTACATGTAAATGGCAGTGCAGGATTTGTCATTTGCAAGTGCTAAGTGTTCCTACTGGCCAGTAAAAGACAAGTAGTCCATAGAGATCTGCCTCTTGGTTTAATATCAGCAGTATTTATTCATACATTGTGGGAGAGAGCATGGACAAGCTACAGCAGCTGAAGTGCAAGGACACTGCAGCAGACCAGAGAGTCCATTTTTAGGATGAAGTATAAGTGGCAGAGTGGAAGATATGGGATATGTTGTATAGCAAATGGAAAGAGAGGATCATCATCTTCCATGAGTTTTGCCTCTTGGAGGAGGGGATTAGCATTTTGTTTGTTTGCTTGTTTTTTAAAGCTGATTATATGCTCTTCCTTTTCCTCCTAATGTGCTATAGTGGCTCAGTGTACACTGTGTGAATAGCTTTTTTGTGTGTAGTGTGCAATACAGACTGCGTCGCATAAAACTGTGCAGACGGAAACACCAGGAAAAACTGAGATCATTCAGACACTGTAGTGGCAGATGTAATCGCACAGTTTAAATCCCACAGCTATCAGAACACAGTTGTTTCCCATGAGGCCCTTTAGTGCGAATCCTGATGTAATTTTCAAAGTTAAATCTATTAGAACAAGTCTCTATGAGATAAAAATGTACTCAACAACAAAGTTTCTTTCTCTGTGAATAAAAAAACAAAACAAAACCTGAAAATAAGAATTATGTTTCTGATGTTCAGCTGTGTAAGAAAGTAAATACACTGGAGGGAGGAAATAAAGACAGGCTTTGTGTATACGGTTTGAATAGTGGCATGCATTTATGTGTTCCCCCACAGCGTCCCACACAATGCACCCTACAATGTACATGACTAATGTATATGGGTAGGTGGAAGTGCCTCAGTGCATTTGAATGTCTTCACAGTTGAACCATTGTCTCCCACTATTTCAGTGGAAGGACGACTGTGAGTGGATGACTAATCCCAGCGTGTTTCTTTGCGCCAGGAGTTTGAAAACACAGAGGGAGAGGAGTACCAGGCAGATCTCTCCGCCCTGGCCTCGCCTTCCTCCCAGAATGGCCCCGAGGTTTACATCCTGCCACTCACCGAGGTCTCCCTGCCTGTCTCCAAACAACCTGGCAGATCCAGTAAGAAACTGCACAACAGCATACACAAATAACACTTCTAGGTGATGTATTGGAGTATTTGAACTATGAACTTGGGTTTGCTTGTTGTTGTTTTTTTCAGTCCTCTTGACCTCCATTACTTCTTTTAAGCCATTCTAAGAGATGTAACAAAGGCTACATTTCTCAAGTGGATTATGGAACATGTCACTGGTTTTATTCATGTAGAAGATATAAACTGAGCTAATTCTGCCAAGCTCAGTTGGCCTTCTTCATTTTGAGTCTTTTATTTGTTTCTTCTCCCTTACCCTGTTTCTCAGTAAAAGAGCAATATCTAACTACTGTGCAACATATATAGAAATTGACCTGCTGCATAATTTTGCAAATGTAAAAAAGGGATCTGACCTAACCCCATTGTATGAGACTGCTACAGCAGCCTTTTCAACCCTCATCCTGCCAACATATTTAACATATATGGACTGATGCTACAAACAAAGACGGAAAAACCCCAACAAAAAACAAAAACCCTGCAATTTACCCCAAGAGGCAAATATAATAGCAAAATAATGATAATATCACACCTTATTGCTACTCAAAGCATTATTAGTAATATAAACAATGTCATCTAAAGAAAAAAGTCAATTATTGCTAAAGTCCCAAATAAAATCCACATTATCATCCGTGATCTTTTTCTTTCAGTCACTGCCCAGAGCTCATAACCATACGAGAATGTAGGAGCTTACACTGACCATTAAACTTACAGATTCACTTACATGCTCAGTGTCTGCAAAGATTTCACCTATCTATCTGTCAGTCTCCTCCTTCACTCTCCCTTCATTCGTGTACAAACACTAAGATACCTTAAACTGCTGCACTTAGTGCAGCCGCTTGTTCTGAAGTGGAGTGGGCATTGCACCCTTTTCCAGCTGAGAACTATGGCCTTAGACTTGGAGCTTCTAATTCTCATCCCAGCCATTTCACACTTGGCTGCAAACAGGCCAAGAACGAACTCAAAGGTGATGGCTCAATGAAGCCAGCAAAACCACATCATTTGCGAAAAACAGAAACGAGATCCCGAGACCACTGAACCTGACACCCTCCACCCCCCGGCTGCACCCAGAAGTTCTGTCCATGAACAGAATCGACCAGCACCCACTGAAGCAAGTCTGACTTATTGCTGGAAATGTAAACCGACTCTAACTGCAGTTGAACAGAGACTGGAACTAGCAAAAAACAAACACAAAATCCAGGCAGTTACACTGTAGCACCCAATTAGCCTCATGCTTTGCTCAGGGCATGTTGGCATGTGACTGGGGAAGCAAACAGTTTCTGCTTTCAGCAGCAAAGGTAACACCTTTTAGATTGTCCAGCCTAGCATTTGACAGTCACATCAGCAGATGGAGTTTTGCCCAGGGGGGGTCGTTGCTGCTCAGATTGAGGCTTGCAATGCAACAGTATCAGCCCTCCTTTTCATATGTGGCAGGACCAGGGCATCTATCTGTCTCAAGTAGACATGTAGACAGTGATGTCTCCAATGTTTTGATAAGTTTCTGTCTGGCAATGACATCTGAGTTTTTCTTCTTTAAAATCACTGCTAGAGTGCCTCCGCCTCTGTGAAAACTGTGTGATACTCCCATTTGGGACTCATGGCAAATATTGACTAAATAAATAGTTATATTTTTTTTTAAAAACTGCTTAGGTGTAATTGGGGTCTCCTGAGACCCCAGAACATATGTATTTTTTAAAAGCACTAATTAAAGCAAAAAAGGGAAAACAGGGACGTGGAATCATTAGGAACAAATTGCCTAAAAAAGTCATGAAAATATGAGAAAAAGTGAGATATGTCAAAAATTACTGCTCTGTGATCTGCATGGAACCCAGGCAATGAGATGAGGGTTAAATCCATGTTCCAGCACATGAATGCGGTTTGTTTTTTTCTGTTTTTATCGTCTTATTTTAGAACAGTGTTTCATATTATTTTTGTATTTTTAGTTGATAATTCTATATTTGTGTTATTTCACGACATTCTACCTCAGACGCGGGATGTTCAAGTGCGCTTTCGCCTTGATGTGACATGTATATATTTGTCGATCTCAGTGCAAGTCAGATCCTGGGTGCTCAAAGTGCCTCACCCTGTATGACTCACTGGCTGTGCGCGCTGCACTGTGCTCAGCTAGAAGGGAGGTGAGTTGCTGCTCAGCGTCCCAGGATGTAAGCGTCAGCAATGATTGGACAAGGCAGCCTCAGGCTCACAGCCAATCACTATTCTCGCCTCTTTCCCCCATAGCTACTGCTGTATGATTGGTCCAGGTGTTGCAGGGTGAGGAATGGGTAAATGGCAAAAGGCGAGATCGTGAAAAGAGTGATATTGACTCCTTCCAGTGATTCAGAGGGAGAACACTCTATGACTCATTCCTCTTTATAAATAGTTGAACCTTTTGTACTATTGGATTTCCTTTTTTACATGTATATTTCACACAATTAAGCACTGAAGATACACAGAAGGTATATTTCCTTTAAAGTTGATATTTTCGGTTTTTCTGAATAGATGTTTTACATTTGTTGTTACCCATACATAATCAGCAGAAGCTCCTTCACGTGTCATAAACTGCCTACCCTCACACTAGCATGCATGGGGTGAATGAATCATCCTCACTACTGGTAAGAAAATACCAGTAGTATATTTTATACACCAGGCATGGATGATATTTTCTATATGAACCCATACATCAGTTTGAACACACAGCACAATGTTTGCCTTTAACAATCTGAGAGTTCTTCTTTTCCACTTGTTGCTCTAATCTTTTGTCTAACGGATCATGTCAAACTTTCCGACTCCCTATAGAAGCTCAAAGCTGACTCAAAGTCCATGTTTAAAGTGTTAGCATGTATTTTCAGTTGCATCTTTTCAAGAAATGCCAATAGTAGGACAAGAATGCACACTCACGCTCATAAATTCCACATTTGGAATAATATGACTTCTTAATTTCTCTCTCTCTGTCGCTCTGTCGAGCAGGGGTAGTGGAGGCATGGAGGCTGGGGTGGAGAAGTGTTGTTCTGTTATCACTGTGACACAACCTCTGTCCAGCGTTCCAGTGGAGAATGGGCCTTGTGTGCCACTTTTGTGTGTGTGTGTGTCTGCAAGTGTGTGTTTGGTGCACTGGGTACCAGGAGACACTGTGAGTGTGTGTGTGTGTGAGTGAGCGAACCAAACAATGGGCCTGTTTTAAACCGGCTGGGCAGTGGGGGAGCATAAGGCCTGGCTAAAACGTCCATGGAACGCGCAAGCGGAGGACTGGCATTATGAGGAGAATACAGTGAGGGGTCTGTGACAGAATGAGGAAAGACAGGGGAAGGGTGGTGGCATGCACCAGGACCTAAGAGCAGAGAGATAGGGGTGGTGAATGCGTATGACAGAGGTCTTTTTTTGTGGACAGAGCAGTGTTTGTGTCATGTTTGGCTGAGGAATGCTGCTGTCCTGGGTGATAGGGGGGCATTATGGGGGCCTTATGTCACTACTGGGTGTCTTGAAGCTGCACATAGAGGTGGCGTGTCAAACGGCACGCAACCAACATACATGACAGTCACATCAGGCGGGAAACATGACCAGAAGACTTGGTGGCCGGGGCAGAAATCTCATCTCATCTTTTTTTTTTTGTTCAGTAGATCGGACTTAAAGATTGTCTGCTCTTCTGTGTACTGTAGCTGGAAGCCTATATAGGAAGCAGGGATTTCGGCCTTTGCTCGACAGCTGGAGAGCTTTAGATGAGACAGTATGTGTTTTTGTATGTGTCCCAGTTGGAGGATGAGCTCGGTGGAGACGGGGAGAGGCAACGCGGTGAGCTTGTTCAGCTGTGCAAGGGCTCGGAGGGTTAAATCCTGCCGAGGCGCTCACACACACACTGTGACCGTGGGCTCCTTCTCACATACACACAATGAGGCTAAGTTGCCTGGGGCTGGGGCCGGGGCCACGGGCTCTTGGTTCTCACACTCTGAACCAGTACTTCATCTCAGCCTGGGACTCGGACTCAGTCGCTGTGACGGTGCTCAGAGTGGCTGGCCGCTCCGCTGCTCCATCATCATCGTCCTTTCAACATCTTCATACTTAAAATATGAAGATCCATGGAGGTATTTGATTCTGTGCATAAGATGGATGATTTGTAGAATTATGGTGTTTCTGCAATTTGTGTCGTGACAAAAAAAATCCTTTGTTCTTAAAGGACAATTTAACTTATATGGAAAGTAAAACATTTATTTGGCTTCAGGCAAGCTTCTCTTCAGTAAATGTGACATTTTATTTAGGAAATGTATTCTTTTGCTCAGAGAGGTTTCTGTATTTTTGTCTTATCTGTGTTTTCAGTTTTCTTTTTCTCTGCTATGGAGCTCAGCTTCTTTTTGTTTCTGCAGACAGCATTCTTAACTTTCGATTTTTCTCTTGTTTACCTCGTTCAGTGCGTTGAAAATTGTTCTCGTAAGATTCCTTTTCTCTTAGTCACTTCTGTGATGCTAAAGCCGTCATTTTCTTCCTGTCTGAGAGTAATCTTACTGTATGTCTTTCTTATTGCTTTTTTCCAGTCCAACTGCTGAAATCATCAGACCTTGGACGCCACAGTCTGCTCTATCTGAAGGAGATTGGAAATGGCTGGTTTGGCAAGGTAAAACTTTTATTTAGTTCTGAAAGCATACACTCAGTCAGTTTTTAGATTGTTTTTTTTTTTTGCACTCAATATTACTATTTCAATATTCTAGTTTAAACAGCAGCTTCCTTACTATAATAAGTGGTTTTTAAAATGTGTTCTACTCTTATATTGAATGCTCCAGTGAGGCTAATTTGATCGGGGAGTTTATTCCACAGGAGAAGAGTTGAAATACACAGCCACATTAGATTCCCTACAATTTACCTTGCTTCCTGGATTGTTTTGCACACTATTTCCATTCCTACTTTATGTTTACTTTGGTTTCTAAATCTACAGTTTATCGATGCTGGCTAAATCTTGCAGGTTCTGCTGGGCGAGGTCAATGCAGGCCTCAGCACCACCCAGGTAGTGGTGAAGGAGCTGAAGGCCAGTGCCAGTGTCCAGGACCAGATGCAATTTCTTGAAGAGGTCCAGCCATACCGGTCAGTTTTATCAAACTTCAGAAACTCCACACGTTTTTATTTTATTACCGGTATGGTCTTTGCACAATCATACCTTCTAAAATTGTCTCACAGGACCCTCCAGCACCCTGCCCTCTTGCAGTGCTTGGCACAATGTACAGAGGTTACTCCTTTTCTGTTGGTCATGGAGTTTTGCCCTATGGTAAGACACATTTTAATGACCAACTTTGTTTGTTCAGTCCTTCATATATATATATATTTTAAATGTCTTTGTTTAGTTTTGTTTGCAGAATTAAAGAAAAGTCAGTGTGTCTCATGTTCTCATATTTTTTCCCCTCTTAGGGTGATCTGAAGAGTTACCTCCACAGCTGTCAAGTAGCTGATTCTGAGACACCTGACCCGTTGATCCTCCAGAGAATGGCATGTGACATTGCTTCAGGGCTTCTGCACCTTCACAAAAACAACTTCATCCACAGGTACGTGTGTCAGTCCCGCTCCCTTTACCTTCTGCAATTCGAGAAGAATCTACTTGAATGGTTTGTGCGCCACCTGTTGGTCTCTCCTGGCAACAACATCCTGGTGCTGCCTGAGTAGTTGTCACAAACTCCAGCATCAGTGATTTTGTTGCTGGGGGCGAGCCCCTCTCGCTCTCACTCCACCATCCATGCAGTGGTGGTGGCCATAGCAACCAATTAGTGACTGCCAGGCTGAAAGCTCCCATTGTGGAGGAGGTGAGATTCCACTTACTGACTTAATTGTGAGTGTGTTTATGCACTTAGGTGATATGTATGTTACTCTAATTGTATAATTCTGTCATTTATCACTGAATTTTAACTGACAACATTACTGTGTTGCAGTAAAATAAGAAGTGCCAACATTCTAGTGCAGGTTAAAAGAAAAATCACCCCAGACTCTTCTCAAGATACTTCAGCTGCAATTTTTTAAACTAGATCAGATCACAAGAGAAACATTTTTTTAAACATGAAAATACCAAAAAGTTAAATTATTAAGGAACATGCTTAGACGGTAACACACACATGGACAGAGAGTTAATTAGGTGAAAACAATAACAGCTACATTGTTGCACATAGTGTGTCTTTCTGAATAAAAGTGGCATTGTTTTATCTCTCTATTTAACAGTTTTTTGGGGGGGGTTGGTTGTTTTTTATTTTCAACAGTGACCTGGCCTTGCGAAACTGCCTCCTAACATCAGAAATGTCAGTTAAGATTGGAGACTATGGACTTTCTCACAGTCGGTACAAGGTTAGTCTTTTGAAATATCTGTAATTTCTAAAGACTGCTAGTAATTCTCCTAGTACTCAATATCTCTCTTTTTTTTTAAATTCTGTAGAATGACTATTATATAACACAAGACCAGATTTGGGTACCCCTGCGCTGGATTGCACCTGAACTCATAGACGAGGTCCATGGAAACCTGTTGGTTGTTGACCAAACCAAAAGCAGCAACATATGGTGAGTTATGTAAAGGGAGAGAAATGGAAGCTTTTATTGCAGATTATCGAAGCTACAGTTCGAGTTCACACATACTTAAGGCAAGCCGTCTGAAGGGTTACCGAATGAGTGGAACAGTTTGTTTGGAAAGTTTTTCTATCCGGAATATGTGAATTGACCAACCTAAAATATTTCTTTGTGTGTTTCAGGTCATTTGGGGTGACTTTGTGGGAATTGTTTGAGCTGGGAAACCAGCCGTATAGACACTATTCTGACAGACAGGTCTTGACATATGCTGTGAAGGAACAGCAGCTTAAACTACCCAAACCCCAGCTCCAGTTCCCCTTGGCTGACCGCTGGTAAGATATCCACACATAACTACACTCAGGAGAACCTACTGTACATACAGTGAATACTGACACTCAGAAAAGACTAGTTAGCTTATACATTAGTGATGCCACACAAAATAGATTCTAGATGCTGGTAAGCCTTCAGTTCAAACTGACCAATGAGTTTCTAACAACCTTTATTTTGATACAAGTCCATTGTAGCAACATTTGTCTTTGCTACCAAGGGCAGATGATCAATACTCTCCCTATTCTTTATGATCCCCTTGGCATCGACCAGATCTGAATCACCTCATTCATCTTTACCTGGGAAGCCTGCCAGATATTGTTTTTTATTTATTTTTTTATTTCAAAATTGCTCCCTAAGGAATTAAACCTTTTGGTACAAACACTGAGAAGCCACACAGATGCACAAAGAAAAGCATAAACATCTCCTAACTGTGTCAGCATCTCCACTGCACCTCCTTCATATACTATGCTGTATATGCTCTTGACTAGTGCAGTAAATAAGTGCTAGGTGTTGCTATAAAGTGCTGACTTTGAAGTTCTCCTTATATTACCTTTTTTTAAAAAAAAATGTTGCTTCTGAACTTTTCTTCTTTTTTTAACAAAAATATCTTAGGATACCAATAAGTGTTTTCCAGCCTGAAGGTGTGTGTGGTCTTTTCGGTCCCTCTTCTCCGTTCAGGTACGAGGTAATGCAGTTCTGCTGGCTGCAGCCAGAGCTGAGACCCAGCAGTGAGGAAGTACACCTTCTGGTCACATACTTGTGTGCCAAAGGCTCCAGTGAAGCTGAGGAAGACTTTGAGCAACGCTGGAATGCCTTGAGACCCAATTTGCTTGGCAGCACCTCTCACACAGCTACATCCACAGCTCTAGTTCTAACCCCTACAACAGCCTCAGCTGATGCCCCTAATACAGACCAAACTCAAGCAGTGGAGCTGGCCTCCTCTGCTTCATCCTCCTTCCCCCTCTTGGAGCACTTCTCTGACAGCTTCCACTCTGACACAGGTGATGACCTACTGACTGTCACAGAGACCAGCCACGGTCTCAACTTTGAATACAAATGGGAGCAGGCCCGAGCTGAGCAACCCTACTGCTCCTCCTCCACCAGTGGTCCACTGGGCCAAGGGAACCCACATTACCAGGATATCTACTATTCAAGCAAGGGAAGCACCACAGGGGGCTGCAAGACTGATAGCCTTACCTCAAGCATGTCCCCATCCTATTATGAACCCCAACACCCGAGTGTGGTTCCAGTATTGAGTGCCCACAGCCCCTCAGTCAGCAGTGAGTACTACATTCGCATAGAGGAACCAGTAGAGTGTAACATTAACCTGGATGACAGCATTGTGGACTACAGCCCAGGATTAGAAGTCAGTGACAGTAGATTGTTATCTGAGAGTGAAACTTGTTCAACCACAGCACAACCCAGCGCATACTGGTCTACTGCTGATAACATCAAATCCACTGCCTATGACTCTGATTCAAGTCCCACTAGCCAACTAACCAGGGAACCACTGCTCAGACACATATACAGCACCAGCCCCCCACAACTAGGCCACTCCCAAAATTGCCTTTCGTCCAATCTCAATGACTCTGCAGAACGGCCAGCAGAGTCTAAGGAGCAGTTAGAGAACCCACGCAGTTTATCACAAGCAGTCAGTAGCCCCAGCTTAGGGTTCTGTGATCCCTACCTTGAAGCAAACACAAATCATAGCACAGTTAATGAAAGCTGCCATAATATGGTAGGTCATCTTAGGAAGAGACTATCTATTGTTAACCACATCGGAATTGATGCAGGAACTGCTGACGGCGTGCTTTTGGGTCAACAGAGAAGTGGAGAAATCGAGGATGACCTTTTCTCCGAGGGAGAGGCCACAAACTGGATCTCAAACCATTCTGCAAACAATAACAGCCTGAGCTTTGACACAAGGCAGACAGGCAGTGGAAGTGACAGCTGTCTGGATCTGCAGTATACCGGTCAGTCAAACACAACTGAATTATGGTCTTTAACCAAAGCCACCACCAGAACCTTCCACAGCTCCAGGTCTTGTGGTGCCTCAGAAGGAGGAGGAAGAGGATCTGACTGTAATAGTTGTAGCAAACCAACTGATTTAGGCTCATACATTCACTTATGCCACCAAGAAAAAGAAGAAGATGCCTTTCAAGTGGAAAGGAACGTAACTAAAGATAATGTGCAAAGTACCAATTCTCTCACAGATGCAAGAATAAATACCAGAGATAGAGAGGGTGGAAAATATGAAACGCAATCCTTTCTTTATGGAGAGAGAACGTATTCTGAAATGATACCTGAGGCAAGCCACGTAAAATCACCATCCTCTTTTAGGAAGCCTCAGGCTAGTCAAGCAGGACAACTGTCAGATAAGCAGAGAAGTAAGATCTGGGAGGGCATTTCGACAGGAGTATCTTTTGATCTGAGCGACAAGAAGCTAAACTATGCAGAGGCACCTGAGAGAAGCAGAACATTAGATAGTGGAGTTGGCGTAAGAGACTCCAGCATATGCCTGGTTGAACTTGGTGACTACAGTGAGGAAGAAGATGACATTACAGATATTACTTCAGGGATCTTTGCAGACTTCAACCTCGACTATGCTGAGATAGAGGAGGAAGAGCTCAGCCCGCAGAAGAAGCCAGAGGCAGCTGGTGACTCTTTAGACACCAACAACCTGTTTTCATCAATGGCAAGCCCCTTAAGCCCTGATCCCTTCAATATCCCAGTCCTGCCCAAATCACTGGATAGCGGCTATGACACAGAGAACAACGAATCTCCAGAGTTTATTTTTAAAGAGCTTGGAGATCCCCTGGGTGGTGAGAGGAGCCCTAGGCTGGGCGGAGAATCCGAGCTTGTTTTGCAGGTGGGTTTAGGACAAGGGGTCTGCACTTCCACAAGCAACTTAGAGGTACAGTTAAAAAGTCTAACTGAGAAGAACCCCTACAGGGACTCAGCCTATTTTTCTGACTATGATGAGAGGAGTCCCCAAGAGGATGGCAGTAAGTTCTTTGCAGGTCCACGTAACTGTCACCCCCCTGCTGAGAAACCAAGCCTTTTAGGAAATAATCATGCTGTAGAAAAGAAGTTTGCCAATGGGGAAACTTTAACAAATCTGAGACACATCAAAAGTTGTGCTTTGGTGAATCTCTCAGAGGCTGACAATAGTTCACCCCATTCTCTTCCCACCCCTGGGTTGTCTATGCTGTCACCATTTCCTCCACAGATGGGTGGCTGCCTGACCAAAGAGACCGCCCCGGCAGATGATGATCTTGGGTTGGAGACAGAGCACTCAGAAGACGAACCTTTCACAGAGCTTAACCCCGCCACTGGATCTGAGCCAAATTCCACTGTCCAGGATGCCCGGGAAGAGGGGAGCAGGAGAGAAGACTGCTCCAATTCCCAGTCATTGCATACTGGCTCCACCACAACCAACAATGACAATGACGAGTCCCCCGAAGAAAATGAAAATGGTGATGGCTCCACAGAGGAGGAGGAGCTACCCGAATTCAGTCATGTCAACGAGGAGACAGACGACAGAGGGGACGGTGCGAGAATAAATGAGGAAGAATTTGAGGACATAGATGCAGAGGAATGTGACTCACAAGACAGTTTGTGTGGAGAATCCAATGGTCCTCTTGACCTGTCCACTTCCTCATCATTGCTGGAGCTTTGTGGAGAGGATGTAAGAGCTCCACTGGAGGAGGCAGAGGATGAAGATGACTCGGATGATAGCGATTCTGATGAAGAGCTGAGGACCTACAACATTCAAGATGAAGACAGTGAGGAGAGTGAGGAGGATTTCACCACAGTGCCGGTGGTGGTGAGTGACTGCAGCAGGGCTAGACACCTCCGCAGCCTCCTGAAGATGCCCGGCCTGCTCACCGAATCCTTCTGTGAGGAGTTGGAGAGGAAGAAAAAAGCGGTGTCTTTTTTTGATGATGTCACAGTGTTCCTTTTTGACCAGGTACAATATTTTAATAGGTCAACGTTGTACAAACTGGGGAGATTATTATATTAAATTAAATCACTTAATTGGTTTTTATGCCTTCCAGGAGAGCCCCACAGGAGAGCTGGCCGACTATTCCTTCTCAACAGAAGTAGAGGCCAGTGGAGAGGAAACATCAGAGACAAAAAACTTTGACCAGCAGCCCCAACCTGACCCTGAACTCGAAGCTCAGTCACGTGAATCACCCTGTGTTTCTAAACAAACAGATGGAAACAATTCAGAAGAGGGTGAGGATGCAATATGTTGCAAAGAATAAGCCTAACTTTTTTTCTCACTGCATTTAACAAAGCGATTATGACTTTCTGTGTGCATTCAGGTGGGAACTGTGAATCGGAAGATGACCTGTCCTTTGAGCCCTCTCCATCCTCACCTGTCACCACACTTGAGCCCGCGTTAACACCCACTTCTCTCTCCAACAGTCCCGAGGCACCTAAACCAGCTGCTGTAGCACTTAATCGTTTTATGGTGTCACGATTCTCTATCACACATGTTTGCGACTCCCAGATGAGCTCAGCAAAAGGTAAAAATGCCTTTTAGTCCAACTTGTGGTAGTAAAAGTTCCTCTAAAATTGTGACACTCCACTAAACGTCACCTCAGTTTAAAATACTGATCCTACTTTGTAATGTGGCTATTGAAAGATGGCTTCCATTGTAATGTTGTAAGCAAAGATCCACATGCAGCTAATATAAACAGTTGAAAGACAAAGTGGATTTAAAGATTCCTAAAATCGAATATTGTTGTGAAGTTGGTAAATAAATAAATATAATATTTTACCTTCTATTTCCAATGTCTTGTGTCCCACAGGGAACAGTGACAATAATCCAAAAGACTGAGAGTGCCATGCCACCACGATGAGAGAAGGTCGATTCCAGGTTCTTCTCAACACAGAAAAAGCAGCATTATTATATCTAGATGTTTTACAGAGTTTTATTTTTTAATCGACCTTTGGGGCATCTGACCCTGGTGACCCTTTATGAGACAGTGCCTCATATTGTAGTGAAGTACCCCGAATGATTTGCACACTATTATTATTATTTTATTTATTTTTTATGAAAAAAGAGCAATAGCTGCACGGATGGCAAGCTAAAGTGGATACAAAGCGAAGTGTTATTGTCTGCAGAAATAGAAATGTTAGTTTTGACACGCAGTATTTATTTGCTAAATGCGGCATCAGTACCTTTTCGTGACCTTACAGTTCTTTTGATTTGTGAATTATAAAAATAATCCTCCCAAAAAAGGAAAAAGAAAAAAAAAAGTGAAATGACAGACATAGCTGCTCCTCTCATTGGCTGCCTTTGTCCATCCGCTTACCATCTGGCATTTTCTGGCAACTTAAGACTGTTACGGCTCTCATTGTCGGTGCCAGAAAACAGTGCTTGATGATTGTTACATAAGAAACTACAATGGATTTTCAAACAAAATATTTGACTTCAATGAAAAGTTATAGCTGGTGATGATGGTGGAGCTGGAGGTGCTTCATCCTAATTTCTCACGTTATCCAAATCACCATTGTGGGACTTTGTGGATTTAATGTTAATGGCAACATAATACAGAAAACCAGGATGTTACCACTACCATATTCTCCACCACTCACTCTAGTTAATGACAACCCACGGCTCTCCACACCTTTCTGAAACACTTTGTGTTCCCCACGTTGCTCTTCGTGTCCACATTCTGCAACGAATCAGCTGAACAATGAGATTCCCCCCATTAGTGTCCACGTGCCGTTTATAGATTTAGGGTTGTTGTTTTTTTGTTTTTTTTAAATAAATTTGATCATCAGTAGAATGACTTTAAAAGGGACTTAGATGTGTCACCACTGTTGAGTGGTGTCAGTATCAACATGCCAGTTATAAATGTTGAATGTCAGTTATCATTTTCGAGCATCTTTTCTACAGCTAGGTCTTGGTCTCATCCATTATGCATCTGTTATGTTAGTGCTGAATGAACCGGGTATGAGGTGATAAGGGGAAGAAAAAAAAGACATTCAAAATAGGACAATTGTATGAATCCTATATCAACATGTAGCAGGTAGCTTGACTTGAATTACTACTGCTGTATCGGCAGCTCACTCCCCCTTCTCTATCCTCCTGTAGCTCCAAGTGCCAATTCAGTTTCCTCTTTCCTTGCCTTTGAAGTTCTGCAAGAAGAGAAAACATTGCTAGTATTTTTGTATAGAGAATTTGAAGAAGATGCAATCCAGGATGATAGTCTCTCAAATTTGCCAAAGAGATATTTCAAAGCCCATTGGCTAAAGTGGCAGACGCCTTTGGAGAAGGTGAGGTGGGTTGTTCTATGCACCGGTAGTAACATCATTGCTGTTTCCATTCATCCCTCACTCACGGCTGTTGTACTATCCAAAACAAATAAATCCAAATACTTTTCCCCCTCTTGTGTCTGTGATATATTTATCTGCATTAATGTCAACAAGTGTAAAACAAATGAAACACAACACATAAAAGTATGAAGTCTGTGCCCATATGGATTTATTTTGGACAAGTTAATTTACATGCATGGTCTGCACGGTACAGATATAATACAAACAGAGAGACATGGACGAGGTGAGGGCTATATAAAAGTTAAAAAAAATGCATTTGAAACTTGATTCTTAAATGAGCTATGTAGTAAAAGCATGACCGTAATTCTCAGTGGAAACGACTCATCCACAAAAGGTTTTTGTGACGTAACAGTTTATTTCCTGGAGACTAAGAGGCATTTCAGCTCATTCACACAACACATTCTTACTTTTCAACCACACTTTCAGCACTAACCCCATACATCATATTGTAAAAAAGAAAAACATGCCTCTAATCTTGTGTCCCAGGTGAGTGTACTGTAAAATACTGAGAACAAATGATCAAAGCTATGATAATACTGTACCTTATATGATAAGCTACCACCCCCTCAAAGCTGAATATATATATGTATTTATATATATATATATTAAAAAAACAAACAAAAAAAAACCTCCTGTATGCACTGCATTTCATTTCCTGGCAATCTGGCAGCTTAGATATTACTGAAATTTGAACATAAGGAAAGAGTAGCAGTTTATTCCCATGTTATACCTGTGGAATTGCGCCTGCACTATACGAAAGCTTGCTCAAGCCAAAGAAAGTGAAATAATCCCATCAATGTTTTCAGTAATATAAAAATACAAATAGAACTGCGATGCATGTTCCCTCAAACCACTTTACAGAACAAAATGGATATCGCCATATGCATATAAAGAAAAAAACAAACAAAAAAAAGAACACCTAGAAGGCACAGTTCCCACATTGAAAATCTGGGTATACTGTATCACAACTAGTCAATATATAATTCTATATTATTACCTAACAAAAGCAAAATTATAGTTTACTCATCGCCTGTCAGGGTTCAACCATCAGTCTGAGTATTCAAATTACTCAGTTCACATTACAGCAATGTGTGGTAAACTGTTTACAACCATTTTTTCTCAGTTCTCACGTAAGCAACTATTGCAGTGTGCCCCTCCACTGATACTTAATTCAAATGATCTTCCAGTGAAAGTTACAGTGTAAAGTGTTGCAGAAACCAAAAATATAGCATAACAGAAGTACAGATAAATATTAATGTATTGGCATCACTACTTATTAGCAATACCTTATTCACAATTGGTATGATCTAAATAATTAAATCTAACTGTCACACTGTTCTGACTAAAACATTCAATGTTTCGTGAAAGCATTTGCAAAAAACATTGATGGGAAATTCTTTAAGTGAATTTCCACAGCCACTGGGCCCTCTTGCGATAACGTTATACAACTGAAACCTGCCAGTGTTGGCCATTATCTCTTGCTTTTTAAAAAGGAAAGGCCCGCGAGGGTAAAAAGGGGGCAGCAGGCTGCTAGTAGAAGATGGGTGCAGCTCGGTCATCAGAGAAGGAAGGCCGGAGGTAGACCTCCAGGGAACGGTCACTGTGGGTGAGAGGAGGGGTGAGACAAGACTTATAGTTAGCTTGAGCAAAGTACAAGATCTAGATGGTTAATTATGTAACCACACCCAAAGACTTCTACCTTCCTAAAGTTTCCAACAGTAAGTTGAGCAAAAAGTTGCAGTTTTGTGAGATTTAGCAAGCATATGATGAACAAATTCTAATTAAATAGCGTGTTATAGGCATGCATGAAGGGTTAGTGTCTTCTCTGTATGATGTTGGGTTACACACAGAAAGAAAAAAAAATTACATAAATTAAAATATAAAAGTACTTCTTTTACAACCCAAGGCCTGCTGGATTGACAGAACCAAGTGATGCCAACTCCAAAGAGGCCAGAGGACAGAAAAGACCAGCTATTCCCCGCATCTTAACTGCAGCCAGACAGCCAATGACAACAATGAGAACCAGACAGTAATAGAGAGCAGAAGATAAGAGACTGCTTGGCTGAAAGGCGATGGAGACTGGTGGACTTACGGAGGTCCTGTTCCCTCAGAACCGGGACAATTCTGGACCCAAACTGGAAGGTAAAAAGAACTTTTGGATTTGAATGGCTCATCTCTCAGATCATGCATGGGTCACATTTTGTAAGGACACTGGTTAGTCTGGTGCAATGCATACATACTGAAACTGATAACAGTACACGACTGAAATGGGGGATGCAAAACAGAGGTACGCACTTCATGCTCAACATGCCATACTGTATACAGCACTCTACAATCCTTTCAAATTGCAAAGCTCACTGGGAACAAATCTGACAGTAAATAAAAATACATAAAATCATCCGCACGTCTGCTAAAAATGTGTGCGCTGCTGTTTATATAACCCAAATACAACTCAAGCACAAGTAAGTCAAAATCATATCTAAAAAACAACCAAAGAGGAGGAAAGCAGGCAGGTAGAGTTCAGGTCAAAGTGCACACAACAT
The DNA here is from genome assembly GCF_056152115.1 of Neolamprologus brichardi. NCBI lineage: Eukaryota > Metazoa > Chordata > Actinopteri > Cichliformes > Cichlidae > Neolamprologus > Neolamprologus brichardi. The sequence continues at coordinate 13,467,564 of NC_142107.1, forward strand.
CACCTCACACACCAACAGGCTATCAAGAGCAGCACAGATGTTACAGGTGCTTGGGGGAGTGAGTAAGGATGAAACCGCATGCACAGAACAGAGTTGTGGCTTGAAATGAGTCACAGGTAGGTGTTGCTTTTGAGGGGGAAAAGTGAAAAATAAAAAGAATCAGTTCTGAGCCGAACAAGGAAATTATCATCGACAGAACAGATTTCTCGTCAGACCACACTGTTTATTAATATATAGATGTATGTTTTATTTAGAATACCTTTGTAAAAATTCACCATACATTCAAGGTCAAATCTCAATATTACATTTTCTGGTTTCCCTCCACAGCATGCATAAGATAAACACTTCAACTAATCAGCAGGTTTCATTGTTTCTGGAAATATGTTAATTTTTAATTTAATAATAATATTTAGTATTATTATTATCATTTATTTGATTTTATTTTTTACAAGGACAATATATTGTTTTTTAAAAAAGAAAAGACCAAAAAAATAAATAAGAAAACAACAAAAAAAAAACTACATAGCCACTCAGGGAATACAATCATAAACACTGAAAGCTGCAGAAGCTGTGGTTATTATTTAACCTAAAACTAATTCACAGCTGTTATTGGGGATACTCAACAAAAGATCATGGACCCTTCCAAGCTAACTGTACCTCCAGGATTAGGAAAAAAAAGTGGGGGAAAAAAAAGGAAAGAACAAAAAAAAGAAGACAAAACTGAAGGTTACAGGAGTGAGGCATTTTATTTAAGTAATAACTGTGGCAGTAGGTTCAGGAAAGGATGGCAAAAAGAGGGTTTGTGTTGACAAAAGTGGGAATTTTAATTTAATTTGCTTTTTTTTTTTTACTATACCATGTGATGACCAAAAATACAGTGCAATTTAGTGGACGGACAAAAACAATTTATATTTAGCTATATATATAATGTATATTATTGAAGCTCAATTAAAAAAATGCTTCATCGCACATAAAATCTGTATTAAATAGAAAAAAAAAAAGCAAAGTAAGGCATATATGACACACCCTCTGGACGGAAAATAAAGTCTAGCACTGACACGAGGAAGCACAGCAGGACGTAGGGGAACTCTCAGAATGGAAACAGAGTAATCTGCCGTGCAGCCTTACTTTGAACAAAGCTTTTTGAGCGTGTATGTGTTTGGTGGGAAATCAATAATATTGGGCCCACTTGTGCTTAAAAAGGCCATTCAGTCAGTGGCTTTAGTACATCGACATTGAAGTCTTTTGGCACTTGTACAGTACATGAATGTCCTTTAGTTTGACAAAATGACACAACCATGTACATGCATGAAAGATAAGCAGTAGCAAAGGCAGTCTCTTGCGAGATCAGTCCGTGATGGTGGACTGTGATAGCGAATTCAGAGTCCATATCGCTGCATGCCGAGCAGGTAGGCCCCGCTCTGGCTCTCTCGCTCAACGCAATCCTCCACCCACCAACCGCTACTGTCCACACCGACACCACCACCAGCAGCACCCCAGGACGGACGGAAGGAGGAAAGGAGGGACCCGGGGAGGAAGAGAGGACAGAAAGGAGGGATGAAACTGGCCTCTTCCATTCGGAGAAGGGGTGTGTGTGGAGGCAGAGGAGAAGAGGTGGAGATAATTGGACAGGAGGGAGGCTAAGAAGGGGGAAAGATGGGGGGGGGGGGGGGGGGGGGGGGGGAGGCCCCTGTGCTATCCGGAGCTGTCTGTTTCTGTCTGTATGTCTGTTCTCACACAGTCGAAATCAATTTGCCATCAGGACTGTCACTGTGGAACAAAGAGAGAAGGAAGCTTGCCAGGTCGGACACACTCAGAGAGAAATGGAGAAAGACAAGACAGGCACAAGGCGGCAGAGTAGAGTTTAGGAGAAGGGCAGGTGGGGTCAGGAAATCTATTTTGCCCCACCCACAGCTACAACTCCAAACACACCCTGCCATAATCAAGAAGATTGGACTTCCAATTCCCTCATCAACACTTTTACGCAGATCTGTTTGCTGATATTGTTGTGCATATTTTGATTGTGTTTGACTCGACCAGTCTTTGAAAAACAGACAAACCCAATATGTTGCTGTTGATGAGAAAATCATCAAGTCATCTCCTTAGCTGGAGGGATGCAGTATTAGTCTGTTGGGGTGAATACACCCCGCAGGACAGAGTTGTCTCAAAATACTGATACAGAAAGAAAAATACACACACATTTAGAGCAGACAGGAGTATGTAAAACATCTTGACACTGGTGCCCAAAGCCCCAGGCTGACAAGCAGCGATGACTGAGATGAAGTCAGCGTGATGTCTACTGTCACAACATGTAATCCACCAAACACCAGTACAAATGCACATACACACCAGGACATTTCTCCTCTCTCCCACTCTCACACGTACACACATTTACATACAGCTATACACGCAAAGATGCACTCCCTGATCGGACAGAAACAGGCACAGCATAATTCTGAACTTTAACCTCACATTACCCTGACGAGTCAGCAAGGACTTGTTTAGAGTTAAAACACAATGGATCAAAAAAAAAATCACTCTGTCAATACACTGATACTGACCCTGCTCAACTTTAACAAGCTACTTAAAAAGTAAAGAAGAGCAAAGAGGAAAGGATAAAGACGACACAAGAAATAATATTTAAAGCAAACACTGCATACATACAGTATGGCAAAGTTGCAAATTTTAAATTCTATGGCAAAGCAGAACTTTTGCTTGAGTCCAAGTGTTATCGTTAGTTTAGAAACAATTAGTGGATGAAGAGATCAGTGGCCTACTGTCAAAGTTGTGTCCAAAAAAAAAGAAAAAAGGCCAAATTTATCCAAGATTGTCATCTCTTTTTTTCAGTTTGAAATCAGTAGTAAACTACCGTCTTTGGGATTGTTGGCAAAAAATGAATAAATAAAATCAAATCAAATAATAGTATAAAATAGATAAATAAGTAAATAAAAACACTCCTGCACATAAAAAAATTAAAAACACACTAAATAAATTAAAAATAGTAATAAAAGTAGATTGATAATAAATAATAAAAAAATAAATTTACAGAACAATTGAGCTTTGTTACCACTAACTCAGGCATCACACTTCGATCCATACTGACTTTGTGATGACCCCAGTATTAGTAGGTTTTTTTTCCTCAGTAAAATAAATTTTATCTGTTTAGAAAGCAGTGAAAGTATGCTACATTTAAATTGGGATATGTGCATGTTCAGCAGTTGCCTTGCTGCCTCGAGTGTCAAGTGTTTCAGATGGCAGTAGCAGTCATACATTATCCATCAATACTTAGTAGGTAGGGCAAAAAAGGCACTTACCTTGTGGCAAAGCGACCATCATAATCCTCAATAGCAGGCTGAAAAAACAAGTGTTAAGCAGTCATTGTGTGCTCATAGACCCACTACTGAATTATCTGCTGTATTTAAATACAAACACTAGATGGCAGCAGAAAGCAAAAGTCTGATTTTCACTTACTGCAGGATTACTCATTTAATTACGCAACATAAGACAAACTCAGGTGGCAGCTACAAATTAATTTAGCAAGTAACAAGTGCAGAAATGGTACTGTTCACTAAAAGGTACAGCGACATGTTACAGTACCTGTGTGCCAAAGCCTGCCATGCTGTAGGGGCGTGGGCGGGGCTGTGCTAGGCTTTGTGCCAGCAGTCGGGCAGTCAGGCCGTAGTCCGGTGTGGGCACTGATGCATCATTCTCCAACAAGTTCCCTGTACTGCTACTTTTCCCATGGTGCAGGCTGGAGGGGTAAGAAAACAATGGCCTCAGACTTGGTCTCATTCAGAATTATTAAGTGTGGCAGTGTTTATCCTGCATACTTCACTCTGAGCTTCTCACTGTCACTGTCAGGAAGCACGCGTGTGTAGGAGAACGGGAACCAGCCACGCCTGTTAAAAGTGCAGAGTTTGTTAAATGTACATACATACATACAAACATTTAGCTTATTTTACAGTTTGGATTCGGGCAAAACAGAATAAATTATACATTACTTACATCTTGTTTTTCTCATTCTCCCCATAGTGCCAGCCATCACGCGCTTCAGGCACTAGCAGGGTGATGACATCTCCCTCGGAGAAACTAAGCAGGGTGCTGTTGTCACCTGCAGCATGGGAAAAGATGGCCTGGACACGGGAGCGCCCGTTCTTTTCCAGTCCTGCCGCCATCGAACTGGATCTAGGCAGGGTTCGTGTCTCTCCTGTTGGGTTTGAAAGCAGATATGTGTGAGCAACATGATTAACATCAGGAACTGTTCATAGACTACTGGAATGACTTGAGCTGAACTAACTCAAAGTAAGAATCAGTCAACAGTCAGACATAACAACATTAGCAGCTTTTGTTATACAATTCTGTACTTAACTGAAATCTTGTATATGATCATATTATCAACATTTTAAAGCAAACTTCACATTTTCTTTTTTAACTCCATATTCAGGTTGGAAGGTAATGTTTCACCGTTATTGGAAAAATATTTGCAATGATACGTTTTATGCTCCTCAATGAAGGAAGAGATTCAAACATTCTGCCCGTTTTCCTCTTTCGAAGTTTTGTAGTATTTGGATAACATCTTACCCACTGGGTTTTTATTCTTGGCGGGGGCAGGCCTGCGGACAGGTAGGGTATTGGAGTAGACGTCGCTGACCTGTCTCTGGGGCTGGACCTGGGACTGTACCTGTGCCTGGGTTGAAGGGGATGAAGGCCTAACTTGGGAAATAGACATCGCTGCTTCTTCTGCCCAGTATTCCTCTCCTTGGACTCCTGTTGTCCCATTGACCATGGACATGCCATCGGGACCCATCAGTCTCTGAAATAAACAAGCATAGATTCACTAAGAACAATAAAAAGGGCTTACAGTGTGGAATGCTGTAGCAGCAGTTCATCCTAATTTTTTGGATTAAGATGAAGTTTGGTATATACGGAATAGCACTGGAGCTGTAGACCTACAAAAAAATTTCAAAGTGAATGATTAAGTCTAGTAAGTTCATCTAAGTTTACTTTGTTGCTGCACTGCATGAAATGAAGACTTAACAGCTCATTAACTTGAGTGCCATCTTTAAAGAGAAATGTTTGTTTGATTTGCTTCCTTATGGAGGGCCAAAAGCACATGAGCCGACATAAGGAGAGCAGTGCTAGCTCTTACTCAGTGGTGGCCTTGAGGAAATGGAGTGAAGAAACTCCAGTTAAATAATTTCATTTTCTCTATAAAAACAACCCTAAAGTATGTGTAAAATGCCAGGAATCTTAAATCTTTGACATCATATTTGAGAACTAAATTACAGAAGTAATATAAGGATCACTATCTGCGGAAGTGCATTGTGGGATCAAGCAATGGGGCAGAAGACCCTTTGAGTCCTGTGGGTTGTAGGGGTTCTGGGGAGATTGGAAACCAGATAAAAATTTTGGGTTGGTCCGTGTGCTCTTCTAGGCCTTTGGCACTGGAATATTCTTTGTCTGAACAATGCTGGTGTAGGTGTGCATGCCAAAGCCTTTACAGGAATGCAAGGACTCATAGGTTTCCAAGCAGAAAATCAATGCTATTAACTAACATAATAAACAGCAACTCACTTATTAACATAAATAAATATTTTCTAAACTTACCGCTGGGTGTCCAAGGCCACTACCCATAAAGACAGCCAACTCTGGGGGCACAGGAAGTGGCTGTGCCCCAGGAATGGGGTCTGAAATGACCAGATTGGATTTGGAGGTATGCAGAGGACTTGCACCCCCAAGGGCAGCAGAGCCCATCTGCTGGGCCAGGAGCATGGCCCTCTCCGGCAGCTTGTTTGGGTCTGAACAGGCCTGTTGCCACACTGGGATCTTCTGGGTCAGAAGGTCTTTACCCTGAAAGGAAGAAGGAAGTGATTTGGGGAAACCAGAAAAAACAAATTTATGTTAAAAGCAGAGATACTGTTGTGGCTGCAGTGTCAGCTAAGCAGCCGAGTGCTTAAAAAAAACCACACAAAACAAAACAAAAAACAAAAAAACAAGTCAAGTCCTCAAAGATATTTCCTTGCAGAGCATCCTTGACCACTGCCCTCAGTGCAGTTTTGATTTAATGTGCTGCGTGGGTGAGGCAGGCTAACAAACAACCAAGCTGCCCACTGCAACATCTCACAGCCCGTGGACACGGCTGTTCTTTTTTAAAACTACCAAAATACTGTACAGTTAAACCAAGATCACGTTTGTATGTCTGTATGGTACCTACACACACACATGCATGCACAAACTGTATTTTGTCACTCTGTATTGACCAGTCTGCAGCTCACATCATCTCTGTTTTTTTCTTTGTGTTACACACAGGCAAACACACACTAGAAACCCTCTGGGAGAGGGTTCTTCAGTTTGCTGAAGGTGAATTCTTCCCACGCACACCCCCATCCTGATTAATGACTAGACTCCATGATGGGGAAAAAAAGCAGCAGGAGGATAGCTGGCACGTGCACGCACGCACACGCACGCACACACACACCTCCTCCAGCCACATCTTCAGGCTGACAGTTTACACCCACCAGTATTCCCTGGAGACAGATGTACTCCATTACACATGAATTTGATATCCTTGAAAAATGGATAGGCTTGTATTTGCAGTTCACACAAGCTCACAGAAACACACACAGACACACACACACACACACACACACCGACAAACACACACACAAACCATAAATATATAAACTGACTAAATCCTTCTATAACAGCTCTCCACTACCTTTGATTGTATGCTATGAGGGGATATTTGCTTGGATTCAAAGGTTCTTTGCTTCAAATGTCAGCACCAATGTGAAAAATAACAAGCAGTTAAAAATTCTCTAGTGACTGCTGTTGTAAACAATACGGGCAAAAGGCTGTGTGCAATTTATTTCAATCCATTTTACTCTAGATTTGGCTTTTTAATGTCTTTTCCTATTAGCCTTTAATAAACTGAAAAAGCGAAGCCGTTCTCCACATAGAAAAAGGCAACCAGATGCATGCAGGTGCACTGATGGATTACAGCTTCGAATATACCTGTCAGCTTGGCACCGTCTACGATGATAATGAATTTTTTAAAAACAAAGAGGCCCCTTTGAGCGGTCAAAACAAATGCAACTGAATTATATATACACAACAGTGGTTCATAAACTTAAAATGACTCTGAGATAACAGATGGGGAGTAGTTGTTTAGACTGACTTTAAAAGCTCTGCACACGTCCCTTTTTGACCAGATAATACAGACAACATGTTTCAAATTATCTAAATTAATACAGCTACTGAAAACAGGCTAGGCTCCACATGGAGCTGAGCCTTGCCTACAAACGCTTGATAACTGAACAAATTATTACAGGAAATACTAACCATACAGGTATAAAATATTGTCTTAACCATTTATCCTATTTGGGGTCACCAGTGGGAGCTGTCATAAGTTGAAAGGTTACCACTTTTGCAGAAAAATACCAATTCAGGCTTGCATTCATATCAACGGCCAATTTAGAATTACCAATTAAAGTATGACTGTGGAAGAAAGTCAGTATCTGGAAAGAGACCGTAGTCTCCACCCAGAACGGTATGATAATTTAGTGATCTTACCTTGCCATGGTAGGCACTGCTGTTCTTAGCCACAGCACACTGACGGTCGACTAGGAAGCAGTACCTGCGGCGCTCCTCAGACAAGGCCGTCTTATATCCATCAGCAATGAAGGTGTCCAACTCAGTCTGCTTGCTGCTGATTGTCTCCACATACTGAAGGAGAAAACACAATGGACAGGACAATTACTGAGCAGGACATCATGATTACATCTGCAGATTTGTAGAAAGATTCCCAAAGATGTTTATGCAAAATAAATAAGAAGACCTTTCATTATTGCTGCTACAAATTCTACTGCTGAGACAGCCAGGAAAGAAGTTCTGGTTATTGGTACACTGTGAACTACAGATGCTTCGTAGGTATTGTAATTAAAGAAAAAAAAAGTAAAAAGACAGATTTCACATTTAATAAGTAAGGCCAGTGGACGGAAGATCTGACTAGAAAGGGGTCCTTGCAGCTGGCTAACACCTAAGTACTTTTTTTTTTTTTTCAAAATAACACCCTACTTCACATTCATGCAATTACACACATTCACACCAAGGAGCTGCTCAGTGCTGCACAATCTTGTACTGTCAATCACTTCACAGCTCCACTGGAGCAATTAGGGGTTAAGTGCACCTTGGCAGTAATAGTTGTGCAAGGAGAGAGCCTTACTCAGTAACTTTCTCTGGCAAGATTTTCCCTGCCGAGTGCTATCGAGGCACAGCAATTATGACTGAAGATCCCGCAGTGTGGAGGAGGAACTGCTCACAAAGACCCACTAATCCATTTTACATATTGGACAATAACAAATAACAGGTGTGTTAATGTCTGTACAAGAGTGAGTAATGTTAAAACAGCAGGAGGGAGAGATCCCAAACTTTAAGTTTGTCTAAACATGAATTCTGTAAAATGGGAAATGTCAGCGGGGACAGCACACAGACATGCACATGCATCGAAGGGTCAGTAAGTGGCGAGAAGCTATAGGGAGTCTTTTTTTTAAACAAGATAAAATGGCATTTTGATGTTTTTGCGACCACGTTCTTCCAAAGTGCGTTTACAATGCATTGAGTTTGCATTCAAGTAGCTAAGAGTTTTGCAGACTATTCTAAAAGTAGGTCAAATGAGTCAACTTTCATGGCTTTAATACTGTACCATCTGCTAATAAATACTGACCTAGAAGAGTGTGTTATATTTACTTGCATTGATTTTTAACTAGAGTGAAAACTGGGGTTTCTTTTGGTTGAATGCTCTGTAAATATACTTCATTCAGGTCATCTATGTTAAACATAAATACACTGTTGCAAGAATAAGATATCGACAATGCACAATATTTACACGAGCACTTAAATCCATCATAGGAATTTAAGAAATTTAGCCATACATGCAAATTTTAATCTGTAGTCCCGGCAGGTTTATGATAAATATTCTTAAAAAGTAAAGTTTGGATTAGTCTGAATCAAATATTAGCTAAATTCGGCTGCTTCCTTAACATAAGGGGTCACCACAGAGGTTACTTTAGGTCTGCTTCGAATGACCTTCTGGTGCAACCTGTCATCTTTCAGGACTGAACTTGGATCTTTCTCTTGTTCAGCGAAGGTGTAAACCACTGCATAGTAAAGCCACAAGTCTGCATCAAATATGATTCCTGGGTATTTGAATCTTACTGGCTGAAAAGAGAAAAATAGTTCATAACTTATGCTGCTGTTGGCATCTCAGTGTGATTAATAGGTCCTAAGTTCAGTGTTCTTAATTAAAATAGAAGTTCGAGGGTTCCACATTGTGGCCCATTAAGACTGATGAAGTTGATCAAATTCCTCCCCGTAGGCAAATCTAAGATCCCATGGTGAGACCATGCAGCGCCGATGTACTGCATTTCATTGAGTAACCACCAGAGCACACTACTTCCCCACCGCCAGCAGTCAACACAACACTGATTCCATGCGTGTAGGAATATTTAAAGTGGCTAAATGATAGTGAACACAAATATTTTGAAAAAGATGTGTCCAGCCATTCGTTTGCTTATCTAATTCAGGGTCACAAGGGGGGAGGTGTGGGACTGTACCCCAGTACCCCTAGCCAGTACCCCACTTAGAAGTGGGGAACCCCTGGACAGGTTGCCAGTCTGTCTCAGGGCTAACACAGCAAGACAAACAACCATTCACACTCAGGTTCACACCTACCGCCAATTTATAATTAACCTAACATGCTTGGCTTTCGATTGTGGGAGGAAGCCGGCGTACCTGGAGAGAACCCACACAGGCACAGGAAGAACATGCAAATGCGACAGAAAAAGGTCCCAGACGGCCGGTGGATTTGAACCCGGCACAGTCTTCCTGTGAGCAAACAGTGTTCACCACATTTTGAAATCCAGCCTTTTGTCACAGGAAGCAATTCACCTGCATCATTACACAATTCAATGGAGCCAGGTTGCAAATCAGGAAAGAGAAGGATGGAAGAATGATGCACATATTTTAGTCTACTGAGAGCTCTTTATTTCTTTTCTTTCTTTTTTTTTTACTACATTTTAATTTGGGGCATTCCTGCTCCCACCTGTTGCTTTCTTATTAAAGACTGCAATTTTGTTTTGGTATGAGTCATAGTCTACATTGCAGAGAGAATAAAGAGAGGAGGCAGAAAGCAAGAGAGAAATATGTCACACATCCGCCCCAAAGGTGGACAATTCAGCTTGCTAAAATGTGTAAATGGGTCTTCAGTTATATCAGGGAAGCCACAAAATGACCATTTAAAGATCTGCTCCTCTTCTTCTTCTCATTTCTCTGTTGGAGTGACCCTTTTTTTGTTTCTGCAGCCTGTGACTCACAGTCTGCTAGCCTTTCTAGCACTTCTAAGCAGAGCTAATAGGAGCAGCTCAACCAGTGTGCCCTCTCCACTTTTCAAATTCACAAGCCCCAAATTCTCAGTCATTCAAAAGGTCACCAAAGTAACCCAAGACAATGATGCAGTAAGAAAAAGCCTAAGCAAACACCAGCCACTATTATAGCTTAGGGACCTCAGGCTACATCATAGATCGAATGACTTGTTTTGCAAAGGTTATGAACATGAACGGAACCTGCTACAAGTTAGTGCAGTTCTTACATTCAGAGTTCACTGGATTAGCATATCTGCCTCTCTCTTTTTATGCCTCTTTACACTGACATATTCAGGACAAAATCCTAATAGGACAGCAAAAACTGCATGTGGCATTATGCAATCTGTTGCACTGTGTACAAACAGGGCTTTCCATAATTGCACGCAACGTGGAGGGAGGAGCGTTCACATCCTTCAAAAAGTGAAGAAAACTATAAGATTCAAAACATCAAAACTGTTTATACTCCGTTTATTCCTGTGGGGATTCGAGAGCATCTCATTGCACATCTCAGAGCTGCTTAGGTCTGCTCTTCTGTTCCTTCCTCATCAGTACTCTTCAGATTCAAGAACTGTATTGTAATGCTTCAGGGCACGACAGAAGGAAACTACACATTACAGTGTCTTTGTCAAAGCTCATATCTTGTGCCTTTTTCGAGCTGTGCATGAATGTGAATGAATGTACCCACAATTTCAGGTTGGGATCACTTTTCATTTTTTTTTTAATGACACAGAGCTGAAGAAGCCCAGAGCTTATCAAACATCTAATGACATTAATTCTTAATCGTGAACTCGTCTGTCTGTGACTGTCTGGGCTCTTATTAACAGCCTCTACAGAGCAAAGGAGTTTATCTAGATGAAACACCTTTCTATAGTACCTTTGTCCTCTCCATTGAACTATATAATGAACTGATTAGTATTCTAGCAGGCTTTGACCACTGAAGCCAAGAGAGAATGAGGAGGGGAGGAAATACAAAGGGACATATACCGAAGCGGGAGAGACAGTGGAGTGAGAGGAGAGGAAGACGATCAATAAGTTTGCCGGTGTCTGTTGCCAGACTGTTCAGACATACTTTACTTTTTAATGAAAAGAGAGGCCACGAAAAAAAAGGAAATCTTTTTGCCTCTCATCTGCTAAAATAACAGAAATGTGGCTTAGGAGAAGGAAATGGTGAGTGCATCTTAGCAACTTTTAGTTGTGCTTTCTCAGTTGCTGGAGAAAGAACCATTTTCTATCTGCACAAAGTAAGCTGCGGACTTTATATGTGCAGCCGGTCACTTTCTATCTCTTTCTAGGTGGATGGTTGTCATTGTGCGGCACAGGTCTTGTGGGAGTGCAGGGCTCTTTCCCTCTCTGTGTGTCGTCTTCCCTGCGGGGCTCAGGCACAAACGAGTTGACTTTTCTCTCACACGCCCACAGACATGATATGATCAGGGAGAGTGAGCAGGCTGAAAATGAGAAAGGGAGATTGATTTCTTCTTTTCTGCTAACTGACTGAACATTGTAGGTCCAGAGCTTTTCTGGTCATACAAACTCAGAAGAAGCACTTCACTTCTCTATGCCCAATAAGCAAAAGGTGTATTTTTTGCTTTTTGGGTAGTAGCTCTGTGATATTAGTCAGTTTATTTGCCCAACTACTGTAGCAACTACTTTCTTTTTGCACAGCCATTAAGAAAAAAAGATGGATTGATGCCCCCAGGGGTCTTTTGCAATCCTATTACAACTCTGAAGTCTATAATAAAGCTAAACTGTCAGTAGAATGTAAAAACAGAAAGCATTCATCTAAGTTGGCCTGTCATTTATATCGGGAATTTAGACCAATATTTTTAAATTTTACATCATTAAACTACTATTTGCACTTCTTTATTTCTGAAAGTTGCAGTTGCTGTTATCAAATGATGCCATGGGAACCTTACAACAGGCCTAATTATGTAGCACACGCTTCAGGTAGCCAGATACATGTAGCAACTTGCCATTCTTAGCTGAGCTTTATTGCTGTAGTGCCCTCAAACATCCGTCTCAATTCAAGCAGTGGTCTGAACAAAACCGGATGGCTACACGCTGCGAGCTTTGATGCTTTATGATGACACTTCAGACGGCGTCTCTTCATGACATGCCTGACACCGTGGAACAAACTCAATGTGACACAGCAGTCAGATCAATCCAGCACTGCCATACTGCTCCAGACAGGATAGGGCAGATGTGTGACTAAGTGCGTGTCACAGCATGTAAACTGATCAGACAGAGGAGGAGCCTATTCTTCAAGAACCTGAAAAGCAAAGGAATGTTTTTAAACCCAGAGAACTCTGGAAAACAGTGCTACACTTAAGTGAGGCTAGAATCATCAATCGGATTCTGTCATGGACGGCCACACTTCACGGCAAAGACCAACCCCGCAGTAATTACCCTACAAGTCTTGACCTGTTAGTTTGACATTTTTCCCTCCATCAGACTCAAGTTTCCAGCCTTGTGAAGAAACAGCAATCACACTGTTGACATTCTCTGCTGTGTCATTTTTCTCAGTTTGATATTGACACTGGCTACAGGACTAAACAAATAAACATGCAGACAGCATTTGAATAAAGCCTGACAATGAGAAAAGGAGTGCCTTTGCAGGAGTGTGTTTTCTGCTGTCAAGCAGGTGGTCAAATGCTAGATAATAAACTATGAAAGTTAACTAATTAAGTTATGTCTAACAGCAAAGAGTCTTTTCAACTCGTCAACATTCGTTTCACTTGAAGGACTCCCACAGATGCTGCTTTCCTATGGAAACAATCACGAAATGAATGCAAACGGTGCTTTGATCTCTTCGTGGATCCAGTTTCCATAATGCATGTAAACACTGAGTCAGCATTGTTTACAGTTTGATTGCTTTGTTTTTTAAAATCATTTTCTTTTAAGTGATGATTAAACATTTGATCTATACTTCACAGCAGGTTATAAAGTAAATGTCGAATTTCTAATAACTGCAAAAGACACACAGTACTGTGCAAAAGCGTTGAGCCATTGATCATTCCTTTATATTTTATTTCTAAAGGAGCTAGATATTTTGCTGTTTTTTTAAAGTGGTCTTGAGCAGCATTTCTCCAGGCTGTCAGTATTTCAAACATTTCTCTTTGTATATTTCCTGCTTTAGCACTCGTTTTTTTTGACCTATGAATAAACAGGCACCTAAATCAAGGGATGAACCACTTTTTTGTCCACACATAAAACACATCTTGGAAAAGAGCCAATTTTAGGTTGTATCTTTAGGCGTTTTGTAACTGGCAGTCTGTCACAGAACATGTAATCTGTTCTGATTTCTTCAGATGAATCTGCAAAAAGATGCCAAAGATAACACATTTTGATAGGCATAAAAAAAATTGCATCTTTTGCATCAAGGTGATTCCTACAGAGCTATTAGCTTAAAGATTGGCATATACCAGCATGGTGCACAGTGTTACCTTAAGAAATTTGAGGAAAGTGTACAAGTGGAGTGCAAAAGGAGTGGCAGACTTAATAAAAATATTAATAGCAGATGAACTGTGTCCGAAAATAATGTCTTTAAGAAATTTGGAAAAAATGAATAAATCACGATTTGATACAAGATTCAAGAGATGAGAAATTAGTGTTATGGAGTGATAAATCTAAAACTGAAGTTGTTGATTTATATGCACAGGACGTCAGGAGAGAGATACAACAGTGAGAATTTTGATCCAACATGCAATCCCAACTGAAAAGCATCTCTTTGCCAGCAACGTCATTTTTCAGCATTACCACACACACTGCCAATGATTTAAAAGCATACCTGAATAGAAAGCCAAACAATGGACCACTATCAGTAACTAAATATCAGTACTGGATAGGACTATCAGTACTAACACATGTACTGGCCTCCCAGGAGCCTGGACCTCACCATTATCGAAGCAGTGTGGGAACTAAAGGTAGCTAACATCCAACGCAGAGCTTTGAGAAGCCTGGTGAACTCTTCCGGAGTTCCTACTTAAACTACAAGAAAGCTTGGCTAAGACAGTTCAGGCTGTGATATGCTGTAGTATTATTAGGATAATCATTTTATTAAGCAACTAGAACACAGAAAAAATTGGATAAATAGTATACTTGGATAACATCCGGTTATGACTTTTCTTTTTTAACCATCAACATTTGATGTATAACATCCTCAGATTTCTGTCATCGTATCTAGCCCATTTTTGATAATTGAGTCATCTATTTTGTGTCGCATTTGCAGGCTGTGCTTTTACTCACCCCATTAAAACGTTGATCAAAGCCTTGTGCTGTAACATACTGGCTAAGTAAAGTGCACACACCTCGGTACATGAATTAGTGTAGTTATTTCCTCACACATGTTCTTGTCAAAGTGCTTGTCATACGTGTCTCAATGTAATAAAGATTGTTAAGGGTTCTTGGGGGCTCTGCATGCTTAAATGTTGCCCTTTCATTGTAATAATCGCAAATGTTTGAAGACATGCAAAAACTCTCAAAACAGGCTCACCTGTATCTCTTTTTCTCCATACTTGGAGGGGTTCTTGCTGCCCTGGCTCTTTCTGCGCAGCTTCTTTAGTTCAGCTTGGCACTTCTCCAGACTCTCCCCTTTGCTCTTGTGTTCCATCTGGTATTTCTTCAGGGCAGCCTACGTGGGGCAGCAAGTGGTGCACAACACAAAATTAGACTTCCTAAAACAGGGCCGCAAATTAAATAGTCTGAGTGAGAAAAAAAACAAAAAGGCAGAGAAATAAATGAGGCAAGTAAGTAACAGGAATGAAAACCATTTCCCAAAGGTTTTCAGGCAAGTTTGAAGCTCAGAAGAAAACTGAAAAACAAAACTCTGGATTCCACCCATAGTACAAAAGCACAGAAATAATTTGCTAGAGTTCTGAAACATGCTTCAGTTTTATGATACACCAGAAAATTATTTTTGTATGGCACTGATGCTGCAAGATAGGATAATTTAAAAATGTCCAAAAGCAGTCTTTTTAAATTAATGCAATTTACATAATCTTTTATAAGCTCTGGGATTGCTTTTTATTTGTCCCTTTTGACTGATTTAACATCTGCACTGCTTGTGATTGTGTCTCCTAAAGCATTTGCTGTCACTAAGTACTTTCTCAACCTGGTTAAAATTGATTTTCATGATGTGAAATGGGCAACAATCAGTGAGATCCAACAATGTTTTTAAAAAAAAACAAAAAAACAAAACAAAACCAATGCATGATTGCTTGTAAAAATGATAAAAGCTATTCATTAGTGTTTTTTAAACCAGAAATGTATTTTGATTAATATAATTTGCTTATTTATTCATTTATAAGCAAAACAACTTTGTTTCCAGGCTTTACCAGCTCTGTTGCTATAGAAACAGTGCCTAGTGTGACAAAGCTCATGTGGTTTCAGTACACGGCAAAATTGGAGAGCTCATGCATGAGGGTTCA
This sequence comes from Neolamprologus brichardi, assembly GCF_056152115.1. Lineage (NCBI taxonomy): Eukaryota > Metazoa > Chordata > Actinopteri > Cichliformes > Cichlidae > Neolamprologus > Neolamprologus brichardi. Next base: position 13,483,408 of record NC_142107.1, read on the forward strand.
ACACCCACATTTGCATACTGTAAGTCACTGAAGATGCAGGTAGCATATTCTAGGTATTCTGAAAAGGCACAGAAAAGAAGCCGCTGTTGTCACCAGGAATCTAGCAGTATGACACATGCGGTTTTTCAATTTCATAGCTGAGAAAAGGGTGGCTTACTTCTATAGGATTGAGCTTGACTGAAATCCTGTAAACAGCACAGACCTCATCCAACACCACACTTAAAAAAAAATGGCTGGGATTTTTTTGGCCACTACTAAATAGTTTAACATAAGAAGTCCCTCTGTTTAATATGTTTTCACAAAAGAAAAATTACCAAAATACGTCTGTGCACAGGTTATCCTGTTTGTAACACAATAACAACAAATATGAATAACCCATCCTTTCATTACCTCAGTCCTTCCAGAAAAGCTGTGCACACAGCATTTGCTGTTCTGCTATTGACATTTAATTTAAGTCCAGGGAGCTGTGGCTCTATTGTGAACACACTTTAGCACATAAATCATAGCAGTGAGTAGAAACAGAACAATTGACTATTGAGTAAGTTTGCCCTGCAGGGTATATAAAGTAATATCCCAAACATCCTCTTTGTTGAGCTGAAATTCACCCCCTAATTAAAGCTAAAGCCAGTACACTTTCATGCGTTTACTACACAACTCTCCATCATTATTCCAGACAGATAACTGGTTTGTGTGCTTAAAGCAGATTAGAAACAGAGGGGTCAGATGGTGAACTTTGGTATGCGTTGAGAATTTGACCCTTGTTTTGAAGGCTGATTTGACTGAGATGCTTCTCTTTGCTTTTTGGAATTCAGTGTTATTCAGTCCAAACTCTGATGTGGATTTCATGGAGCACAAGCAAAATAGAAGAAAAGAGAAAAATCCCCCAGAGGAAACACTCCAGTCTTTCTGAACTCAGGCAAAGTTTCAGATGATTATTTCAAAAAGTCTGAGGTAAAGTGATCACTATTGTCACTGCAGCAGATCAGAAAGGCATCCATATTAAATGATGTTTGTTAAAGGCTCGGGGAAATTCCCAGAAATAAATGTCTGAAACTGCAGAAGAATGAGAAATTTATATTAGATGTATAAGAGAGTCAGCAATTCAAGATGGTTTCTAACACATCTCACGGCTTTAATATTAACTCAATATAACACCATCTGAGTTTACTGATAGGTCTCCCTGTTAAATGACACCCACCCCTCCCCATTAAAAAGCAATGTTATATAATGAGTGTGTGTGAGTGAGTAGCTGGGAGCTGAAGCAGCTCATAACGTGGTCCTTCCAACAAAACAGTACAATAATGGTAGTGTCCCATCCCCCAAAACAAGGCACAGCAGTACTGCTCTACACTCAGGCTGCAACCCACTCATTCTAAAGATATCACATGTAGACCAGCTTCACAGCGCTTACACACAACACACTCCAGGAGGGGTTTATTATAATCAGTCTACCCTTGACGGGGTGAGTAGACTTGAATGTTATTATGTTATTTCAAAACATCTCCTTTCCCAGACAGACCCTTTAATTGTCTCAGACTTTGAAATAGTTGAGAAAACACATGCATACACACATGTGTACACAGACGCACACACACACACAGCTTTACCTCCATCTCTGTAATCATTTAAGGTCATTTAAGGATGGATGCCACATTACATGAACTGTTAAAATAAGCTCACATATGGAGTGCACTTATGAAGTGGCGCTCTCCTTTGGATTTGGAAGCACAATGTACAAATACTCACAGTCAAATAACGAGCATCCAGGTCCACCTTCTTCTCGAGCTCGGACAGGAGCTCATTGTGGAAGGATTTCAGCTGGAGAAAAAACGCAAAAGATTTAAGTTAACATGACAGGTCTTGTGTGGTAAGTGAGATAAGATACAGAAACAATATTGTCCTGTGATGTCAATTTAATTTAATGTTCAAAAAGTGGGAATTTAGGTAAAGCTCTGCTAATATCCCATATATGTATTCGTTTAAACCACAACAATGTTTCCAAAAATTTGGAATGCTATTTGAAATATTCATAAACCAAAAGGCAATGGCTATCAAATCATTTAAACCTTTAAAAATTCATGTAGCACTCAAAACAAAAGAAAAAGGACAGAAGCAGCAAAAGACTGAAAATGTTACCGTATATAATGAATGGAAAGGGGAAAAAAATCTAATCTTAGACAGGAAAAATGTTTGGCTATAACAAGAGCCTCTGGGAGAATGCTTGAAAAGTGAAGATGTGGAGGGATTTACTACTTTGAATGAGAATGTGGGCAAAGAGTTTAACAAGTCTTAAGTCTAAAACTGCAACAAATTTGGGATTTTATCATGCATAATGCCGTGTATTAGTGGTAGACTTTAAACCCAGGTCATTCTTGCTCCTCTCTTAAATCGGATTCAAGATGGTACCCCACAGATAGTCGCACATATACACTATAATGCCAAAAGTATTTGCTCGTCTGTCTTCACACACGTATGAACTTGAGAGACCTTCTTAATCCATAAGGTTTAATATGACGTTGGCCAACCTTTTGCAGCTCTAGCACCTTTAACTCTTCCGGGAAGGTTTTCCACAAGGTTTAGAAATGTGTTGATGGGAATTTATGACCATTTTTTCAGAAGCAAGGTCAGATACCGATGTTAGACAAGAAGGCCTGGGTCGCAGTCTCAACTCTAATTAATCTCAAGGGTGTTGAGGTCAGGGCTCTGAGCAGGCCAGTCAAGTTCACACCAAACTGGCTCATCCATGTCTTTATAGACTTTGCTTAGTACAATGGTGCACATTCATGTTGGAACATGAAGGGGCTGTCCCCAAACTGTTCCCAACAAGTTGGAAACGTGAAATTGTCCAAGATTTCTTGGTATGTTGAAGCATTAAGAGTGTCCTCCACTGATACTACGGGGCTGTGCCCAACTCCGAAAAGCAGCAACTCGCTGCTCGGCCATGGAAAATTCACCCTCGGTCTACGACTTTGTGGCTGAGTTGCTGTTGTTTCCAATCGCTTCTCCTTTGTTATAATACTACTAACAGCTGATTGTGGAATATTTAGTTGGAAGGAAATTACCCAACTGGACTCGTTGTCCTATCACGATACCATGCTGGAATTTACTGAGCTCTTGAGAGTGACCCATTCTTTCAGAAATAAATGTAGAAGCAGTCTGTATATCTTAATTTTACACCACCGTGGGCCATGAAAGTGATTGGAACACCTGAATCTATTTAAATGCGTGAGTGAAAACTTTTGGCAATATAGCATACATTGGGAGAGACGCAGAATTAAGAAACCCTGTCCAAAATAAATGACTAAAGGGCAGCAATGAGGGCAACGACATTTTTCTATTATTTTTCTGTATTAGATGCACAGCAGTAACTTCTGGATAATGCAGCAAAGAAGAAAATTACCCAGAATGCCATACTGCGCAATTAACTCACTCAACTTTCCCAACCACCTCCTGTGTTAGCAATGTGGATGATATAGCCTCAGCAGGGCTATTCATTCAATACCAGTTTATGTTCATTTAACCTCACTTATCCCATACTGTCAATAGCTCCGGGCAAAATTTGTGTCATTACTGGGCAAATTGTTTTGGGAGCAGAGCCACACCACCAAACTAACACTTGTATTCTTGTTGTAATAACTTGGCTGATCTACTGTTAAAAGATTTAAATTGTATCCATATAGTGTTGAGCTGCACAGTTAGAAACCTTTTGAGCTCAGAATACAAACCATCTCCTCTAGCTGCACTTGGATCTGTCTGTGGACCTCTGCCATCTGGAACAGCACATCCCCTACACAGAGAGAAACAGGGAGACAGAGAAGAAACACATGAACAGTGCTCTACAACATGAGCAGCAAACAGAGAGAACGGGGAACCACAAGAAAAACAAAACAAAAGAACTTTGAAACATGAAAGAGATTAAATGAGGTATGCAACAGAGAAGAAACAGAGAGACCCCATCTTGCAACGCCCATGCAGTAGCAATACAAGACGCACAAACATACAGGACAAGTGACTTGCAACTGGGACGATGAAGAATGTTATGAAAGTTTGTTTTTTGGCCCAAGATAGCAGAAATCCGAGGCAGGGAAACAACATCAAGTGATGGGGAAAAATGAAAAGAGAATGAAGTGAAAAACAAAATCTGGGGGAAGCAAAAGGCTCAAATTAAATCTAGTTGTTCAAGGGTAAAAATACTGATGTCTTGTGGAGATCAAACATAGTGCCTTTCTTTCTTTGATTACTAGGCAGTGTAATTTATAGTGCAACAACAAAAAAAAGAAACACCTAAAAGAAAGGTTAAACTCTCCACAGAATAAACAAGTAAAGTTAAACAGCCAAAACGTAGAGATAAGGTAGGGTCATGCAGCTACTGAGGTTTTAATGTTTATATACCTACAGACTGCCTCTTCTGAATGTGCAGTGCATTGTCAAGAAAAGGAATACAAAGAGCAACATTGAGCAAAGGACACACATACAAACATACAAAGACAGGCCTGGTGTAAAGACAGTGTGAGATATACATGTACAGAAATATGAGACACATATTTTCCAAAGCCCCTTTAGATCTATCAGACATGCTACATGCTCTATATTTAATGACAAGAGATTGAGAACTTCAGTAAATGGCTACAGCATTGAGATATGAGTTTAGTTTTGGTTTCATTTATAAAATAAACAAAAGTTTTTTGTCATAGCATTACGTATTGAAACCTTCAATTAAAGGTTCCAAGAAATTAAAAGCATGACTGGAAAAAAGTTAAAACAATTCTCTATTACTCTGTCTCTGCAGACATTAATGTTGCGACCATTTTATAAAAGCATCAAATAAGGACAAAGCACTTTATTTCCTCTCCTGTTGCAGCCTCTTTTTGAAAACTGACCTAGGAGAGCACATCTCAACCCACCTCAAAATGCTCCATAAGTAAAAATCGCTACTCGAGCTGAAGTGGTTTTAGAACAAACTTTTATTCTGCACCAAAGGGCTTTGGAGTGGTCTCCTTCGCAACAAACAGCAAGCGCGGTGCAAACCGGTGACACTGAAGTGACCACGACAGAGCTGACTTTGATAGTTCAAAGAAAAACACAAATCCAAAGTTTATACAGAGCTGCGAAACTTGAGCTTGGTGTTTACGCCGTGTGAGGGAAGGAAACTGCAATATGCAATCAGCATTTTGCAAGAAAATTGTTAACAGTAGCATAACGTGCAGTGAATGAAACACTTTTCTAGCATAGCTACTTTTAACCCCATTCAGCATCTAGAGGCAGCATATAGATGCATATTAAATTGCACAAAACGCTGCATACTGTAGTTTATTAGGATATTTATTACTGCATTTGCCAGCAATTCTGACTTATAGTACAGTAAAGTGACAGAATTAAAATTCCACTTTTACAATTTTGCTGACTTGCTTATCACCAGAAAACCTGTGTGCGCAGCAAAAAAACTGACATCTTATCAAGATTTTTTTTCCTCCTTCATCACTTGCTAAATTCACTGCAATCAATGACACTACAACGCCTGACGAGCTCATCACCAAATGCCCTAGACAGCAACGCCTTTTGCTCATGTTGCAACCTGCCTGCTGATCTTGCGCCTCACAGGGGTTGAGAAGGAGGCCAAAGTATCCTGTCAGTTCCCAGCAGGCCTGCTAAGCAGCTTACAGATACTCATCCCTGATCACAGCCCTTCAGGCTTAGAAACTCTGTCATTCTGTTGGTGGCTTCAACTAGCCAGATCAATTAACTAATGAGTATCCATCACCCTGCTGCCGACAAAAGTACACTCACACATCATGTACAGTGGCAGTAAATAGGCAAAACAGGGTATTTGGAAGATGCCAGAAAGGTACAAAAACACATTTTCAAAAAGATATCATCCTGTCATCTGTAGTTTCATTACTGCAGTACGTACAACGTCAAAGCATATTTTACAAGCGCGAGAGAGAGAGAGAGAGAAAGAAAACACACACTTTGGGGATACAAATTGTTACCATGGCAACTTCAACATCACATAAAAACAGCAACAGCAACGTGGGCATCTTTCAATAGCAGTTAACATCAGAGCATTGCATCTAAAATTAATAAAGAAGCAAAAATGAGAAAAATCGGAATGTGTTTTGCAATGCTATTGGTTTCTACGGAAAACATGTGTCATGCACGACAGCTAGTGACACTTGGTGCTTAGAGCAACCAGCCTGATAAGGATATCCGCATACTATCAAGGACTGACATGACAGGTTGCTCACCATAAACTCAGATACAGATACATGGGATATGCAGAAAAACACCGGTAAATAAACTTTCATGGACTTGTCATTCTAGTATTAATATTTCCCAGCGCACTTGAACCTCGCCTGTGTTCCTGGCTGACAAAAACAATAGTTTCTTTGTTGTGAGGTGATCTGGTTTATCTGCACCTGCAGCTCTGCAACAAGCAGCCACACGCCTGCTAGCTTAAACCACTGAGTCAGACAAGGAAGCATGCCTGCAGGACTCCAGTGCATGCATATGAACAGACTGTCCCCTGAAGTATGACATCAGCTTGTGTAGATGTATTGACTGCTTGTGTAACAGCAGCCACGATACACCCACACAGGTGGAGATAGAGAAAAAAAAAAGTGAATAACAGAATGTGGGCTATGGTGAAGAAAATATATATATATATATATAAAAACTGGAAGTTTGCAACACAAGAGACAGAGATGGAGAGAATGGAGGTGGATGGAGAGACACTGAATCACTGGTGAAGGTCAAACCAGATTCACTAAGGGTTGTCATGGAAGCAGGATAATGCGAGGGTCGTTGCCATGGAAGAAGCTACAAGATGAGGAGCAATGCTGGCAAAATGTTGTGTTACAAAACACAGCTGAAAGATCTCCATCCTTACAATCAACCATCATTGCATCCGCATATAAAATCTCCCGGAGAGGAGAGTGGTGTGCGGCTCGCCTGGGGAGTCTGAGTAAAGTACAGTGTGTGTGTGTGCACACAGTTTCTGTGACTAAGCAGGGATGTAAACGCTAGTCTACCTGGCAAGCCAAGCCACAAGGGAAACAACTACACTGTAAGTAGGCAAGTATAATAGGACAGCAGTATAATGTGTGAGACACAGATAATAGCTGAGACTCTGGATGGCCCAGGGTGTATGCTACACATGTGTAGTACACTGTGGAAGCACAGCTTCTGAGGCCAGCTTGTATTTAAAGTTCATCCATCTCCTTCTCTCGTAAAGACACAGACACACACCCGTGTACACGTAGGTTCTGTAAACTCAACGATAAACTCCGTTTGAACTCGTTTCCCACTTTGCTCATTCATGTAGACTCCCACAGGAGGAGAAAAAAAATACTGATGCATGTTTGACATCTGGCTTAAATTAGAAGCTTAGCAGTCACAGCTGTTCAACCTACTAGCCTGATATAAGTTTGCCCAGCAATGGTGTCATGCATGTAGGCCATAATAAAGGCTTAACAGGGAAATATGTAATGGCTGAAGGGAAGTGAGGCAAAGTTTAAAAATATATATCATAATCTTGACTTTAATTCTGAGGTAGAGGTAGACAGCACATTCAAATGATCAGGCATCATTAAACCAAAACCTTTATTTTTTTTGGCTGCTGACCTAATAATTTAAAACCAAAAAAAAAAATGCATATTTTCAGTTTCACAATGGCCTTTTCTGAATATTTAATGCTACCGCAGGGGCAGTAGAGACTGAAAATTTTGCATCACTTTTGCATCTTTTGAATAATAAAGATTTTTTTTTTAACACTAAAATTATTTTAATTAGTGGACTATGATCTCACTAAGTCATGCATGTAAAGCTAGGGGTTTACATGCATGACTCAATACATTTATGACAACGTAAACTTGTGTGGGGTGCCGATATAGTCCACTGGGTTGAAAAGTCACCCATATGCTAAAGGATCACTGCAGGAGACCATTTCCTGTCTGTCATTCTCCCCATACATCTAAACTGTTATATGTGTTTTGCGGGGTCTCCTCTGGGAGTATAAGAGCTGCGTGTACTTTAGTAAACTAGTGAAAACCTGCATAAAGCCGAACAAAGCCTGGCACCATGACTGATACTTTGATTGCTGCTGCACAACCCCCCTTGTGCAATAGCAACATTGAATACTGTTTATCTGCCGTAGATATCTTTTTAGACCTCACTTGTCCAGTTAGAGCTTTTTAAGCTTGAATGACTTATAGGTCAAAGTTAAGTGGCTTAACAAATGAAACCTCCCTCCAAAAATGATCATAGGATTAGACTGAAAGTGAGTAAAAAAGCAGCCAAAATCCAAAGAAAAACTTTGAGACTTTCAGAAAGCATGGAGAACTATAGTATTGCATAAGAACACTCCAAAAGTTACAAGAAAGTCTGACTCCTTGAAACCAAACTATAAAGAAATACACAGTACTGTGTTTGTGATGTGGAATTCTTTTGTCTCCCTCACCTGACACAAAGACGTCTAAGAATCAAAAGTATCAACTTCAGAGTGAAAAAGAAAGTTCAACATAATATTGGGTAAGTTAGGCAAAGAGACACCAGGAGGTAGGACAGGGGAAAGTGAAGAGACCTGGAAAATCCCTGAAGAACACAGCTGTCATGTCACACAACAATGTAACAAAACAAAAAGAGCATTCAAAATAAAAGAGCAATAGCCTTTATCTCACATTACATTTGAATCCCTAATACAGCATAGTTTTATCAAATGGTATAAGGCTATAAGATAAACAAAACAAAACAAAAAAGAGCACAGTCATGCTGAAATAAGGAAAAAAAAAAAAAAAAAAAAAAAGAGTGGTTACTTTGAAAATCTAACTAAGCTCTTTAACCATGAGAGAGTGTGTGTGTGTGTGTGTGTGTGTGTGTGTGTGTGTGTGTGTGTGTGTGTGTGTGTGTGTGTGTGTGTGTGTGTGTGTGTGTGTGTGTGTGTGTGTGTGTGTGTGTGTGTGTGTGTGTGTGTGTGTGTGTGTGTGTGCGCGCTACTTGACCCTGAAAGAAAGCTCTATGTAAACCAGGGCATCTAAACACAGCAGAGTACACTAATGCACCACTGAGAGGAAACAACAGTAGACTCACTGGGGCTTCTAAAGTGCATTGATCTGTTTTGTATAGGCTACACCCTAAGAGTTGCTGCTAGTGGATTATTTCCCATGTACATGCTCAGACCTACAAATACACACACTCTTATGGATCATGGCATAGAAATAGTAGACAAGGTTTTAAATGATGACATAAAAATCTGATTTGCATGAATGGGTGTTGGATGTGGACATACTGGTTTGATCACACTTTCACACTGGCATGGCACTAACTGCTGGTTTTCATTGATGGCAGTCTAACCAGCAGAATTTAAATGTGCTGTAGCAGTCATTTTGGCAGTGGAGCACTCTGCAGCAGAGAAGAAGCTGCTCCTGGATCTGCAGCCAGTTGAAGGCAGAGCTGTTTCTGTAAAAGATACATTTTTAAAAATGTATACAGCACCTGTACATTTCCCACTTCCAGCAGAGACCAGGGTTAGCAGCTTGCGAATATTGGAAAGCACCACAACCCAACAGCATTAGGTCACTATGCTGGTGACGTTTAAGATTAGAATTACTTCATCTTAGCATCCGATTGGGCTAAGCTATATGATATGCTGAATATTAAAAGGCTCAAGGTGGCTCTGTCAGATTTTACTTCTTTACTCACTTAGGAATATCTACCCTCAACAAAGTGTGCACCATCTCTTTAAGAGGGCACTAAGGTACACTTTCCATAGACTATCTGTATTTGGTAGAATAAATAGGTAGATTTGCAGATGGCTGAGCCTACATTTGAGCACAACAAACATATTGATTGCTGTAACTAATCGTTCAGACGAGACTATCAAGAACCACCATGTTGCCTAGCAACATAGTGTTTATACGTGTGAGTATATGTGCTAATATGCATTTCTGTGGACAGCTGCTGTGTAGTTTATATTGATTATACATCTCTGCATTGTCTACCTTAGTGACCTTTTATTAAAGTGACAGATCTACACAACCTCGATTTTGCGTAGGATCACTTTAACAGTAACCTTTCCACTGAGCCTTGAGTAAAATTGTCCAGTACTATGCCGTTCCCTGCCATGAACAAATGAAGGGCATTGTGAATGTGTGTAGATGGAGACTGTAGGGGCCACTAGCTTCCCAGCATGCAATGCGTATCTCAGAAATAGAGCAGGATAAGGCAGAGACCCCTGGGATGGTGGCACAGAGCTAAGAAAAGAGCTCCTCTGCTCTCATTTAAACAGGGACAGGTGCTGGAGGAGGAGAGAGGTAGGCCACACTAAAGACAGACAGAGAAAGCAAGAGAGACAGACAGACCGTTAAAGCGACATGCATGTATAAAGGATGTGTACTTATGGGTGCTCATTCAAATACAGCATGTCAAAGTTAACTCCTCATGTCCCAGTATTTACTCTCAGCAACAACCATGTCATTTACTGTAGTCTTTTAGACAGCATACAATTACAGGCAGATATTTAATGCCTGTGTCCCAGGTCCATTAACCTAAAAAAGACAGTTATGCTACATCAGTTTGCAGCCTCATTTTCCCAGAGTGTACCATTTTTTTTTACAATAATTACTGGGAGGAATATGAGTTTTTGTGTGCGAGTGTGTGCTTTTAATATTTGCTTCCCTTTTTTTTTTCCTAATGCATGTTATTTCCCGAAAGACATGTCTTTGTGCTGAATCATGCAAGATGTTATTAAAATCTGGCTATTAGCAAGGCTAGAGAAGCTGATAAGAGGGGATGAAATATATTTGATTTCCTCTGGCTGGGGAGTCTAAAGTGTATGCATTTCACATTCTTGCCCGGGTTGTTGAAAACAGACGAATAAATCAAATGGCCAAAGGGGAGTTTGTTTTATTGTTAGCCAGAGACAGGGTAAATGAAAGTCACAGCAAATATAAAAACAATATGATATCTACGAAATTTCGGTGCTTGCACAGGTTTTTTGAAAAAGCTCTCACTGAAATGCTAACATTTAGGACAGCATAATGGAACACACCCAGTCAAGCACAGGCAAGTTTTAAAGAAGAACAGACTGACCATACTGAGTCTTAAAGAGGCCAAAACCTTCCAGCATACCTTCAGTGAAAAGTCAGTCATGCAGATCCCTGATACTCAAGTGGACAAACGAATGTGCTGACTTTCACTGGTTAGAGGGAAACCACCAAGTTTACATCTTGAAAGCTACTGGCATGGACAGCCGCAATAAATCAGTGTTTTCAATTGTGCATCAGGTGGGTCTGAATAGCCTCATCTCTGCTTGAGACTGGCAGCTTGAGCCTACCTATTGTGACTGTGGCTTAGGAGATAGAGCAGGTCATCTACTAATCAGAAGGCTGATGGCTAAGTCTCTGACTGCTCTCGTCTGTGTGTCAAAGGCCAAGATACTGAACCTGAGTTGCTCCTGATGCGTTCAGCAGAGTAAGAATGCATGTAAATGCTAGACAGAAAGCGCTTAGGCATAGAGAAAAGTGCATGTTCGAATGTGTGTGTGAACTGGTGAATGGGTTGTTGTGCAATGTGCTTTGAGTGCTCAAGTAGAGTAGAAAAGCACTAGTCTATTTGCAATACACATAGCCCATGTTATGCAACAAGAAAATGCAGACAAGACAACAGATTCAATCTACCATGATTCAGGCAATATTTCAGACATGCAAAGTTACGTGTAGACTCTTAATTTTATTTAGGTCTTATTAATTTGAACTCTGAAATCAATTGAGTAGAGCAAGAATAGCCAACACACCAGACTTTGAAGCAAGACTTTTTCTGGAAAAATAGGGAAACTTAACTGACTGGCAGAAATCTAACCAACCAGCCTTGAGAAATTTAAAAGAGGGCTTGTTACAGTGACGAATCAAAATGCTTGAAATTTCCGGAGGAGTTTAAACCTGTAAACTGCCTTAGCTACAGGCGTAGTCGTAAATAACATGCCTCTAGCTTCAAATGGATATAAACACAATGAAGAAGGGCTGGTTGGTTGGGACTGTCGTAAATACCTCCAGCCCCACAAACACCACATTTCCCTAAAAGGGTTGGAGAGCCCCACAAGCCTCACTGAGGTTATAATTGCTCACTCCCTCCAGACCTACATGAAGAGAGAGAGAAATAAAGTAAGAGTAGGATGGCAGACACAGCGAATGAAAGAAAAGAAAAAGAAATGAGGGAGGGAGAGCAGGTGTGTGTGTGTGTGTTAGTGTGCATGTTCATGCATGTGTGTGGGTGGCAAAGTGACAGGCGATGATTAGCCCAACCAGAGGAGGATATGTGGGAGGGAGTATGTGGGAGTAGTGGGGCTGGTGAGAGAGAGACTCCAGGCAGAGATCTACACAAGTGGATTAAAAGAGCTCTCATACTATATAAACACATAGAAATGGCACATGGTTTATGTACAAACACACAAAACGATGTAAAGTATAAAAGGCATGAATGCACATGGAGTACAGCGCACACCAGGGTGGATTCCTGTGGGAACACGCTTTGTTGTCAAGGTGTTGTAAAGAATCAAGCTAGGCTACAGTGTGTGTCGATTTGATAATGAAAACAGGCAACAGAGGCAATTCTTTTCACAAAGTAATTTCATCCCTCACTGTGCAAGTGTGTGTGAGGGGGTCAAAGATGACAGGAAAAAATAAAAAGCCAGGAGAGAGGAAGTAGACGGTTAACATCTGCAGACTCTTAGGTGTGTAGGCGGGACCATTTGCACCCATCTCTAACTGAGCTTTTAACAGGCTTTAAAGAGGTGCAACAAGAGCTCAAACTCATACGTGCATGTGTGAACATGCGCAAACAAAAAGAAAACGGGGGGAAAAAAAGATGCAGATTACCTTTAAAGGACATTGAGCCAGTCAGCTCAAACACAGCTAGTCCACAGAACAAATCAATCAGTTTTAATGGATTCTAGCTTGCTAAGGTAGAATCCATTAAAGCACTCACATCCACTGCATTTCTCACAAGCCTGATTTTACACTTTTGTCTGCTTCTATGCTTCCATACTGGAAGCAGAAATTTTGTGTGCTCTCAACTTAAGCACACAGAGGCTGTGGTTTGTATGGGTAGTTGAGATGCTCCCGGTCTGTGGATATTTTAGTGTTCTACCACCAGCCAAACAGGAAACCCACGGCTCTGGGGCCTAACCCTGTACATACAGTTGAACTTCAGGTCATTATATTGGACGTGACCTCAGGGTGGGGACTCTAAAATGTTGCAAGCAACCGGTTGGAAAACAAAACACTAATTCTTCCTGTGGAAAACACAGAAGCGCTTAGAGAACCGCTGGGTGTAACGCACACATGATATAAGAAACAGACAACAGACAACAGGATGCATTATATTTAATTACATCACAATCTTCTTTTTTTTTTTCAAACTTAATGAGTGAGAAGCTCAGTCTTTGCTGTGTCTAGATGGGCAGACAAGAGTGGGCAGATATTAAGACCGAGAAGTTTAGTCGTTTAAATATCAAGTTCTTTTCCAAATCCTCCTTGAGGCATAGGTTTTCAGTTGCCTCATACACACGGAAATATCCTACACACAATGGTCTATGTACAATTTCCAAATTTGGCAGCTTTATTTCCGTTATGAGGAGGATTTAAATCAAATCCCAAATCCCAGCACACACAGAAACTTCAAGCACATTTTAAGAATAAGGTAGAATTCAGTGCTGTTACAATCCAAGTGGTTGGTGGTGCAAGAGGAGATTAGACCAGCTGTCAGTTAGACTACATATATATTCTTCTGTCTTCGTGACAACTTCAACCGAGGTTGTCTGGTCACGAAGAGCCAGCTACTGTAAGCAAGGCCGGGTTCAGCATGGAAGTTGTTGTTGCTGTGAACTTTGGAATCAATAGAAATCCGCACAAACGGCGTGAGATAGAGATAGAGAGAGCGAGAGGATCGCTTGCTGAATAAAACATCCTGAAAGCACTTTCATGTCAGTCCCTGTTGGCTGGGCTGGAGGAAACCCAAACTGTATCTCAGCTCCACAGCAACAAAGGCCCCATCAAATCAACAGCTACTTCTGCGCAGATCAAGCAGCCGAGTGCACAATCAGTGCAAAAGGGAATCTCTTCAAACATGAGCTGATTTCCCCTGGGCTGGGGACAGCAAACACACGCACACACACACAGAAAATCACTGATCACCTAGGAAACTACTCACTACGAGAGCACCAGGTGTTGCTTTTCCAATTGACCTCTATGTTTGCAACCAGAAAGCTCACATCCAGACACACCTAATTGACATGACATAAGCACTTAATCTAAAGAGCAACACGTCCAGTATATGCATACATTTTTCCACAAAATGAAAGCATGCCATGCAGGAAAAGTATCAAACTAGCACTCTCCTACAAAAAATCTAAAAAGACTTTATACTTTTCAGCTTGGATGAAAGCATCTAACTATGTATGCTGTTGAAAATGACAATGTTCAGCCCCTGCCTCACTGTGCTGCTGATGATACTGCACTCATCATTGTTTTGTTTTTCCCTTCCTAGAACATTTCCCTATGAAAAGGAGGCCCGTGTAGTGAAGAAGTCATTTCCTCCATGAGTGAAATGACTAGATTAAAAAGACTAATTAAAAAGCACCTTCTCTATCAACCCACATGTTTTCTTCTTAAATGCTACTTAACTGTCACATTATTTTATACACAGAAAGATAATGCGCCTTCTCTATAAGGCCAATGTAACCAGAAAAAAGGAAGGAAAAAAAATAACCCTCCAATAAGATGGAAAGAAAGAAGGTAGGGTCATCATATATACATCACTTACCCAAGTCTTTGGATCCTTGACTCTCACTGGCCAATTCACCCATTCTGACCAGAGCATCAAAGTAGCCTTTGGCAGCAAATGTCACATCTAGAAGAAAATAGGAGTGAGTACAAAAAGAAATAAAGGGGTTATTAGTTTAAAGGTTACAGAACAGTCCACTTTCCATTCTGAAAAAAACCTCACAATGCACAGTTTAGCTTTGTGTGAATACAGGTGACAGCTTTCTATGCAGTGATCTCTAGTTTCTCTTAGAAGTATTTCAAACAATAAATCTTTCCTTTTATGTTCTGTTTCTAGTTTCAAATGAAAAATAATAAATGTTGCACCTTTGAGTCAGAATAAAGTATGTGAGCATTTTTTTGGTCACTTCAGATAAATTCATTTTACTCAATAAATAACACCTGGAAACACTTCCTTTGTCCATGTTTTAACAGCTTTTCCATGTCAATTTTTTGTGCCATACCCTGCAGAAGCCTTTTTTAAAACAAGTTTGCAAGTGTGCTTTATTTTTTCCCGTCAATATCATACAGTAAAGAAAAGCTAAGCATTTATTATATATAAATATAAATAAATGTATATAAAATGCACAGGGGAATATTTATCTCAGGCCTCTTTTTGATCCACGGCCAATAGGTCACATACATACGAAAAAAAGAGAAATCAATAGCTCTGAGAAAACAATGTGGTTTCACAAAGGAAAGAGTAATGTCATGCGGTTAACCACATGCTGATAATCGCCACTGGACTTTTGCTTCTTCCATTCCATTTAATCTTTTATGTCAATATGTTTGAACACCCCACAGCAGGGTGACACAGTGACTGTGTTGGCTGCTGATTGACAAGCCTCGTACACCTGTATAGACAATGATTCCACAGGCTCCCCGCTAGCACTAATGCAAGGCATAAAGCATACAGTGTTTCTAAAATTCTCACATGACATACAGTGAATGAACATGGCTGTAGGTCTCGTGACCAATAAGGGGCTACTCGTGGACACACAGAAAGTTTGACTTTTGCTCCATGCATGCACAAAAACAATCAGTGAAGTTAATCCAAATGGGCAGTCATTCCGCTTGTATTTGCTCTGCGGCTAAATAAAGAGTCGTCCTGGCTGCACAAATCAATATCCACCTCAGCCACTATCATTTCAACCGCACCTGACCAGGCTAACAAAGGTCACACAGGGCAGAGTCAGCTTCCAGTGATTTCTGCCTTACTACCATGCAGTCCTCCACCAGTCTGACAATCTCCAGCAAATAATGGCCAGTGCTTTTTGAGGTGAATTCAACAGCAGTCCAGGTGACAGATGGGCCTGTGCCTTTCAGACAGCTGCCAGGTGAGAGGCGCATTTACAACAATGTCCTGGCAGGGGCAAGCTATTTCTAGCAGACAGATGCAGCTGCCCTGCAATAAGGGAAGTCTCCTAGGCTGGAAGCCTCGAAGCTCTGCTCCGAGGCTGAGGGACATATGCTAATGCTAATCCCAATTACAGCTGAGTCAATGGCAGGAGATGGCCTGTGCTTCCTTCTTTCTCTACTGCATGGGAAAGACCAGAGAAACAAGAGCAGAGCCTTCAGAGCATCATAGCTGAGTCCTCTTCGTTATGTCAAACAGGCCTCCTGCCTGCCTTGATGTGGAAAGTGTGAATGTGTGAGTGTCAGTTCATGCGAGTTTGCACATGTGTGGT
The DNA here is from genome assembly GCF_056152115.1 of Neolamprologus brichardi. Classification (NCBI taxonomy): domain Eukaryota; kingdom Metazoa; phylum Chordata; class Actinopteri; order Cichliformes; family Cichlidae; genus Neolamprologus; species Neolamprologus brichardi. The sequence goes on from NC_142107.1 coordinate 13,499,909, forward strand.
AGGGGGGGTTGTGAGAGCTCTTGCAGATCTCCCAGCAACAGACACTTTCTTTTTGCTGATGCTGCTGCTGTAGCACGTGTGATAGTGTCTCTGTAACTGAAGAATGGCTGATTAGATAAGCTGGATCTATACGGTTGGGTCTATCTAATGAAATGTGTGGTAAGGGGTTCAGAGAGACAGACGGAGAGGATTATTGGATCTCTGATTGCACGGCAGGCAAATGGTAGGGGAGGGGTTTATTTGAGAGCTACTGATCCTTCGCTCATCCTTCACTCTGAGGAGGGATAACACATCTTGATCAAGACAGTAAAGATTTTCTGTAAGTGTGTCAAAATCATCATATTGTCAGGGGACTTGTATAAAAAATTACAGGCTCTGTTGGCTTGGCAGTTAGACTCGGTCAGTCGCAGCATTATTTGTTGCTTTTACACTTACCAGCCACTGTGAAATTCACTGACTGAATGCTGTGTTGGAAAACCTGTAATACTCTAATACCCAGACCAAGCAGGCCTATCAGTGAAGGCTTTTGGCATTTCTGGTGTGGGATAATTTCAGTGATTGCACCATATGGATATGGTGTGCACTCCCATCCCCAGCCCCCTCAAATGAGAGCTGCTTAGTCCCTTGGGTTTAGCCAATTCTGCAAAGTGGGTCTTTAATGGCTCTGTGAGTGCCTACCAGTCTGTTTCCTACTTAAACCAAGGACAGGATTAGTTATTGTGCATCAACGGAAAGAAAAAGACTTGTTAGGGAAGAGAACATCCTTAATGGTAGGATGAGTTGGACTGGCAGAGGGAGGTCTTGTTATGGTTGAGGAACACATTGTATGACAGTCTTTTTAAAACTAATTTTTCACACATGCCCTACGATGCCGAATTTTTCTAAACAACGCCCAACAAAGATTTATGTGAGAATGCAAATGCTGGACACAGTCAGATTGAACATGAACTGCTCTTTAAGCTGCTACCTCCTGCAAAGTCCATGTGATGTGGGAATAATGCCTGCACAGTAACAGTTGTGCAAATTAACAGCCAGCAAGTGGTCATCCTGCACATCCTACCTTACCTTGCCTAAATTAAATACTGTACAGTTTCCAGCAGTGAGATAACACTGCTGTGTGCTACATGTGAGAAAGGACAACTCTGTACAATGTCCTGACCTGATTTTCTAAAAGCAGCTCAAATCAGAGAGTAAATTCAAAAAGGCATGGCTGTAAGTGTTTGGGATTCCAACAAACAAATGCACAAGCACATAGCCACACAGCCACACACACACACTTGTTTTCCTTTGTAAATCTGACTGCTGACAGTGAGCTATCCTCGCTTTTGAATTAGATTAGAGGTCTTTTGTGTTGCTCTGACTACACCTCTATAACCATGTACAAGCAATGCCAGAAGCTCTGCACCAAATGATTAGGTCTGCCTATTTAGCATAAGGATAAATTTTGTAGGGGTTTTTTTTGCTTTGTTTTTTTAAAAAGGATATGTAGCTAGATACATAAAGCAAGGGAGAGAGAGTGTGTGTGTGATAAAGAAAGAGAAAGAAACAGAGTGTTTTCTTGGCTAAGTGCCTAAATCTGCAGTGAAACAGGAGCATGAAAGAAAAAAAAGAAAGGACTTACTGGCAAGGGCCTTCTCATAGTTCTTCCCCATGGCAACAAAGTTCCGTAAGCAGGGATTGAACTGTTCCATAATGGTCTGAAAAAGAAAACAAGAAATAGATGGGAGGTTGGGCATTTACTTATCATTAGACTGTAAGTCAAGAGCAAAGATTTGCATATTGCTTTATTTATTCGCTATTCCACTTTTTGCCTCACATTCTCTTTATATGCAAAGCTTCTCCAGGTGCACAAAACCAGTTTTCTATAAAGTAAACAGCTATATACAGAACACATACCAGTGTACAGACCAAGAGGCAACCTCTGGGGCTGAAATATGGAGCCAAAGTCGACGTGCCAAAAAGCTGCAGTTCCTCAAATGATTACTGGAGGCTTGCTCCGAAAACGAGTCGGTCCCCATAGACTGCCATGTTAAAATGCCCAACTTCACAGTAGAAATAAACATGTTTACAGCATAGTGCAAAAGGGGGTTTGGTGTCTTAACAAATTCAAATGTAAACTTACCAATTCAAATGTAATACGTCTTAAAGTTTTATCTTATTAGGTGTAGGAGTTACTGAACTATAGCTCTCGACCGTGTTTGTAGGGTTGCTGCCTTTTGGAGCCCTTTTAATGCCTGACAAAACATTCAGCTTACAGTGTGATTAATTGTACTAACAGCCTTTCCAAGAACTGTGTGCTGCAGTACTGGTTCAGTGAAATTCAAGCATTTTATTAATGGGTTTCTCATTTTTATAATAACCAGTCGCAGAAGTCATATCTTTTGTTTTGGCTGGATCAGTAAGCTACACTGTTTTGCTCCGGAAATACTGTATCCCAATACACTCCAAGGTGCAGTGTAAAATGCTGAGAATGCATGATTCTTGACACTTCTCAACACCACCTCCCTTCTCCTCCCCTCCTTCCTCCTGCGCTTCTCCAGGGCTTCCTCCAATTAGCCGGTCCCTAGTCACATAGTCAGGAATAGCCAGGGGGAACGAGAGACAACTAAAACACTGCTGCAGCAGCAGCAGTCTCCACCAACCATCAATACTGCTCGAGAACACTTTATAATCTACTTCTAGCCTGAATCCACACAGTGGCAAAATAATATGGTAAGGTGCCACTAGTGTCAAGCTAAAACCCCATCAGCCCATCCTGAAAATCATGGGCCTCTAATCCTCACTCAGACTTCAGCATTTTTGGTTTTCCCTTAATTTTTCTGCCAGTTTTTTTCCTTATTACTTTTTTTAAACTGTGCCAAAAGTTGAGCAGCACCATATATGTATGTAATCCATCTATAGTGAAAGTCCAAATGAGTAAGATATAAACTGCCTATTATTTTTCTTTATCATAAGTAATTAAATTACTACACCTTTTTATGACTCTGCTTACAAAAAAAGAATTGTAAAACTGGAGCAAACTACAAGTAATAGCATCAAAATGCCAAAAGACAAGTCACCATCAATGACTCATTTACTCTGATTTACTGGTTTAGATCTATACATCTATAGGCAAATGCAATTTAAAAGGTATTCAACTAGGATATAGTTTTAAGTATTGCTACAAAAAATTTTTATTGTCTGTCAGCAATATTCTTATAACCAATACCTGATAGACTTTTGCCCTATGAAGGAAAAGCATAAAGGCTGAGGAGTTTGTAAAGTTAGAAAGTCAAGGCTGGGGTGGATAGGACATGTGCAGAGGGAGGATAGTGGATATACTGGAGAAAGGATGTTGAAGAGGAAAAGAGGACGACCACAGAGGTTCATGGATGTAATGAAGTACGACATGCAGTGGATTGGTGTGATAAAAGAGGATGCTAGGGATGGGGTGCGATAGAAGCAAATGATCTGCTGTGGTGACCCCTAAAGTGAGCAGCCAAAAGAAGAAGTGATGCTTTATTGTACAGGATTTACATTTTCAAAATGGTCAAGAGAAAAGAGAAAAATAAAAAGGTTGTTGTTGTTCATTCATTATATTACCTATCAATTTCACACCACTGCCTTCAGAGCTGTGCTGTGCATGTTTTAAAGACACTGCTAGACCACTGTAATCAATGAAGTCACAAGTTGGTTTGCAGGACAAATCATGTGATGACACTATTCCTCAATCATCTTTTTCTGCGTTATATTATAAACTGGATATAGATACAACTTGTGGGCCACTACTGTGTATATATAGTGTTAGTTAAATATCTGTGTAGGTTTGCAATCATCCATGTCATGAGAGTCTCGAGTGCTTTAAAAAGCAAACACCTCCAAAGGGGCCAACCCCCACTAGGAGTTAAATACCTGAGATTCTCCACCATTTTTTTTTATAACTAAAGAAGCTCTGAAGGAAACCAGCAAATGTTTACTACCAATGCTTAAACATTGCTTGTACTGTTAATTATATTTCAAAGAAACACATCAGATTAATAGTAATTTAGTCTTTGCTCTTGTTTCAGTATTTTGCTTTACAGGGATGTCGCATATCATATTGTCCCTGCTAATGCCAGTAATAAATTTGCCTTTACGTTCTAGCACACTCGGGCATGTCTGAGAGTCAGAGCCATGCGTCCATCTCAGGTGATGATTTAGCACCTAAACAGGCAGCTATTTTAATAACCTCCAAGAGAACGAAGTACTTTGCAAAACATGCGAGAAAAATGTTCCCGCTAAAACTGAAAATAACAAACTTGTTTCACCACTTGAGACAAAAACACTGTTCCAGACAACCAGGCTACAAAAGGGGGAGAAACTAGCTAGAGATAAGCGACTCACACTTAAACAAATGCTCCACTGAGTACCGCTGGAATGCTCGCTAGTTGTGCTCCATATACCAGGGAAAGAGGGCGGTGGATATAAATTCCTTGCTACTTTTGTGTTTACGTTTGACTTGACTGTGTCATTGGATATATTGCTGTATCACTACTACTGCACTAAAAACCCGCTGCAGCTGGCACCTTGTTTAAGAAAATTCACGCTTCAAATTAGGTAGTCTGACATCAATGACAGTAGCTCATTGGAAAAAAACCCTTTTGTAACTACTGAGGTTACATTACTCAGTAGATTAAATATTTTTCTTCCAAATTTTCTGGAAATATTGTAATATAATTTTGAAGCTATACCCCACTCCTATAGCTTTATGTTAGAAACCCACAAATCTCTGCACAACATATGAAGTATTTTAGCATTTGCTGTGGTCAGAGCAACACTACCAGTGAGCAAAAGGACAAGGAAGAGTTGTTCAGGATCCTATATTGTTTGGCTAAAATCAGAAGTCACAGCCTTTTAGAGTCCTCCTCCTCTTCTGTTGACTGAGTCTAGCTGTCAATTAAAATGGACTCATGGTAAGTCTACAGTGCACCGTGGAACAACAATACAGTGAGAAACTTTGTTCTTATACAGATACAAACACACACAAGGCAACAACGTCCTACAGACTCTTCAGTGGTCTGCTGACTCTTCAGTCTGCTTACTTATTTTATTTTTTAATAAAAATAATTGTTTTAAATAAACTTATTCCAAAGTTACGATTAAACAATAGTAAAATGCATATTATAAATTATTGTAATATTCTCCCCCGGGTCTGTTAGACTAACACACTCGAAGGATACAAATATAATTGGCTGAGACTCTTATCTCAAGTTCCCATAGCACCTCAATACAAATTGTATCCCTGCTTGTTCTACCTCTGGGAAGATAAAAGACAACCCTCAGGACCTTGCTAAGAAAATATTTATTCCTAAATTATTCAGTGCATCTCATTGAAGAGGTTACACAAACGTGTGTATCACAAATTCACAAATACATGTGTGTGTGTACTCGTGCACACACCTACATTGATACAAGTGGTTATAATAAAGAGTGGTGGTGTTTAAAACTGGTGGGAGGATTACATAAAAAAAAAAAGCTAGGCCCAGTACAGCATCATTACAGAACATTCTCCCACTGAAGAGGCCAAAGGTATGTGACACAAGCCTAGCTGCCTTTTCTTCCACGTTCCTAACACACACACACACACACACACACACACACACACACTGACCCACTGTCACTCTATAAACAGACAGTAATGCATGCAGCTATGGAGCCAATTTACAGTATTATGCGATTAGCTACTGATATAACTATTATATAAGAGACATGAATTACAATAGAACTTAAATGACATGTAGTTAAGGGAAGTGAAGAAGTGAAAAAAAAGTGAGGTAGTTTCTTTCTTCATCTCTTCCCATTGTTGCTAAATTTGTCATCCCAGTTCTCTTGTGCTACATTGTTACCCTAATTGTGACAGCTAATTGGGAAATGGGGCCAGGAGACACTTAAGGTTGTGCGACAGAGAGGCAGGGAGGGAGAGAGAGAGAGAGAGCTATCAAGTAGATGACTGAATAGAAAACTGTGAGGATGAAATATTCTATGAATTACGAAGAAAAGGTGTATAATCAGCTACTGTATCCCCCTCTTTTCAAACTCGTTGTATCATCTTCTAATTAAAGAATTCATAAAATAAGAAATAAGTCAAGGCTGGAGTCATTTTCTCCTCTTCTGAGAGGAAGAGTCTGCTCATTTCGTCACTGCCTACACGAAGACTGATTGAATTCATTATCAGCACTCGGAGCAAAAAATTAAGGGAGACAATCAAAGGAGGGCAGACTAATGTCTCCTGCAAAATTAATCAGATCTCTTTGACACCCAGCTGTGCTGCAGAGGTGAGACAGGGAGAATACAGAGAAGTGTGGGGTGTGCATGAGTGCATGTATAAAGGAGGATTAGAGGAAAACTTTATTAGGCGACGTAAAAAATGATTTCTTTCTGCGCACTAAACAAATCAATGTTTCCCCTCACCATAACAGCAACAATCGAAACAAGGTCGATGCATCTAGATGGCAGATTGATTCAAATTATGGGACATTCATTCATCTCTGCTCACTCTGTTCTCCTCTGTCACACACACACACCTACGCACACAAACATTGTAATGACATGCAAAGGGGGCAATTTGAAACTAACACCAGCTGATTAGAACCATGGGGAATCACGCACAATCAGAAGCCAGGAAGCCATCATCTGTTCCCTCTCACCCTCCCCTCTCTCATTCCTTCTCACTTCCTCTTCAACATAGCAACTTGTCACAGGCATAAAAAAAAAATTTAATAAATACATAAATGCCCAGATCACATGAACGCTGAATCTGCCATTTACTGCATTTGTGAGGACTGTAAGGACCTATCACATGATGAGAGCCGACGGAAGCTGCCAATGCTGCTGATGTTATTAGGGAAGAATGTTAAGAAAGTGGATACTGTGTGGACTGACTAGTGGCAAACATGCCATTTGCCTTTCTCTTTCTTAATAATGAGGGTGCATAAGCAAAGAATGAGTCTCAATCAGCTGTAGGGCAACTGATACCTGAGCTAATTAATGTACTAGAACCAAATATTTTGGCTCCAATGTGATCTCCAGTCTAGCTGAGTGCACTGAATGATTATTAACATGGGATCCAGACCGTACACCTCAGACGGGATCTTGACTAAATAATTTCTTGGGGGAAAACCCCTTGCTGGCCAAATGATGTCTCTACAGTGTGGTCACGAAACTCAGACTGTTTAACAGGGATTTTTCTTTTTACATCGACCACATGAATCAAGGTACAATCAGGGTAAAATGAAATCTTTAGACAATTAAGTTAACTGAAATTTAAAAAAAATAATAATAATCTGTGATTTTAGCAGTGGTGCTGGATTTGAATATATCTGGGTACCTGTCAGAGGGTATTCTGGTTGTTTATGCTATGCCATCCTGGGTTTTTCTCCTACGCCAGTCAATTTGGTGCTAAGGCTGGTCACAGCTTATCAGAAATTATTTTTTTGGTGTTAGAACTAATGAGACAGTTGCCATATTGGAAATAGGACACACATCTAAGAGAATGCATTCCAAACTTAATCACATTTCGCTAGAAGAAAGTAAATTCCATTTAAACGTCACACTTAAAATTAGACAACTGAATGTTTTGACTTCTTGCATATACTCAGATAGGATGGGCAGTTTTATCATTTGATTTAAAAAGAAGTTAAGACTTCAAAGCATCAAAGCCCTACAGTACAGTGGCATTCCCAGCAATTATCAAGAGACTGTGAAGTACAAGGACTCTAAAGACTAACTGAAGAGCTACTGTAAACCTGAAACACAGTAAACTGCAAACAACAATGCAAAGCATGCGCTTATGTCAGAGGTATATGCTTTGAGCAGATGCCAATGGCCAGTTCGCAGTTTCGCATACTTAAAGCCTTACTAATGCTGCAGAAGGCACGTCATGTGCTCTCAGTGGAAGCCAAGGTAAAAATCAAATCTCAGAATACCACATGAATGCGTGTGTCCTTTCCAAGTTCTCTTGAAGGGAGAAAACTTTAACATTATGAGCAGAAAAAAAAAAAGTTTGTAGACTTCAAAAACAGCTCCTCCATTCTTTTGTTATGGAAGCGTGCACACTCAAGTGTTGTGCATCACTCATGTCAAACACAGGCATCGATATAAAATAGAACAGAGACGTTCTTCCTATAACAATGTGCTTTGGTTGCAACAACTCCTGACAGTTTCGGCGCTTTTATGTCACAGATAATGATGTTGCTGTGCCACACAAGCAGTTTACCTTTTCTAAAATTTTGAAATGTAGTGAAACAACTCAGTGCAGGTTTAGACGCTTGTATTAAATGTCGTCCAATTTTTTGAATAAGTTTTATTTTTATTGTGAACATAAACAGTGGAAAGGGTTTCGTGCGGATCTACAGTCATGGTCATTAGTCCAAAAAGACTCATGTCAGGAACTATGTAAACACTGAAAATAAACTGTTGCAAAAAAGCCTATAAATCATACATCGCCTCTTGCCAACAGTAGCCTACTTTCCATCCTCTGTCATGTAAACATGCTCCTGGTAAGATGGGAATAAAAAGGGGAATTTATGATTTGTACTATACTCTTATTAACTTGCAGCGCAGAGGGTAAATATCAACAGTTCCTGTGTGCTGTATTTGTGAACTCAGTCATTCCAAAACAATTCAATGATAATGGCTTGCATGCTACACAAAAATAAAAGGGTTTGTCAGGTTGGAGATGCCCCCTACTGTAAATATTAGTCACAAAAAGGCACTTTGGCAAATTTCAGTATAACAGAGCAGACATGAGTTTTTTTAAGACTCTTTTGGGGTCCATAATTGTCTCTAAGGGGTCTCAGATTGAGCAGGAAAAACCAAGCCCTCTACAAACAATTACTTTATCTTTTCCTCACCTTTAAACTGAAATGTCCCCTTCTGTCTCCGCCAGACAAATAACATACACACCAGAGACCAACTATTTACTGTGTTTGTTTGCTTTTCTGTCATCTGCAGCTAGTGTGACCCCCTCATCCACCTCAGCATCAGCCATTCAACTAACTCAGTGCAGACACTGGTTACCACAGCAACCGAGACCAGACTTATTTGCTAGCTTTATTTCTTTTACCAGCAAAAGATCCTTTTCCTTTTGTGGAGGAAAGGGATGCATTTCCCACAAATCCCTCAAAATATGATTTTAGCTTTCAAATTGAAAAATAGAAAATGTTGAATCTGAGAAAATCTTTCATTGTATTTTAGGTTACGTCACTGGCTGGATGTATAGGAAATTTGCATTTTTTTGCACATCAGTTTGAAAGCTTGCAGGCGATTCTATAAAAATAAAGAAACAAATAAATACAATGAAAAATATGTGTTGCACTGTGCAAGCATCCTACTGCTACAGAACTACCTGTAACACTTCAGTTACTCCACATTCCAAAACAGAAAGAAAATACCTAAACATAAACTGAAACTGCAAATTTCCCATTTAAGCTTCCCACAGTGTCAGTCAACTAAGTGCTTGATTAATTTGAAAATAACATGTGGGTGGCATTGTTTTGTTTTTAATGCTGATTCATGGGTGCAAACTTGAGATACATGTACATTCTGAGATATAGATGGATATAGATATAGATAAAGGTCTTTTGAATTCTACAAAAAAAAAAAAAGAAAAAAAAAGAAAGTTTACAGTGGCATAGCAGCAAATCTGCTGCATTACTCATTTTATATCCAAATGGCAAAATTTGGCTGCGTGGAAATCTTCTCACCTAAAGGAACATTCAAACCATCTGGGTATCCATGCTGCATTACTGACTTTCTGCCCATAAGTACAACTGGCTTGGGGCTCAGAAGAGCACTGTGGCTGCCTGTTGAGCTGGCCTTGTGGGTGTAGTGTAGCCAATCCTACTGAAAGTAGCAGCATTTGCCACAGATGCATAGAGTAAGAGCGACCACAGGCATGTTAACTCTAGTTCATGGCCCATCAATGCAAGACCATTGTGTCCATTGACACAGTACGAACTGAAATTTTCTGTCTCTGTGTCTCTTTCTGTCTGTGTAATTACAGCTTCACCCTCCACAGTAATTAGGGACTATTTCAACAAGGATGTGGAATGTCTCCATCTATTTTTCCTTCTCTTCATCTCTTCTTCTTCTTCACTGGCAACACTTTAACGCTTTACTTTTCGAAAATAAACAAAATCCTTCCATATTCTTTTACATTTTCTTTCTATCCTCTACATTCGGGAGAGTAGCCATGCTAACAGGGTGACTTCAAATCAACCTTAATGATCAGTGATTGTCATGAAGCATGTTTGAGTCACTGGAGTGTAGCTTTGGATTTAGCAGTCAGCATCGCCAGTCTATGCCCTTGGAAAAAAAAAAAAAAAGCAATGATGAGTAAAAGAAAAGAGAATGTCTCTAAACCATCCGCCCCCAGACGTGCAGAGAAGGTGGGTGTGTGGAGCAATAGTCCTCTCTCAGCATCGCAGTCAAAGGCACAGGGAACAAATCTGCTGTTCCAAAGGCAATGAATGTTATGATATCTCCTGCAGTGCATAATGCAATCTTTTCAAGGCCCTAGGCACCGCAGGAATAAACTTGTTGAAACACTATATTCTGGGGGCAGATGTTCAGAAGCACAAGTCATTTTAAACTCCTTTAAATTGCATTTTATAAGACAAGTGGTGCCTTATTTGACGTGCAACAAGGAAAAAGGCAAATAAAACAATATATGGCATTTTCACTTATGCAACTCCAGACAACTTCTTATTGTAAGACCACACAGCACTGTATATACATCAAAGAGGCTGGTTTACACTAGATCCTTTCTGGGGCTTTTAGTAAGCATTTCATTAGCTCTACATTTCCTTTTATTCCCTTTCTGAAATAAACATGTCCATATTTGAAAAAAAAAAAATACTATCCTTCTATCGCTATTCCTCCCTCTCACACGCCTTCTCTAGCCCTTCACCAACTGCAAGTCTTTTAGCACAATGATATGACAGAAACACATAAGAATAATGGCACGTTGTTGCTAAGAGACCACCTGTTCAGATCTCCCACATGAGATTGTGGTGAAACTGTAGTTCTCTTATCATCACCAGAGTAACATTCATTTGAGTGTAGTGAATGTCACGACAATATTGCAACTGAGAGAGAAACCTATTACATAACAAGATGTCTTTTAGGCAGAGAAACTGCATTTCAGATGAGGGTTTTTTCTTTAATCAGACATACTGCAGCCACTATCAGGCAACCACAAAATGAAGATCAAATAACAAGAGGGCACTGCAGAACGCGCTTGATCCACTTAACGTCCAACGACTATTTTGCCGCATTCATAACAGACATTTGAGAAAATGGCATCTACTGGCTTCCGGGCTGTGTTGACATTTAGGGAGTGGTGTTCCATGGGAAAACGGTGCTGTCCTGAGGGCTAGTGGTGATGAGCCACACCCTTTTATTTCCTTACCTGTCAGGGTGTGTTCAAAACCTGCACTGCATTGTATCGGGGGCAGAACACGCAATACTTTCTGTGACAAAGGGTGAAGAAATACAAGAAAAAGTTACATTCTTCCACGGGGTAAACGTCCATGTTATTTATTCTTCAGGAGAGCAGCATATAATGTTAGCAGTTAAGAGGTTGCACTATTGACTGGCTTAGCACACAGCTCTGTTCTTTCGAAGCTGCATTCAGGCCTGCTCTAATCTGTTTATTCACTTCATCTTGTCCTCCCCTCCTCCCGAGCCAGGTCAGTCTGAGACTTCATCCAGCGGCATGCTAAGAGGCTTGATCTAGGCCACCACCTTTCACAGGCAGCCGGTGGCATGACCAGCTGGTGGAGATGACAGCGGTGCAGATACAGACGTTCTCAAACATGCAAGCGCTGAGTGTCAGTCTTAAGTATCTGTCTCCCTGTGTCAGCACAGGAATGACTATATACCAGTCACCACGTCTGGAACTGCCCGTCTACGTGAGGGAGGAGAATTGAAGTGAGTCATGGAGGATCATGCAGGGATTGCTGGGTTTACAGAGTTGACTCCCTTGTTGATTAAGATAAAGTCATCTCTGGAAAGTAAGGAGTGTCTCTGCCCTTTGCTGAAGGAACAATACTCAGAGTGAGATGCAGAATCCCCACTCTTGCTCTCACCGTGCCTACAGTTCCAGCCCTGTTAAACACACACTCTCAACTGGGCTAACATGACTCACAGCAGCGCAGTTACCCCCCTCACCTCCCTAGTGATTACTCGGTATCTGCCCAGCTGCTGACTACAATGACTTTACAGTCTCTGCATATTTTTTTTTTTAACATTTTCTCTTCCTCAGGAGTTTTTTTGCTTGCAAATCAGACAAACACAACTATTGTCTGCTGTCTGATATGTACAGACCAGAGAGATAAGCAGGGTTACAAGGTTTTGGAAGTTAAAGCAATTATTTTTGTGTTTATCGCTTGGAGCTGCACAAAACTATTCATGTTCAATCGCCACAGGCAATTAGCACAAAAAAGGTCTAACATGAAAAACAACAACTTGAGATTCCAAGTTTGACTCTTACTCAGCAAAACACAAAGAAATATTCAGTCATTGTGTATTTCTTTCCAAGCCAGTGATCATACGGTGGATGAAGTTTCCATTTACCTCTGTGCACTTTCAGGCATCAATTTTCTATCATTTTAATCTAATCCTGTAACAGAAGCCATGACTTGTACTGTTTCATCAGTTTGGCTGAAAATCCCCTGAAATTAAAGATGACAGTCTGCATTTCAGCCTCAGACAATGTGTAATTTTGCATCTTAACTCCTAACAGTAGATTTAAGTGCTGAAGCATGCTGATTACTGTATTATTTTGAGTGTAAACTATGGTTAATAAAATTTGTTATTACTGATCCAGCTCAATTTTTTGTCTTGATTAAACAATGATTGTGCCACATATACAGTCAATGGAATAATTATTTGACCCCCTGCTGAATTGGGAAGTTTGCTCACTTTCAAGAAATGATAAGTCTCCAATTTTCATAGCAGTTTCCTTTAAATGGGGGGAGACAGAATACCAAGCAAAAATCTAGAAAAAACCCCACATTAAATTAAATAAATGCTATAAACTGACTTCTCTGTCATTTAGTGAAATAAGCATTTGATCTCCAAGCAACATATGACGTAGTACTTGGTGGTCACTGGGTTTTCACATGTTTCAGGATGGATTTTGGCCCACTCCTCTTTATAGAAACTCTCCAAATCCTTTAAGGTTCTTCAAAGATTTTCTACTGTGGAGGACTGAGGTCTGGTAACTTGCTAGGCAAGTCCATGATTATGATGTGCTTCTATGCAAGCCACTCCTTTGTTGCCTTGGCAGTGTGTTTCGATTGTTGTCATGCTGGAAGACCCAGCCACGAAGCAACAGCCCCAAAGCATAATGTTTCCACCTCCTTGAAGTTGGTGTTCTCTGGGTCATACACAGCACTTTCTTCCAAGCCTTCTCTGAATCATTCAGATGTTCACTTGAAAGTTAAAATGGTCCTAAACATGTGCCTTCTTGAGCTGGGAGACCTTATGGGTGCTGCAAGATATTAGTCCACTAGGCATAATGTGTTTCCAGTGGTGTTCTTGGTGATTGTGGTCCCAACTGCCTTCTGTGTCTGCCGGCTTTCTCAAGATCCTCCTCACCTTGTGAGGCAAGATCTTCAGACTGAGGGCAATTGACGGTCATTTTATATTTCTTACATTTCCAAATAATCACAGCAAAACTTGTCACCTTCTCACCAAGCTTCTTGTTGATGGTCTTTTAGACCGTTGCGACCTTGTGCAGGTTTACAGTCTTGTTCTTAATATCCTTTGAGATCTCTTTGCTCTTGCCCATGCTGGCAGAGATGTTGGACTGGAAGAAGCTGATTCAGAGGACAGGTCAGCTTTATACTCATGAAACGTTTAGATCATTTATCAATTAATCGTAATCTGTGTACCACAAAAATAGCACATAGCTAATCTGTATATTAGGAGACATAATTCTTGGTGGGTTGCACTGGATCAAATACTTGCTTTTTTCCTGGATTTTTGGATGATATTCTGTTTCTCACAAAAATTAAACTACTATAAAAATTTGAAACTGCATTTCTTTGTGAAAATTAAAGGTCATAGGACGGGATCAAATAATAATGTCTTAAAAACATGCAAACGTGTCTGTTAACATATACCCAAAGCTAGTCTTAATCATCTTGTAGAGAGGCAGACAATATCTAGAGTTGTGTTTCAAGGATGACCAGAATAAAGACAATAACACACAATAACACAGATACTTGTGGAATAATTTCTAACTGTTAACTCAGTTCATCATTGCAGCTCTACTGCATTAACAACACACAGTATATAGTAAAAGACTCATGTTTCTCCCCTCACTGAGATATGGGTCACACTGAACTCTTGAAATATTAAAGAACAGTACGAATTGCTTTTATGTTGCAAGGTTTGGTGAAAAAAGCATGACAAAGTGCCAAAGAAGCAGTGACTATAGATAACACACACTCTCTGACCTCCTGGCTTTTGCCACTGGGTCAGTTCCCCAGTGTTGGAAGTGGGACTGTTTCTCCACTCTACTGCCCATCAGTGTTGGGCTGTCAAGGCTTTGACAGGATGCCTTCACCCCAGAGACACAGACTCACTGCTGGGCTTTTACTTGAATGAGCACCAAAATCTGCAGAGGGGTCTGTTCTCCCCAAAGAACTCGGGAATCTGGAGCATTTCTTTCTTCCCCCTTTTATGGAGGGACTGATTTACCAACATTTGCAGGAAATAAGCACTTGTATAAACCCCATATGATAAAGGGCATTCGGGTAAACTTGGAACCAGTGCTGAGAACATTTACTTCAATTTATGGCTCTAAGAACCACTAGATGTCTGCTCATTTCTGATAACTCAATTCCCTATAAGTATCAGAACAGCTCGTCTTGACTCATTCATGGGTTTTGCAAAACCTCTGCTGGCTTATGCTTTGCATGGAAACAGCTAGCAATAGAGTATATTTAGGTTATTACACGTATCAATATCTAGATATATATACAGATATAAGATAGAGACCACCTCAAGCAGGCCTAAGTCATTAAGGAAACCCAAGAATATTACAGAGCAGACACAGGAGCAAGCCATCATACGGTGAGATTATGTTGACATTCCATTACTGGCTGCAACTCTAAACCATGGCAAAGGTTGTTAAACAAAGCCTGCAGTGAGGTTTAATAAATTATAAAGCAATCAGCACGAAAACAAGTGCATGATTAGGGCATTAGCTCTTTTAAGTTATTCATCAACCACTTCTATAATCAAATGAGCATTCCAGCCATGTATACACCAACAGGGGAAAGCACTGGTAGATGATAAATGGCAAATCTCCTTATTATTCTGTCATTAGGTGCTCTTCTTTAGTATACAGCTGTAAATCCAACCCATTGCTGTTTCTACAAAAAGAATTTGAAGACAAGTTTTGCATGAAAAATACTGAGACATGAAAAAAGCTAAAAAATAAATGGTGGGCTTAGATGGTGCAATCCCTTCCATTCATTTTTACCTAGAATGTGTCTTTCCCAGAATTGAGGCTTTGCAATCAAACGCAGTTCACATGGAGTTTTAAGAAGAACAGGTTTGAAGAGGCAAATATTTACTTGTTGCAACAGGATGCTTAGGCTTTTGTGCCACTCAAGCACCGACTTCTGGAATGCAGTATGTTAATGTTTCAGCAGGCTGTGCTCAATAACCAGTAGTTAACCAAAGAACAGCTCACACTACCTTCAAGCAGACCACTATAGGTGTAGGCTACTCATGCAACAGGCCAAGGAGCAGGAATAGCAAGAGTGAGTGACTTTGATTTTGCAGTTTTGATGGAAAGGTGTTGCCTTAAGTTGTGGTGGAACGCAAAAGTACAGGGAGGCGGAAAATACATTATTTTGATCAAGTGAAAAATAAAAAAAAAATAATAATAGTAACCTGCTGAGCTTCCTTAAGGGATCATCGATGATTTAAAACATGGGTTTTGAATGCATCTTGACCAAAACTATACAAAGATCAAATTCATTTTGCCGCTGCAGTGCTTACTTTGCGGCTAAAATTACATGCTCGTATATACCTCCGAACTTTATTAATTAGTTGAACCTTACCTTGTAGACATTTTCCGTCAAACGGTGAACCTCGTCTGTGCGAGACATGGTGAAATCTTCAGCCAGGACCATAAACGTTGTTTTATTGTTTTTTTACTTTAAACGTGTATCCGCGGAGAGAAAGGGGAAAAGAAAAAAAAAAAAAACAGGGGAGAGACGGGTAAATGCACGAGTGCGAGCTAACAACAGGCGAGATAAGAGACCGAGTGAGTCTGCGCTCCCGAAACCCACTAACTAAACACACCTTCTCTCTCCACAGCTGACAGTCCGATGCTGCCTTTATGGTCTACTCGGAAGTTCTGATTTTTGTTGGGCTTCCTTTATTTTATTTATTTTTTTCGCAATCTCTTAAACACTGTGTGCGATGCGAAGATTTAAACAAAAGAAGTATAACATAGTATGACATTTTACAGCTTTTGTTTACAAGTTTACAAGTAAAATCGAATACATTCGGTCGTATAGATTATGGGTAAACAAGAATGAGAAAATATGAAGGGAGGGCTTTTATCCCCCAAAAGTATGAAATTTAAAAACCCAAACCAACTATTAAAGGCTGTCATGGTAGCCTACGTTATCATGGCAATGAAAGTTACATAACGAAATTTCTACTACGTTGCGCGACGTGTTTTTGTTATACTAAATGGTTAAAATCATTATTTCCCACGGTAATAGAATGCAGCACCATCTTGTCAAAATGCAGATTTAGAGCCCGCCCCCTAAATCTCAAATTCGTTCTCGTAGCCACAAATTCCATGTATTTTAAAATATGTATGTTTGTCTATTCATATCGCTCCAGTGTTTACAATGATAAGCTTGGTAGAGTTATGCACAATAGGACCTAGCATATACCTTAACCTATAAACACATATGACTAAGCATGAACAGCTGGTTAAAGTAGTGGGATCATCCTGCCAGTTTATCTCCATGCGCACCAGTAATCAGTAATAAATGATAGAGTCTCAGTGTGGTGCATTTAAGCCATATTCCTTCAATTAAAGCCATTATACACCATGTAAATATGCCTCAAGTATGCCTACTATTACATGAGGCTTTAGGGAAGTCGCACTGTAACTGTTACACCATAGGTGCTGTTTTTCCTCATAGGATAATTTATGTTAGCTGCATTGTACATGCTAATTAGTGTCTAATTGCTGCTTAGTGTCAGATTGTAAATACTATATTTTCTTCCTTGTCTAAACATCACCCACATATTAGCAACATGAGATTTTGATTTTCTTTCAACAAGTACACACTTCACTAAGGGCACTCTAAATGAAGACACCTGTTATGTGGAGTGCAGTGTAGAAAAACACAAGTGAGGAGTGCCCCCTTCTGGAGAATGTATGGTGCACATTTTCACTGGCATTTATTATTTTTATTTTTTTTTTATTTTATAAAAATTACAAGAAAGACAAAAAATAATTAGTTGTGGACAAATAAAGACAGGACAGCATTTTGTTCCCACAGCTCAATTTAATATGTAAGACAGCTGTAAATAATGTGTAAGACATCTAAAACCTCCTGTTATTCTACAATAACAGCTACAGTGCAACACTGCTCTTCCTAACCAAATCAGACACAGAGAAATAGAATATTTCACTTTATGCATGACTTAAGTGGAGCGGTGAACCAAGTACAGACAGTGCTGATCCTGTAAATTGTGTGAAGATGCACTGATGTGTGCAGGTCCCGTGTTCACATACCAAGTCCCAGAAAAAAAGAAATCCACCTCTTTATGCAGCTTAACACTGGATACAGACCACACATTCAGTCTACTAGGCTGCCAACAGCTCTCTGTCTGGCTTGTTCTTTGCTTCTCGCCTCTCTAGAAAACACAAAATCAAAATAAAATAGTGTGACATCAAACACTAATTTATGGTTGTTTAAGGAATGATTTGTTGAGTGAAAGATTAGATGTACCTGGCTCTGCTTTAGCTGCTTCTGAGATCTCTGGTATTGGTTCACTGGGGACCTCTGGAAGGGCTACGTCTTCTTCCTGTTTCAGAAAGAGAGATTACGAAAGCCAGCTGACATATTTAGTTCCTGAAAAGCTGAAAAATTTGTGGACTCATTATCAAAGCAGTACTACAAAAAATTGCACAAGGATTTTATTTTAATTTTAGTTTAGGTGCATAATATGTTAGACAAAGACAGTTTTTTTGACATTTTGGCTCCGCACACCAGAACAAGGGATTTTAGATTTTTTTAGTATGTCTGATAGATTGTGTTCTTTTAGCCTGATGGCCTTTCTCAGTTTCACCGATATTTCTCTGGGCCTCATATTAAACCTTCTAATCAAAAGCTAAATAAAACAGATTTTTTTTAAAAATCCACTGTGGTGGTGTTCAGAGGCAAAACTGCAAAAAAAAAAAAATTTCTTTGCTCAATAAATTATGCTGTTTTTTCCCCAGATGATTCTATTGATTTTCAGATATATTCATTTTAATTGCCCCTCTTACAGACATTTTCTGGGAGGGCTCATGTTGTTTCTATGCATTACCTCTTTAGTTTTTTTGTTTTTGTTTTTTTTTTTGGCATTTACACCGTACTTCACAGTTTCCAAAACACTATAGCTCCTTCAAAATAAAATAATATTCCTTTTTTTTTCTAAAATCAATTTCTGCTTCTTGTTGCTTCAGGTAATTTTTCTTTTTTCATCTTAAAACAACTTATTAATCTTTATAATGTGCTTTCTATTCAGGAGTTGTTTTTTGTTTGTTTCCTGTTTGTAAAGATAATCTACAGATAGAGCCTGTAGATGTGAGTGCTCTTTGCACTGGTGTAATTCATGCAGTATTTGGGTTTGTGTAACTGATTTCATTGTACAATAGTGAGGAGTGAGTGTGGGAGAATATTTTTGTATGCATTTAAAAATTGTCTTTAAGAAGAAACACATTTCATTCAGCTTCAAATACAATAATATCCACTGCGCTACAATTTTATTTGCATAATTGTGTCAAACTGATTCTTAAAACTAGTCTTTGTTCAAATGTGAAACATAGTAATTTACAGCATGTAGTTTGACAGACATGTGAATGTGTAATTTAGGATAATAATTACATCATAAAAGAATAATCTTCTGAGGTTTTAATCACAATGAATTAACCAAATTCATACCCACAGTTGTTTCATATTCACTGTTATTATGCTACATTTATATTGTAATTAGCTTAAAAATTACAGTTTGCAACACAGTTTTCTTCTCTGCAAAAACCAGATTTCTATAGATTTAAGATTAAATGGCAACGTTCAGTTTAGGTGTGATATCCCTGCATGACTCAACCGTGAATCACAGCTTTAACCACATAATTGCTCAAGTGGAAGCACTCAGTGGCCAGCAGTTGAATGCTGCGGTCACGCTCGGAGCCTCGGTGAGCGTAACTATTAGATGAAGTGGGGCGATAACAGCAAAAGAGCATGCATGCTTTGGAAATATTTTTAGTAATAACAAAGGTTTAAAATGCAGTGTAACACCCACCTGAGTGATAGCTTCCAGCTCTGCTAAGACAGCATCCTCATCCTCTTGTGTCAGGACTCCAGCCAACATTTCATCTATTTGCTACAGGTGCATAAATGAAGCAATAAATTAAAACCAAACAAACTAAATCGTTGATTTAAAAATTCTCTTAAAGTGATATGTATCATCCCAGAACATACACTACAATATGAAGGAAATAATTACTATTGGACATGTAGTCTAATCAGACCTCAGCTGATTTTTGGCATACATGCAGTACCGGTATTAATAATAGTTCTGTGCAGGTATATTTGATAAACATCAGTAAGGCATTTTACCCTTTGATAGTCAGTCGATTCCTGTGTCTCATCCAGGATTCTCTCCACATCTTCTATTGACATGATCTGTCATAATGTGACATTATACACTCATGTTTATAAATCTTAAGGTGGTATTAAAATCTTTTGAAAATGCATAGTACAGGAAAAACAATGGAGAGCACTACCTCATGCATGCTCTTCAGACAGTCGTTGCCAACTTTAAGTCCCTCAATGACTTTCATTTCAATTTGCATGAACTCAATGTCTTGAACCTGTTGACAAACAATTACATTGTAGAAATAGTTACATGAAATTTAAATAAACAAAACAACAAATCAAATAGTATTTGTCCCTTTTATTGTCTCATAAAATAGTGATTAAAGAGAGACTGAGTTAAAAACAAACACTTTACGTTACACTATTTTTTGGTTTGGATTAGCATGAAATATAGTAACAAATCACAAGTAATCACAAAACAGTATTGTATCACAAATGACTCTTCAAATGAATTGAAGGCCACAATGGACTTCTCAACTTTGGACCAATTTGCATTTAAGCAATCATATTATTAACAGTTATTTTGGAAACTGTTAAATACTGCAGAATTGAACTGGTCCACTCTCCCTTGGCACTGAATATCAAAGCCTGGTGGACTGATGTTATGAAACTTACCATGTGCTCGAGGTTTGAAATCTGATTTTCAGTCTTTTCTAGTAACTGATCCTGATACCGTTTTTTCTTAAGAAGCAACAGCGCTTTTCTGCAATAACAAATGCAAACACAAAGCATCATATAGCAAAGAATATCTTTTGTTTACAGTACGAATACAGTGTGTACCGCTGCATGCCGAATAAAGTAAATTGAATTGCAAAAGAGAAAACGGACTCTGTGCAGGAGTCATTAACTTGGGAAATTTTAAGTAGCATTATCCATATTTAAGTAAACCATACATTTGTTTACATTGTTGCCAGTATTCACAGTAGTGTAACTACATGCTGGTAGATATTGTGTAAGATCGAGACTTGTGCTTACTCCTTCTTGCCATCTTGTAGCAACTGCTTTGCTAGACGTCGCTCTTTCTCCAGCTGCAAGGTGATTCTCTTTTGGTACTGCTTCAGCTTGTCTCTCTGCTGCTTCAGTTGCTGGACAAAATCCCCAAAGAGAAAATTAAAAAAACAACAACAACAATATAATATACACATTCCTTGCCATTTTATTGGGTACACCTTCCTAGCCATGAGTTAGATAAACATGTTGGTTCATACTGACATGACAGCATCACACAGTTGCAGCAGATCTGCACCACCCGTTACACCAAATCACAGTGGTGACTGTGAAGGCCATTTGAGTACAGTGGCTTCATTGCCACGATCAAACAAACAGTTTGGGTTGATCTGAGCTTTTGACATGGCACATTATTCTGCTGGAACTAGCCATGAGAACAAGGATAGACTGTGCTTAGAGTCATGGACATAGTCAGCTACAATATTCAGGGAGGATGCAGCATTTAAATGTTGCCCATTTGGTAAAAGATGGGCAGAGTGGATCAATGCTTTCATGTCGTTTACAAATTCTGACCCTACTATCTCAGTGTCTATGGTGCAATTTTGGTGAGCTCATGTAATCTGTAACCTAATTTTCCTGTTCTTAGCTGCTGTACCTCACCTGCTTCAAGGTTTGCGATGTTGTTTGAAACTTGCAGAAGATATGTTTTTCTGCATACCTTGGTGGTAATGAGTAGTAGTTACTGTTATCTTCTCATCAGCTCAAAGGAGTCTGCTCATTTGCTTATGAACTCTGTCATCATCAGGTCATTTTGAGAGAACTGGCTTTAGGAATGTAACAGCAGATCTGCCTCCATAGAAGACGATCTCTTGCATCCTCTTCCGCTCTCCTTCCATATATCCATAATTGTGGTCTTTCTCTCCGCCTCCTGCCTGACAGCTTCATCTTTTACATCCTTTGCTAACATGTAATTGGCTGATTAGATATTAGATATTTGCCTTAAGCAGCAGTTAAACAGGAGTACACAATATTTTTTATCTACTAAAAAAGTAACGAAGAAATAGACACAAAAACACAAGAAAGAGGTCCATAAACTGATGTCGCATATTATAAATAAATGTACTCATTCAGTAGAAATGTTATTAAACCAATACGACTATTCTGTGCTAAACGGGGCAGGGGAATACAGTTCTCATGAGATACGAGTCGCAGAGAAACCCAACAGTAAGCACGTCGGGTGATATTAATTCATCTCGCCGTGTGACCACAGCACAAGACCGTGCAACCGCTAACACTAGCCCGATGCTATAACCGCTATCAGCTCACCAAAATGGCTTTGTCCTGCTCCGTTACACGAGAAGGTCGACTCTTTCTCCCAAAGACATTTCCCATTATTCAGCCACATCCCCGCCACATTCTCCCGTATCAACACAAAAAATATCACTTTTTGCTAAACATTTTGTACGATAGTAAATAGCCTAAAATGGCTAACAGGCTAACTGACTACACCATGCCCTCAGTTCTTTTTGTTTTCCGCGTTTCCTACGGCAAGCAAGGCAGGACGTATAATCCGAAGCGTTACATGACTTGATTATTAGAGCTCGTTGTTCTGATATTCATTCCTGTTATATTGTGATATGGTACGGGCGGTAACAGCTGCGCCTATTACTAGGATAAAATGGATTCAATTGCAGATTTTGCACATGTGCACGTTAAACACTGTCGCCGGACTGTTGGTACCTTGGAGAGCCTCCGCCTCTCCGGGGGTTCCAGGATCAGCACCATGGAGAGCAATCAAAAAACGTTTCCTCTAAAAATGGCAGATTTTGCTCAACATAAAGGCAGGAAATTAACAGACAGCTCTTGTATTATTTCACATTAGTAGGGTTTAGCAATGTGATAAGAGGACAGCATTCTAAATGACTCAATATTGTGCAAAAGTCTTGGAAACACAGACAACTCTTATTTCTTTTTAGTTTACTTCCAAGGAGCCAGACTAAGTTTTTCATTAGAGTTCGCTGTTGTGTCTACACATAAGAGACATTTCGTGAAGTGCACATTTTAAACTGTACCTTTAGATACTTTTGTTACACCAGCATGTTGCGAAAAACATTTAGTTCCCATTTCTTTAGTTGAATCTACAAAAAATATCAAAGATAAAACGGTTAAACAGCCATAAAACTGTATTCTTGCACCAAAATGATTCTCAGCTATTAGACAAAAAATGTGACATACCAAGGTGTATATTTATTGTGTCAGGTTATGCCAGATTACATGAGAACTAGGCTGAAAATCATTGGCAACAGGCCTCATGGAGTGATGAACCTAAATGTGAAATTTGGGTCAATATGTATGGAGAAGGTCAGGCAAGTGGTGCAATAGTTAGCATCCATCTGTCAAACATAGAGGCTCTATCATGATCCAGGGCTACATTTCAGCCAGTGTTGGTTGTTGGGGGAGCTTGTCAAATGTTGATATTGTTGGAATTATGAATATAGATAAGTACCGTCAGATTTTGATCCAACATGCAATACTATCTGGAAAGGATCTGGTTGCCTGCAGCTTTATTTTTCAGCATGAAAATGATCCCAAACACAGCAAACACATACCTGGATAGAAAACACACAATGGAACAGTATCAGTCATGCCCTGGGCTCCCCAGTGCCCGGACCTTAACATCACTGAAGCAGTGTGAGATCAGTTTGACAGAGAACAGAACAAAACGCAGCCATAATACAAAGACATGATCTGAAGACTACTTAAAGAAATAACAAGAAAGCTTACCTAAAAGAGTTAAGGCTGTGCTGAAGAATAAAGGTGGTCATAGCAAATATTGACTTTTAAAGTTGTTAGCACTGTACAAACTATTTTTATTTATTTTTTCACTAATTACTACTTTATTTGTGTTTTGTGGTAGGTTGAGTTTAATGTCTTGGTTGTTGTAACATAGACATCCCCGAATGTAATTTTCTTACTCATAACACTACCCTTTTTCTGTGATTCATAAATGATATGCAGAATAAAGTGTGCTGGGCTGAGGGACATGCTTTGGAAAATAACTGTACTTCAAAAAGACATAGTTTATGTATATACCATCAACTATAGGTGAAGAATAGTATTTTAATAGATAGAAAAAAAATCAGTATTGCTTTGACGATGTGAAGGGAACTGTAGGAACAAGATGAAAGGCATTTGGTTCAAGCCAACCTTACCTATTAGAGCTTTGGAAAAACAAGACTTAATCCCTACTATAGCGTAATCCCTGTGATCTGCACTTTTTGTTTTGATCAGCGGCTGCCCAGCCAATTAAGTCAACAGCTTGCAAAGAGTTTATTGGTTTATTTCAGTTCAACTTATAGCACTACATAGACTTACAGGTGCACTGCAGGACACAGCAGCCTCTCTGATCAAAGTGTTACAGAAAACATTTCTGACCACACTTTTCACC
This sequence comes from Neolamprologus brichardi, assembly GCF_056152115.1. NCBI lineage: Eukaryota > Metazoa > Chordata > Actinopteri > Cichliformes > Cichlidae > Neolamprologus > Neolamprologus brichardi. The sequence continues at coordinate 13,524,239 of NC_142107.1, forward strand.
AACACTGACTACAGCCAGAAATGTATCAGGTTAGGGATCTCTGATGCAGTTTATTCTATTCCCAAGGTGCATAGAGAAGAATAAGATTCTGAAGTGGTCAAAGTCTTGTAGCATAAAGAACAATTTTATTATATTGAAGTGAAACAGGTGAATACTTCAAGGACACATGTTCGCAGTTGTGTGTTGTGCATTTTTTGATTTTTGAGAAGTCTGCTCTTTTGAAGAGCTGACAGAGAACTGTGCCTCTAAGACTCCCATTGCCCCGTGCTATATCTCCAGGTACAGGTTATCACACCAAATCCCAGCCACACTAATGAAATTACTGCAGCAGGTCTTTCTAAGACATCAGTGGAGAGCTAATAAGTAAACAATGGATCAACAAGTCTGAATATAGCATTTAATCATGAGACTTTCTGTATACATTAGCAAACATGAAAAAAAACAGACATAACACAGATTTATTTAATAAAGTAGAGAATGTTCCTTGCATATTCAGTTTATTCTTTAAAAGCTAACTAGTAGCATTGAGTTCTGCATTCCAAAGTTTCTTTATAATTATTTGTATGGCCAATTTTGCTTTAATAGTGATAACAGTCAGTTATTATTTTATCATCTATGCCCACCTGACTTTTTGTTAAAGGCATCTTTGGCTAATGAAAACAAAACTATAATACTTGGTATTTGTTTTATTAACTCATTCATATTTTCCCATATCCTTTCAAACTGCACCCTTGGAAATTACAAAAAGGACAAAAAAGAAAAGATATTGCTGCCAAACAGAAGGGATAAAGCAAAAAAAATAATAATAATAATAAAAAAAAAATATCAAATGCCATGATGGAAGTCAGCCACTCACTTTACATCAAAATACTGACCGATGATTATATCCATGCACACCACCAGAATACTGAAAAGAGTTCAAAGACTGTGGATTTTGGTTCATAGAAAAGCTTACATTTGAGCAACAGTATTTCCATAAACCATGATAACGACAACAACAACAGCCTTCAGATGAAACTGAACAGTCCTCTATATTAAAAACTTTCCGTGCTTTCCAGGGACTGCATTAGTGTGTCAGTGAGGCAACTACCTCATATTGCCTGCTTTAATGTCTCAGATTGGGACGGCAGGCTGTCACTCCTGCAAACAGAGTTATACCGTGACGACAGCCTTGTCGGTTGAAGCTTAGCATCTCAGATGAAGCACTGAAAGGGATTCAGTAGACAGCAGGCTACACCTGAAAATCAGTCCCAAAGTGTCTAATCTGGGCATCAGTCATGGATAGATAGGTAGCTCTCATGCTGGGTGAATACTGCCAGAGAAATACATGAGAAAAAAATCAGTTTAGAACATATGCACTTTAAAAAAGCACCTTCGATTAGCATATGACATATTAATATGTTATTAACTGATCTAAGCTTGCAGAACACCTGTTTTAATTATAAGCTAGTCTTTAATCAAGAGTTTGTGGAATCAGGGGATGGTACTATAATGATGCGAGAAGTTAAAAAGCAGGAGGGCATAACAAGTTAGAATAAGTTACACTCACATGCAACACTCTGTGGGTTAAACAGTGCCAGGAAGTCAAAGCTGAGGTACTATGGAGCTTTAAAAGGGTCCCTGAGCTTTGAGATACAAGTTATAAACATTTTGCATAGCAACCATTATTAGAAAGGTTTGCAGGGGGGAAAACATACAAAAATCAAGCAAATTAAGTCAGACAAGAGTGAAACAATGAGTCAAAGAATGGACATTTTAAAAAGGTGGGTAGAAAACATTGGTTAATATTCAATATTTAGATGCCTTATTGAGAAACTGATTATATAAAAGATAAGAAAATCACAGAAAAGTCACAGAAAATTAAATAAATTAAATAACAACAGAAAAACAAACGTACTGCAAATGTGTTTTCCAAAATAGCAAACATTTAAGTAACAGGAACAAATAACACATCTTGATGCATGCTGAAAATGTGATTTATAGAGGAAAGAATAGGTTTGAGCAGAGTCCACGTTCACGCTCTCACACCTCAAACGGTGTTTCAAGTCTTTGGCACACTGTGAAAGCTGTTGAAGCACTGAGTCAGCCACACAAGCAGAAAACTTAATATAAAAGAAAATCAACCAACAGAGACTTTAACTGTGGATTTACAAGTGTTCTATCTATTATTTATCATTTAGCCCCAGCATTGGATGCACATCATGCACTTCTAGACTATGAGGCTCCTTTAAAAATAGATACATGATGTGAGATTGAGCTGGCAGTATTGCTTGTTTCATCTTTAGATCTCTAATCTGACCTAAACTATTCCTTTTTGAGAACCAGAAATACAGTCCAGTGAAAACAGCCAAATGTAAAAAGGATATATGACTGTAGTTACAGATTAGTAATGCACTAAAAATGAACACACTTCAGTCAACAGCCAGTAGATGTCAGTCTTCCATCATTTACAGAGCAACATAACTCCCTTCACTAAATGTTGTTGTGTGCGGTGTATCAACATTGCTACATTTCTGGCACATGCTTCTTGTTAGTACTGTAGTGGGGCTGAGGCCAACTATGCCATCACTGCCATTAAACTAGGGACACTAGAGCCCCGTAGGGCCAACGCACCGAGGGAGGCGGGGATCCTCTCCCTATCAGTGGTACATTCTCATACCGAGGGGTTCCTCCAAACAGCATGGACTGATTCCTGTGAAACAAGGACAAAGAAATTAGACAGAGGTGAAACTCATGCATTAATAAAACAAGAATAAATAAGCAGCGTCATCATTTGCTATTAAACTTACATGTATTCAGGGGGTGACATTACACTAGAAGTTGACTGAGGAGGTGGATGAAGGCTGGCCTGGCTGCCAAGGCTTGTGGTATAGCTACAGAAACTGTGCGTGTTGGACCTTCGGGGGTTATAGGATATCCGACGAGCTTGGGGGTTGAATGGATCCTCCTCATCTATGTCATCGTACTCCTTTTCCCTGCATGAAAGTGTACACCCGTGCACAGAGACAGAAAGAGAGAGTGCATGCGTTAACACTTTGCAGAAGTGCACTGTAGGCATTACTAATGGGGTAACGGGGTCGCTCAGCACTGACCTGCTGCCCATTAGTGTCCACACTCGGAAAATTACACACAGCATGGCAGAGAGTGCGCAGGCAGCCAGAAGAGAAAACAAAGAGAGGTAGAGAAGCCCTTCCACCCCATCATAGCACACACCCATGAGGGTATCAAGATAGTCCTAGAAGGATATATACATGCACACAGTCAATACGGTGAGTCACTAGCGGACATACTGTATTACTTTTGACAAATGACACCTGTGCAAATAATATTAAATTCCTTAAAAAGGCCAGATTATGTCTATGTTTAGACCATGAACAATGTTACAACTGAATCTGAAATTTAACCACCTCTCTGAGGAGGGCAGTAGGGCTGCAGGATTTCACAGCAGAGGTACCAAAAGGCAGAACTGAGACACGCAGACAAGCTCATGTTACTCTGATGATATGCATTACACAGATGCATTCTCATTTCGCATTGCTCGTTATATTTGACTAACAAGCTCTGAGAAACAGTCTTTGAATTTGTCTGGCATGTGTACTCAGTTACTGCATAAGCCTATATTTGCGGATCCTCATTACCGATGTTCATTACACATAACTATGGAATGTTTGTAGCCCTCCATTAACCATCATTTTGAGTTATTCCCTAATCTGAACCTGATCTAACAATAAGGCAGCCCTAATATCTTAGCTTATCTTTATGGATTTGTTTAATCTCTGGTAGGAAGGATTTAATAGAATTACCAGAGATCCAAAAACCTGCTTCTTGGGTTCCCATTACCACAGCAGACTCGTATCACAGCAGATGAGATGCTATTTTCATTAAATGATAAAACTCTGACAAAATGAAACCTGCAAAAGCCATTTCATTCCTTTTTCAGTCTGGAAAAACTGGAGGCGGCAAATAGTCGGTCTGTTACATACGTGGTGACTGACAATTTGAGTGGTGTATATAAATGTCAGCTTATGTGAAGTACATAGAGATAACGTTTGGAAAAATCAGTCAAGCTGGCCCTCTGAGTGGCTTTGAGCTACGCTACAAAGGAGTCCCATTAAAAAGTGTCCTGGTCAGAATCTGACCTTACCTTATGTAGCCCACGGCAGTCCAGCAAGGCTGTTAGCTTGTGTAGACTGAACTCTGTTGAGTTTAATAGTCGTTGGATTCCCAAAAGGTCTCTCTGTACAACAAGGTATAAAAGGGGAGAAGATGATACACACATTTCCACAGTCTAGTGTGAAAGTCTGTTAGCCAGCTGCGTACCTCAGCAGTGGGAAAGACCCGCACAGAGAACTGCAGCAAGCCTTGAATCTGGATTTGCATGGTAGTCAGGGAGCGCTGGCAAGTTGTCAAAGACTGGGAAAACATAATCACTCCAGCATCACACACATAGATATCCACCACAAACAATAAGAGGATCTTAATAAGGAGGGTATTTTTTTAAGAGCAGCATGTCAACAAGTAATTTGGTGTTAAGTAAGGCTTTATCATGTGCTTAACAGAGGACACATTTGTTTCCAGACAGATTATCTTTTGCCACCAACCGTCTCGCCCACCACTCTCCCACCTCCCATTAGCACCACCAACCCAAAGCACAAACAAAAGAGTAATATTTATACCAACTAGGCCATCAGAGAAAGGATCATCCTTACCTACTTAACAAGCATCAGTTTAATCCATAAATGGGTACGATGATAACCAAGCATGTAATGCATGTAATAACTACTGGTCATGTATTTATCCTCCACAAAAATCAGTGAATAGATGTCACACAGATGCAGAATCACTCATGCAAAAGAAATCCTCAGACTATACAAATAATACAACACATAAGAAGAAGCACTAAATTCTCTGAAATGTTGCCAGGAAAGTGTGTGTGACAGGAAAATGGATATAACTTGAATCTGGGCATCAGATTCACAAATAAAGCAAAAGAAAACACACAGAGAGCCAAACATGGATTGATGTTTATTAGACGAGGCTATATGTCTAAGTGAGTTCTGAATAGCAGGAGTTAAGTGCCAAGGTTGTGTTATTCAAACTGGTTTTATTGAGACTGTATGACAGCTGTCTTTCTGCAGTTTCTCTTCAGAAAACAATTTATCTGCATTTCAGGCACCAATAATTAGCTTGTTTGGAACATGCAAAGGGTTCTCAATGTTTCTTTGAAAAGGCATACAAACAAAAAATGATGATTTATATCTTTAATCTCAAAAATAAACCAACACAACTTGAGTGCTCTATGAAGAGCGGCTGGCTTAATGCAGGATGTCAGAAAATTGAATAAAAATGTTTCTAGCAGGAGTACCAGGGGGCAAAAACTTTGCACAGGGTATAAGATGCAGATAGTTTTTATACACCTATACAAAAAGAAGCATACTTTTTCAAACTTTAGCATTTTGCATGATTAAATCAGAACTGAGGGCTCACTTTGGCCTCCAAAAAGGTATAGATACTTGGCATCTAATGGTAAATAAATGAATAATAAGAGTCTGCAGTGTGCTAACACAAAGCTAAGATTGGACTTTTAGTCAGTACCTGTTGAAACGGGTTTGGTAGATTCGGACTGCAAAACAAATAATAGTGTGCAACATCTAGAAGGTGAAAGAAATAGAAAGATTAGCATTTTGTTTAAACAGCTATTGACAGAGAGTAGAAATCTGTCTGTGGACATTAATTACCTGCACTTAGAAAATCCTTGGTATGGTTGACAATAAACTTGTCTGGAGACACACAAAAGTCACTTATACCCTGTAGGAAAAAAAAGGGGAAAAAAACAACCTACTATTATATACACCAGGAAGCACATATAAAGTGCAAAAACTGTGTGGTATAGGAACAGACTTTAAACATTATTGACCGTGTAGAGCATGTCACGCTTTGCTGACCATGGGTGAAATCTACTAAATATTTCCACGCGTTTTAATTCTTCCCCAGAGAGCTGCTAATGTGCATGCATAAACAGTTAGGGGTCAAGATCATGCAATTGCTGTACACTTAGTACCCAGAACATAAAATAACCCACACAAAGCTATTATAAAAAAGCAAATATAACAAAAATAACCAGAATGCTTTGTCATATGCATGGATAATTCACAGCTGGGGAAACAAGATACTCTTTAATTTTATTAAGTTAAAAGAGAACAAAGAATCTGTTATGGTGAAGGATCCAACATCAGTTTTATATCCTTTCTTATTTTATGACATCCCCAATCAAGAAAAGTCTTTCTAGAGCTTCTCAATGTAAATGATAACTCAAAAGACAATAGCCAATCAAAAGTTAAACAGTACAGTATGAAATTACAAATAAAAAGAAGAAAGAAAAACCTAGGTTTACACAAAAATCAGTTCTACTTCCTGTTCTAGCCTTTCTACTTACCCAATTTTACTTTCAGATGTTCAACACACCCTTAACTCAACTGTGATCATGTGACTTTGTTTTCTGCAAAAACCGTACAGCACCATGCGAGGCACCGTTATCTCATTATACTAGCGGGGACATTTTGTTTATGCTAGGACTCATCAAATATGTATAAATTTATGAATATTTTCTAGGACACAACCATCATCTACCTTCCTTTCAAAATGCACTGTGTTTTTGCACATGCAGGTTTTTTTCTCTCTTTTTTTTAAATAATGATGTGCAGGTGCAATATGTTTTCTAGCTTGTTTTGCATGCTGTCCTACATTTCAGCTTCAATCATTCAAGACTGTTCTTTGATAAACAACTGTGACTAGCTTTCCTATAACAAGAGCTAGTCACAGATTGCATTGAGAGTACCTCAACTTAAGACAAAACAGAGTTGGAGGGAGAGCTGCATGCAAGAACAACAAGCGTTAAGCCTGAAAGGTCAGAAGTTTTACTGCAGAGTCCTTTTTCAACTATAATGAGGGGAGCAAAGCAACAGACGCTGTCCAGGATTTTGCACATTTGGCTTTACATCTGCAGAGAAGCTCACCGAGAACCACAGATGTCTGTGAATCGCACACATGTAGTTAATTTCAGGTTAAAATATGCTATCTTCCCCGCTCTGTTTCACCCTCTCTTTTACTGCCTCACTTAAAACAGCTGTCCAGATGTCAGATCCAGCAGGATAATCCACAGATGTTTGGTTTCTCGGCGTGGGGGATGGAGGAATGCTGGAACAAACGGGTTATTATTTTTTTTTTGTACCCCAGACACTGTCCCTAATACGAGCACCATTAAACACACCAACTCCAGATGCTCTAAACACATGGTGTACAACCAGGAAGAGAGAACAATCTTTCAGAAATAAGGGGAGCCTGAAAGATAAAATGAAACTTTGGACGATCACAAAAGAGATTCTGAAGAAAGCAGAGGTAGCAATTAAAGGAACAAAAGTTCTTGGTTTACAGGAAGGCTAAGGGATGATGGACCTAAAAGACTAAGGATGTGTAATCAGCTTTACTGCCTGGGTGACCTTGGAAAGCGAGCCATTGTAATCTAGACAAACAGACACAGACACTTTTTAAGCTGCTAAGATGTTCATGTATTGTCCAGGTTTACTGGCAGGCACTCGTTTGGGGTTTTATTTAGAACCCCAACAGTCTAATTTCAATATTTCTAATCAAAGTGTACTTCAGAAGTAACAGAAGTATAGTTTTCTTACCACAGCTGTAGCAGTGTCAACTCCCAGTGAGGCCCAGCTCAGAATCAGAGACAGTATAACAAAACCAATGATCCTAGTGGAAAACAGCACATGGGAGTGAGCGTGACAGATTAAGCGATATAGGGAGAATCACATAAATCACAGAATCAGATGAATCAGTTTTCCTTTGTGCCACTGATATTCAGCCCCATGTTTTTACCCTGTTAATTTAATTAAATCTTTCCAGTTTCTCTGCTTCTGTTTTGGGACTTGTTCTCCTTCTGCCAGGAGACAGAGGCTCAGCTCACATGGTGCATTGTAAGTGATACAAATATAAATGAACTCGTAATTCTTTGCATTCTTATCTTGATATCCCTATATTTTTTTTAAAAAATACAAGCTTTAGCAAAAAGAAGATTAAAAAAAGAAAACGAAGTAATATGGAATTTAATAACTGCTCAATAGAACACTTAATGCCAAAACAAAGGATAATACCACTTGAGATTTGTTTCTTTGGCCATTCGTGCATTCCTGCTGCATTCCAGCACTTTTATTCCCTGTATTTTCTATCAATCATGTTACATAAGCTGCCAATCACTACAAGGTGTCACAGTCAACCAAAAGCTCCCACAACCTTTGCTTTCCCTGACCCTTCTTTTATCTGATTCCTTTTGTTGAAAAAAAGTGACAAGTTCAACAAAGTCAAGTAAACATTGTCTCACAAGTACGAGTTTTACAAGAGACCACTGGCATAAGCTTGAAAAAAAAAAAAGAGGCTATGAACATGAAGTAGACGAAACAATAAAAAGGAAGAGGATGCTTCCCCCTCCCCCCGATGAATATTAAAAAAAAAAAAAAAAAGGCAGAAGAGGGCTTTGCTTCTCAACTCACTCCACGGACCTTCTTGAAAGCACCAATAAAGTAGACTGAGAGCACTTAATAATTAGTTAAGGGAGCAGATTCATCCTACTCAGCCGATCAATAGGCATTAGTGAAACCCATCAGAGAGGGATGTGAAGAGCGAGCCTGAGCATCATCTGCTAACACTGACACGCAGGTTGCAATAAATTGGGCAAATGGGAAGGGAAGTCTGAATTGTGGGTATGCTGGTCAGACATCAGTGTTGGTTCAAAATACCTGTGGCAATTCACTAAATCAAATGTTCAACTCTTCTTTCAGAGGTTTGCATTTTACTTCACTTGGTTTAATGTGTGTGTGTGTGTGTGTGTGTGTGTGTGTGTGTGTGTGTGTGTGTGTGTGTGTGTGTGTGTGTGTGTGACAGAGGTGGCCTTCACCTGCATGTGGAAATAAGGCAATTCACTGAGGAGAGGAGTAAGGCCCAGTGCCTTTGTAAGTGCTATTTGAAGATGTAATGCTATCATTTTTGTTGTTAATGGAGTGACCTATACGGTGCCAGAGAAGCTGACTGGTGCCCTCTCTGTCTGAAGTCTGTGAGCAAAGGCCGATGAAAACAAAGATGTATTGCGAGGTGGGTGAAAGAGAAGAAAAGAACTCACACAAAAGATGTACAGAACAGAGAATACCTTTACAGAAACAGTCAGGGTACCTACATGATCAGCAGATACTGAGAATGCTTGGCCATACCCAAGCACATGGCCAAGCAGATAACCAGATCCAGGATCAGTAGCAGCAAATAAATCAGCCATCTACAAGACATGAAAAATAAGCATTTTATTTACAGATGGCATATTTCATGCAAATTTACAAGCACCAGGAAGTACTGGCTGAACATATGTCTGCAACAGTATTCGTGAGAGCTTTGTGTAGTTTATCAGCATTCATGTCGCATAGTTACAGCCCATCTGTTTCAGGTAATTTCCGGCTTGTTGGTTTAATAATTCAACACCAGAAATCTATATACATTAATTTTTAATTTTCCTTTGAAAATGTCCTTCACAGGAATAGAATAGCCAATGTTTGTGAGTGCGTTTGTGTGGTCTGACCAGCCAAACACAGAAAAATTACCATGACTATTTGTTAGCTCCACAATTCCAGCATACTGGGAAAATAAATCTATAATTTCCAAGAATTAGACATTATGGTCTTTTAGCGGCATTGTGTTGAACATGATTACTCTTAAAACGGCCATTAGAAATACAATGACAAGATCCTCAAGGTGACACAATATACTCTCCCAGCCCTTTCTACAGTTTGACTTATGACCAAACATAATTAGTAGGGTTTCTAGTTCAAGTAAGTGTTGGGATATTTCAGTCTGAAAGTCAACGAGTTCACAAAACCGTCACTTTGATTATAACTGTGAATATTTTGTCTTTTTGTTGTCTTGAATAATGACATTTGCCGTTTGCACTGACAAAACAGGAGTCCAAGCTCACAATCCAATAGCTGCATGACACTCGATTATGACCCAGAAGATTGGTGTCAAGTATCTGCAGTCTAAAAGAAGATGTGGTAACAGGACACAAAGAACGAGTATTGGAGTATGGATGCATGCAATTAATGGAAGGGATATTATGTCTCTACCGGTGGTACAATGGCAGCTATGTTTGAACTTTTTCAAATGTCATGAATAACAGACATCAATACTGTAGCTGATATAAAGGAGTAGATGAAAATACAGAAACATGTACATCCCATTCAAAGGGATTTCCATAACCTATACACATATTTAACAAAAAATAATAATTATCTTATCTTATCACTCAAGTTAAAATAGATGAAAGAGTTATTAAGGTGTTCAAACACATAGAATGATGTTTTTATATAAGACAGTTATTACAGAGGAGTTCAACTGCATCAAAAACCTTTAGTATGTGGCACAAACACCCAAATCCTCTGTAAACAAACTGAATATAGAAATGCATCCGATGCTGTCTAAAACTACCTACTGTGTACATAACTATGGGCTAGGTGACTCAAACAGCTTTCCACAGAGACGGAGAAATGAGCCTGAAATAAATGGTGCTTTTAACTACCTTGGTGCACTCGGCTACATATGCAGGAGGAATGCATATATTCACAACTTTAGGGAAAGTGATTTAATTTAACTGTGTATACTGAAGCACTTGTAAGAAATGTTTGCAATAAAATACCTCCATAATGTACAATTTTTTTTTTTTTACCTTCATCAGCATAAGTAGTATAATCTTTCATTTTTTTCACCTTTCATCCAGCATTTACTGGCTGGTGTATTGGAAAACATGTTGGACTATTAACATAAACACCTAAACAACCTACTTCTGGCATGCAAGCTGGGAGAAAATAGTCTGAGTATTTCAAATAACCACTCATTATAACAAAAGATATGCATGAGAGCATCTCTGAACACACAACATGGTGTGGTCTTCTGCAACAGCAAGTCCACAATGAAAGGCAGGAACTGAGTTTATAATTTGCATGAGCTCACTAAAATTGGACAACAGATTATTGGAGTTGCTACCTGACTGGATGAGTCTTGATTTCTGCTATAACATCTGGATGATAGGGTCAGAAGTTGATGTTGGTAGTAAGAAAACACGGAGTCATCCTGCTCTATATCAACAATTTAGGTTGGTTCTAATTTTCTTGGCATACTTTCAGCTCCACAGTCAGGGCGGTCTGAGTATTTCAAATAACTACTCATTATACCACAGATATGCAGAAGAGTATCTCTGAACACACTGAACACAGTTGCATTAGCTCAATAAAATTATCCGAATGTTGCAATTTTACTGCAACATTCACATGGCAGGGTCAAATTTTATGTAAATAATAAAGCATATCAATGGGATGGCTACAGGTTGAAGACATGAAGCTATTCTGTATCTATAGTTATGGGAAAGAAAAGCAAGTCACCAGGTCTCAGCCCAATAAAGCACCTCTGGAACTCTTGTGGAACCGGAGCTTCACATCGTGGATGTGCAACAAAATCTCTGAGGAATGTTTCCAGCACCTTACTGATTATATGATACAAATAATTAAAGCAGTTCTGAAGGCAAAAGGGTGTCAACCTGGTACTAGTAAGGTGTGATGAAGCAGCTGGTGAGCATATTCTATCAGCTGAACCTAAAAACAGCACTTTAGTTAACATCTAAGATGACAATTATATTGTATGATCCCCCACACTGACACAAGATAAACCCTAGCTCCTGAGTGGCATTAGGCAAGTGTGACTCAGGAGCCTCTCTTGTCACTAATAAATGAATTCCTACAGCTGAAGCTACCACATCACCCTGAAGGAACATATTTTCATCGATTCAAATCTACGCTTAAAATAAAGTGGGCAACAGGCTTGCTGGAAACCTTAGTGCACAGCATGATCTGTCTTTAAAGTCTTATGCACTTAAATATAAAAAGAATCAACAGAAGATCATAAGAATTGATTCACAGTTTGATACAGCAGCATTTTAAGCTTTCTAAATTAGCCTCTACTAACAACTGAATATTTTTTTATTCATTTGGAATAATTTATTACTGATTGAGTTTAATATTTTTTCTCTGTTTTCTGATTTGATTCTTTTTATCCCTCTTAAAATTTTGAAATGAACACATTTCTTAAAAAGAAAACAGCATCAGTATTATAACTGGAATGAATGTGAGCACAAGTCTGCAGGTAAGGAGCTCATTAACAGTGTAATAGTCACTCTGCCACGTATAACATTTTATGAGAGCAATTCATATTAGAGTTGAACCCGCACAGTGGGGGGAAAAGCTCAATTTCAGCTTTCATTTATTTAGCAATTAGGAAAAATAGCTTTTCCGGTCTGTGTTCCGGATGGGAGATCAATAAAATCCCATCTGCTGTGCCTGTTCTGGATCACTTACAGTCCCATTCTGAGCAGTGCATTTACTTCATTCACATGCAGATCAAAAAAAAAAGAAAAAAAAGAAAAAAGTGCACTACCCAGGGGATGTATTAAGGCACCACCTACCTGTAATACTCAATGAAGGCTGTCTGGTCTGCAATGGCTGCCAAGTCAAAATTGGTTTTGTTGATGTCTGGAAGAACCGTCAGCTCACGGATGACATTGTTGACCATCAGCTGCATAAAACGTAAAGCTTGGAGGTAGTCAGGCCTCGTAGAAAAGATCTCATCCAGGCGTTCCAGGTGCTGTTTGAGTGCAGTTTCCACATTGCCTAGTGAGCTTGCAACCTAAAAAACAAAAAGCAAAGAGAAATAAAAAACATAAAAGAATGAATAGAAGACCACGAGGACAAAATAAAAAGGCAAAGGGGGTCAAAAGAAGTAAAAGAGAAAATAGGGTCAGAATGAAACAGGAATATAAACTCATAAACAAATATCCTTTTTAAAAGCTGATTGAAAATATAGAGAAAGGTGAAAGAAACAAAGAAGCACTCACTCGAGAAAAGATTAACTTTTCTCCTCAACCATGTGTTTTATTCAGATAAACAATGTTAGAGTAGAATACTGATAAGAAAACCGGGGAGACCTGTTATCACACAGGTCTTTGATAGTGAGAACAGAGTGGGTGGAAGCATGGTAGAAAAGAGCAAATACATTTTTCTTTTTTTATTTGAACAAGAAAAAAAACAAAAAAGAAATAAAAAAAAATGTGACACAGCAAATGCTTCTACTTTCACAGCAGCAACAGAACTAGAAACAAGTAGATTTAAACACTAATGGGAAACATAGTTAAAACCACAATATCTTGACCTCATTATATGTATTATTCTCTTTTAAAGTGATATTAGTAACTAGAGATGGCACAATACCACTTTTTTATGTCTGATACCGATATCATAAATTTGGATATCTGCCAATACCGATATGAATCCTATATATATATCTATATCTATCTATATAGATATATAAATATCTATATATATATATAAATATCTATATACATATATAAATATCTATATAGATAGATAGATAGATAGATAGATAGATAGATAGATAGATATAGTGTGTTTTTTAATCAATAAAACTGTTTTTTTAATATCTTGCTGCTTTTTGAATAAGTTCATACTCAAGTTAAAAAACAAACAAACACTAAAGCTATTCCCTTATACCTGTATGCAAAAAATACACTGCACCCAAAATATTTCATAGTTTAGCAATACTGATCAATCTAATAAACTTAAACCTACTCCATCCTCCCTATTCTGGTATCTTAAAGAGTAAGCAACCTAACTAATAAGGTTGCAAACTCCCAGCAAAAAAAAAAAAAAAAAAAGAAAAAAAAAATGGGAACCACCCACCCTCCACCTTATGATGCTTAATCAAAGTAATCAACTTTAATTTGATGCAGTGTGAAAAAAAATGCACAGAAATCAATTATTTTTCAAGAATAATTAAATAGATTCAACAGCTTTCTTCAACAGAACTGCAGACTGCACAGATCATACCTTCCCAGAGGAAAAAGTAGTATAGCTTACTAGGGTATATTAGACTTAATAGTTACTATATACAGTAATGGACTTCTATACATTTTACATCAGATTAAAACTTTGGGTGTAAGATTCAGATAATTATTTATTAAAAGCTAGACTTTTTAATGAGAATAAGAAAGAAAAGTATGTCTTTGTGCCCCCTTTTCCCTGTTAATGCCCTATCGGCCCCCCTGGCTAAACTTTGCTAGATCCGCCCCTGCACAGTTACCAGCCGTCAGCTACGTAGAAAAGGATCCTGGTGTAGAAAGTAATATTAAATAAATTCTAACAGCAGCTTATCAAGCTTAAACGTGCTGCTGTTGTTTCCTCTTTCTGGCGCGAAGTGGGCCAAAAACAAACAAGAGAGAGGGACTCGTGACAGAAAAGCCTGATCATTGATCAGTTTCATGATTGAAGTAGCAGCAGGAGAGGGAGAGAAGAGGCAGTCGCTCCATATGGTTGTTAAGCTTAACGCGGGAATGCTTTACAAACATTCAGAGATGAACTTACACACTTGCTTTATTTCTCTCTGGGATAACTTCCTCAGAGATGAAATGCTGGATTGGTAGCGAGGCTACAAATACACACAGCCGCTCGATCACGTGACGCATACTGCTCCGACGTACTACGGTTATGAGCTGAGTTACACTATGTCGCAAGTTTTGTAGGTGCTTTTTTGATATTTAATGGATCGGATTACATTTTTTATTTCTCTCTGATATCCGATCAGTAATTTACGTCAGTATCGGACCGATACCGATATGTATAAGATCGGTCCATCTCTATTAGTAACACAATCTGCTCTGCAAATGTGAATGGAAGGGTAATCCTACTGTTGAAAGTGAAAATATAACACCAAAGCAAGCACATCGCAATGTTTTTTAGATCATCTCATCTCAGGTCATCTCAGTCTGGTTTCCTGTCAGACAGTGAGTTCACTGTACTCAAATGGCCTGTGCAGTCACCAGAACTCAATCCAATAAAGCAACTCTGGGATGTGTGGAGTTGGAGATTCACAACATGGATGTGCAGCTGACAAATCTGCAGCAACCATGCGATCATGTCAGTGTCTGGTGAGTGCATTGTGGATACTGCAGTAGTTAAAATTTGGCACGTTTCACTGATTTCACTGATTTCACTGACCTGCATGAAAGGCAGATACTTTTTGAAAGCAATAAATACGAACATATTTCATATCTCGTCTTTCTAAAACTGGAATTTGGTTGGAATTTGCAATGTGTGGCCTTCTATTTTTACTGATACTTTTACACAGGGATGGAATGGGAAAGAAATTGGCCAGATTGAGATTATCATCAGTCGGATAAACAACAGGGAGCAACATGTTCCTATCGGTTTAACTTTTGCACAAAGACTGGACACTGGGTAAAACAGCCTAACATCTGTTATATTACAACCTGGGTTGTGTCCAACTGTATCTAGCTCTAAGCAGGGACTCTATGCCAATCTATGTCGCTAATAATGGTGAATTATTTTCAAACCGTTTAAAAGGATATCGGTGGATCTGTGTATCTTTAGATTGAGGGAAATTTGCGATTTCCAGTCTTTGTGCTAACCTAAGCTGCACTATTTATCTGTTTAAGGAAAAACCTTCAACAATGATTAAAAAATAAGCTTGATTTTTGTCAAAAAAAATTGTGTACTTTTAGATTAGAAAATCTCTTAGAGATCTCCAAAGCTCAGTTTAGTTTGACACCCCCACCAAAATGACTTTGCTAGAGCACTTAACGTTACAGTGAGTAGGAGGCCCTACTAATTCTGAACAGATGCTACTTTCTGTATTCTAATCTGTGACAGTATGCAGCAGCTCTGCTTTTGTTATCTATTATCTTTCCTCCATTATAACCACGGCTTCTTCAACACATTCAAGAATACTGAGGAAGCCTGTGTATTCTCACACTATGAAAACTCACCACAAAGATAAACACGTATCTACTTCTCCTTGACACTTCAACTTTTCTGATTAAATTTTACTGAGCTGAAGTGCCTGATGGTTTGAGTAAGACCTTAGAAAGTTGATCCATGTAGAGATGCACCAAAGATAAAGCCCCATTTTCCAATCCAGCTATCCCAAGGGGTGGAGCGTACGATTGCCAGTAAAGTGTTCTCACTCCCACCTCTATGTTCATCATCCCTCACAGCTCCTGCCACAACGCCTCAAATCTTATCTGCAAGCCTGTCTGCCTGCCTGTGAGAAATTGGATCAATCAGCTAGCTGCTCTGGGTGATCCACATTTCCCTAATCTCGACTGTCCCGTCTTTCTTTAAAATGGATTAAAGCTCGCTTTTACTGAAAGCGGGTCACAAGGAGGAGTCTCCATTTTGGACATGGCTGTTAAATGAGACCGATTTGGGGCTCAGAGCAGCTCTGCTCAAAAGCCCAATTTAACATGCAACCGAATTGTTCTGCTTAATGCCTTCAGTGATTTCTATATAAGATTAACTGTATTAGGTGTGACAATAAAACAAAATATAGCACTTTAAAGTGAAGGGAGGTTATACATTGAGAAATAAGACCCCGAGGAGAGACATTTAAAGGGAACTGATGTATGGTGCAGGAAGCCGCAATCATTTTGTTCCAAGAATCACAAGCCAGCTTTCACTTTCAAAAGAAGAAGAATTATATGTAAGAGAGTTACCACTGCTGTATATTGGAGGCACACATTTTTATCGAGTATGGCTCCCATGTTTTTTCATCCATAATTTTGCGGAAGCACTGAAGAGCCCTTAATATTGCAACCTGAACACTGAATATAAGGATGAAATATAGATTGCTGTGAACATTCAAAGCCTCAATAGCAAAGGGAAAATTGTCTTCCTTATCAAATATTTCCTTCTATGATGCATGATAATCCCTCGCAGAGTGTAAGAGTGCATATTTTGTGATTAGAAGAGCCTCACAAAGCAATCAGTAGAGCCAAACAGCTCCTACTGTAAATCTCAACCCTCACTGGAGCCCCGGGCAAGTAGAGATTGGTTGTTCTCGTTCCCATTTACTTTACAGATATGATATTAACTCAGAATGTGAAATGCAAATCAGAAAAGGAAAATAGTCTTTATATTAAAGCGAATTACTGAAATAATTAACTTTAATCCAATAAAATATCAATGAAAGGTCAAGAACACAACCAAACACAAGTTAAAGCACCTTTAGATTTGCAGGAGTACCCGTCAGTAAGCTCATCAGCTCTGTAAGTAGAGTACACTGCATCAAACTATAATTTTACAGAGAATGCTTTTGTATCCCCGGGGGAACATCTAAGCTTCTCATGCAGCCATAGTATACAGTACATCATGCTCTAGGATCAAATCAATACCAAGATACCTCAGAGAGCATCAGTAGCAAGGATGCAGAATCACCAAAGCCGAATCCCATTTACTTCCCACAGCACAAAACCACTACACCCTTTTCCAGGTTATTTGCTGTACCAAGCTCAAAATAATATAGTACAACACAAGGGCCCAGAAATATATACAGCCTATTATGAAGGCCATAATGTTTTAGTTTGTGTGTGAAACTGCTTTAGAGAGGTGTCGATCCAACCTCATTTTTGAGGCTACAGTTTGTGATGCTGCTGAATATTGCATGATAAAGAGAAATGTTTGTGGTGATAAATGTTGTCAGGCACATTTATATCAATGAAGGATTAAACTAACAGACGTTTCCCTATGACCATTGCACCAAATCAAGACCTTACTTTCTAACCAAAAATGAGGAAATATGCATCTTTTTATATTTAGCATGATCACTAATCTGTTTGTGTTCATACATTAATACAATATGCCTCCACATGAGTACTTTAAGAGCACGTGTGATACTGACACCACCATGTACACAAACACACACATATAGTGGAGATAGAGACTGAGCGTGATCGAAAGAGCAGAAGCTTAGCATCCATTAATGCACTGCAGATGGGAGTTAATCCTCTCCCTGCTCATTGTGATTATTGCTTCTTGCAAGGCCCTTTCCTGATGCCTTTGCACTCCTTCCTCTTCCTTTCCCACATCAACCCTAAGCCTCCCAAACAACTTCCTTGAATGCAGGTCAGGACTTGTACAGAAATAATCCCTATTTACAAATCCTGAGACAGCAGGCACCTCAATTCCTTTACTGTGACAAAAAGTGGATACAGACCCCCTGTAGGGTGGTGCTGCTGCATTGAGACAGATGCACGGCCCATTAAAGTGGAGGAGCTGCGGTGTTTATCAGCTGTAAAACAGGGCTTTATCGTTATGCTTCTGCCATTATCAGATTGTTGGTAATTGGCAGTAATATATGAAGCATTTTCTCTGCAGAATTCTCTTTCGTATTTTTACACAACTCTGATACACGCTTTGCCGGTTCATCCCACAATTACTCAGCTGTTATAAACAAAGCATTTGAGAACACAACACATTTGATTTTTTATGATTCTACAATTGCAGAAATATAGCGCAGAGTTTGGCAGGGTTCTCTCACCAGATTGTTGATGTTACCCAGTGTGCGATTGGCATTGTAGAGTGAATAGTTCATCTGGTACACCCCATCGTTGGTTTCACTGTTCCCATAGAAACCCACTCCAACAGCAGAACTGGGGAAGACAGAAATTCATACAAAAATAAATCAATAAAAGAAAATATTGGTATGTATGGGGTCATTACAGTGGAACTAAGATGAATGTCATTAAGTTAAAAAAGAAAAAGAAAGGGGATGTAAGTTTTAAACAATGCTGCATGTGTTAATGCAATATTATCAAAGAGTATAATTTGTTCTGCTTTGATTTGTTCTTTGCCCTCACTACATTATGTGCAGCAAAAAATTAAAAAAAAAAAATTAAAAAAAAATCGCAGCAGATTATAAAAGTACATTTTATATTCTTCCTTTCTTCAGTTTCCATCTGCTTTGCTTATTGTTATCTTTACCTTTTGCACTTTACCTGAAAATGACTTTCCAGTACAAGTAAAAGCTTTTCAACTAAATATACAGTACTGTGCAAAAGTTTTAAGCCCCTGCTTACATTTTGCTAGCAAAGCAGGAAATGGGTGCTGTGATTTATTGAAACGTGCAATCACAAATGGAAATACAGTATATAAGGGAAACAGAGTTTGGTCGTGTCCAAATTCATGGGCTGCATCCTCCTGAGGACCCGGCCTTCGCGGTCTACGTGGGCCGGGTCCTCAGGAGGTCGGGTAGGCTGGAAGTAAATGGCTATGGAATTGGACGGTCTAGCCTTCTCGATCTACTCCCGCCCTTAATTCAGAGTATTTCCGGTTGTCAGCGCCACGGCACGAAAATCGAAAATGGACCCCGAAATCTTTCTCCGTTATTGTGTTCATTTTTAATTATCAACGAGCTAACCCACATTCTCGCCTGAAAATATGTTTAAGGTTTATTTTGTGGCCCAGAAAGATTAATAAGAGTAATTTTAAAACTGGAGCTTGGCTGGGCCGCGCTATTAATTCTGGGATATGGTGGGCCAAGAAGGACACACCCGACCCATCCTTCAAATTCGTGGAAAAGGAGGACGCATTTGTCGGCTGCATTCGGAGGAGTCTACAAATTTGGACAGCCTTCGGCGCGTCGCTGTGACGTAATCGGTCTACAAATGCGGCCTCAGGAGGATGCAGCCCATGAATTTGGACACGACCCACCTTGTAATTTCTCTAAGCAGTCTTCAAGAACAGTTCTCCAGGCTTCTTGAAAGAAATTTAAAGCTCTTCTTTGGATGTTGGCTGCATTTTGTTCCATTGTCTGTCAAGATGATCCCTCACTGCTTCGCTAATGTTGATGTCTGCATTCTGGGTAGGCCAGGCATGCTTCTGCTGCATTGGGAGTGTGTTTAGGATTGTTATCAACTGGATGCTTTCCAGACTGCATTGGGCGTTGGATCAACATGACGGTACTTTTCCGCGCTTGCAATTCCATCAATTCTAAAAACATCCTCTACACCTCTGGCTGAAATGCAACTCTAAACCATGACAGAACCACCACCGCATTTTACATATGGCGGCACTCACTCCTGTACCCCTTCTCTGAGGTACAACATAAGTACTGATGACATAAATACTGACGACTAATTAAGAAAAAAAATTTCAAATTTGGATTCATAACTCAGCAAGGCCCAAGTCTTACTGAGCTGTAGATATGTTTTTCAGTCCTGCTACTTCTTCTTGTGTCTTCCATTTGTTCAGTTACCTCGAACTTTTTAAAGACACATTACATGC
Source organism: Neolamprologus brichardi (assembly GCF_056152115.1). NCBI lineage: Eukaryota > Metazoa > Chordata > Actinopteri > Cichliformes > Cichlidae > Neolamprologus > Neolamprologus brichardi. Next base: position 13,544,485 of record NC_142107.1, read on the forward strand.
TATGCCAAGTTTTTGACCAATAGCTCGTTGGGAATCAAGTTTTCTGTTATGTGTAGACACACACTAATTAATTCCATTAATTCATTGCAAAATATTACAAGAAAGCATGTCTCCTTTGAAGCTATATATGTATAAATAAGACTGACTTGTACAATATAATGAAATGTTTTGTTTGATATTCAAGCAGGTATGTAAATGGAATATAAAATCCCTTTTTCTTACCTACATTTAGCCTTTTGAAACTACGCCTCAGCCCCTGTAATAGGGAGGATTAGTGTCCTAACCGACAAAGAAAATGCACCCCTACTGCTAACAGCCTACAGTTACATGAGCAGTGTTACAGTTCTCCAGTAGGTAATAGTAATCCCTGTATATAGACATGAGTAACATGTCCAAATACATTTTGGGGGTGCATGGGGGGATAGAGTCATCAGTCACACCACAGAGAGCACAAGTGCAGAGCTGGACTCCTTTCTTATATCATATGCGCACGCACGCACGCACGCACACACACACACAGGTAAATGCAGTCCTTGTTAACTCTCACAGTGACTCATCCTGAGAAGTTTTAACACAATCTGTGCTGCAAAATTACAAATCACATAAACAAACAGTCAGATAGGCATATGGCACGGCTAACAGCCTCCGCAGTGAGACAAAATTAAGTCAGAAGAAGTCAGTTAAACTTCTGTGACTTCTTATTTTATCTTACACTTTAATGCATCTTGTCAGGTTGTGCATGTGAAATAAATCATTATGTGCATGCGTGTCATTGAATGTTTTGTGTTGTGTAGCGAGTTTTAAATCAAAAAGTGAGTATCAAATAAAACAAGCAATTTAAAATAATGATCTTCACATGAATTTGTAATTTTGCCATTTCACATGAATGGCTGTCCTGTGTTGATCTTCCCTGGTCTTCAGGACTGCAAAAGTAAGTTAACCGACTGGTTTTTAGTCTTTGCCTAGGTTTTTTCTTTTTTATAGACTGTTCACAGACAAAAGCTCAGTAGGTGTCTAGCTTTCATTTACTGCAACTAAAACCAGAATGTGTTCTCACAAAAGCACAAAGAAGTGACAATGACAGAAAAAAAAATATCTCCTCTGCACAAGGACAAAACTAACAACAAAAAAAAAAGAGTAATTTTGAACAGGAAATAGATATTTGAAGAACAGTAGCGTGGGGAGTTCTGAAAAAAAAACCCACACATTTAGGTCCATACATTTTTAGACAATGAGATTTCTCTTTGTCATTTTGCTCCTGTACTGTACACCACCACAGTACATCACCTGCTGGGGAGGAAACTGTAACATCCTGAAAGACGCTGCTTTGAAAGGCTGGTTATGCATTTCCAAATGAAATTAGATTTAGTTACGTCAGTGGACTGAAGAGCCTTTGCATGAAAAGAGCAAAAATAATTAACGTCATTAACTTCTTTAATTTCATTTGACATTGTTCTCCTAACTTAGTTCCGTACAGTTTTGAAAAGGAGATTTAACATTTAAAAAGCTATTTGTGCAATATAGTTAACATGTGTATGAAAAGAAAAGCTCAAACATAAGCTTCACCTTTGTCTCACTGTCGCGTTTTGATCGAATGGCTGACTTTAAATGACTGAAGCAACAAAAACATCCGATTTCACTCAACTGTGAACAGACTTTTAGAGGGCACTGTTTCTTTTTGTGTTTGCCAGAATCCTGCTGCTGTTATATTGTAAGTAATAAAACCCACAGCTACTAAACTAGCTCCCTCGGGTTAGGACAGGGGGCACTGGGGACACAATGTGTAACAACCACAATCTGAAATGGTGTCGATGTTGTTTAGTGAATTACAACATTTTCAGCTGTTTTTTTTTTTTTTAAATAAATAAATACATACAATTGAATGACCTTACTTCAGACTTTTCAAGACATCTGTGTTCCAGCTGATATGTGGTGGTCTGGACAATAAGCACTTCATTAACCCCGTGGCCATCCTAGTGTCACATCACCCACAATAAAGGGGCGACTAATGACACAGTAATAAAACAGTAATGAGACAGGACATTATGGGGCAGTGAATCCTCCAGGGAGGCATTTGTGTTTTGTGGTTGTGGAAAAAGGTTCTCTGCAGCAGTAGGTGTTTAATAGAAACCAACACACTAAGATATAAAACCATAGAGAATGTGCACACCAGGATATTTGGCTTTGTTCCTCAAGAACGGCTCACGTCACAGACCGTACAGCAACTAAACGCTTGTACATTAGTATTCAAAGCTTAAGCTGAACAAATGGTTGGACTGGATGAACAAGTAATAACAGAACAATGCCTTGATTCTGGAGAGACCAGCACACTGCACCTATAATAAAGTGGATAACAGAGGCTAACAACGGAGGAAAGGGATTTTTGAATGTTAGATTTATTTTCTAACCATAATTTACCCAATTCATCCTCCTGGGGTCAGGAATAATCATCCGCAGAGGTTCAGCAGCTCTTAAATCCCTTTTTTCTATTTAGGTTCTGCAGCACAACTGAAATCTAATTCATTGCGAATATCACGCCAAGTTAAAAGCTGGAAAATGAATAGGGTTCTCATGAAATATAAATAGCTCTTTCTTACATGACATGAAAGTACAATGAAGTCTCTATTTTATGTAATAAACAACCCATGATATACAGCAGAGGACAAAAAAAAAAGCTGGACAGTTAGTGCCTTTTTAAACAAGGGTTTTTTCTGTCTCACTGTGTGTCTGCCTTTGCTCTGAAATATGTAACAAACACGCTCTCAGATGAACTGATCATGCCACAGCTGGAAAAGAATGACTGCACCATAAAACAAAAAATATGTCAAATAGAACATCTTCCCAATCTCTTATTTGCAAGTACAATTTGATGTAGAATAAGTAGAGTTCACTGAAAGTGCACTTTTACTCTGCTCAATCTAAAGTCATTTCAATATCATTTTTACTCATGGATATATTATTTAACTGGATGTCGTATGCAGCACTCCCTTTGTTAAAATGAATGCAATCCACTGTAACGAGCTTGTATACACCAGAGCTTCTTTGCTAACCCGTGTCATGCCCAGTCACTTAGTATTGCAGAACAACCGTGTGCGCTTTGGTAGTGGCTGGATATGAACAGAGGAAGTTAACAAAGTTAAAAAACCAAAGCTGTCACAAGCTTAAGTGGATCTTTACATAAATTCAATCAAGCTTTTTAGAGAAGTCATTAGATTACTGCCAAAACATCTTTTTCCAAGTGTGTTAAATCTTATGCAAAAAAGGGCAATTATATCAGGGACGGTGGCTCTGCAGTTCTTCTGGATGCTCCCTGCCTGTTAATGCTTGGCAGTACAACTGAAAACTAAATAAGAGCCAAATCCTTGGCTGCAAAAATCTGGTTAGGTAGAATATTTAACCGTACCAAGTTTTGAGGGGGTGTCAGCTGATGGATTTAACAGCCTGATCACTCGGCGATCAGCTGATTAGAGCACTGCTATGACGTTGTCACTCAAAAACTGAGCAGCTAAACCTGTTGTGTTTGTACACCACACATGGAAAAAGCTGAAACTTTGCAGCAAGCAGAATCAGTGGGGCTCTTGTTCCTGCAGCCTGCAATACTGTCAGTTTTATCCTAACCTCACAAATCAATAACATAATAAAAATGCATGAAGCTGCTGAAAGTAATTTAAAGCTTATTAGAATGTGAGCATAACTTCCTTTACTATTAGCTACATATTCAACAATAGCAATGCAGTCGTTCTCGGTTAAGAGAAGACACTTTTATAGCGTTTCAGAACTAAAACACAGCTTTTATAATACAGATGTAGCGTGAAACACAATAGCACCGTTTTGTCACTTTGACTCACCATATGATGAGACCTGTGATGACGGCAACCCAGGTGACACAGCAGGTATCAGGCCTTTTGGTGTCTTCATCGATGTCCCTGCGGCAGCAGCACAAGCACACCACGTATACTGCCAGAACCAGCAGGCTCACCCCAAGACCAACTGCACCGACACATGCTAGAATTATCAAAGACTGACACAGGAGTGTGGAGAGGAGAAAAAAAGTGCCAGAAAAACAGAGATGCCATCTGTTAAAGTCATGATTAAGATGTGATTTCACCCTGAAAAATATGTCAACAGCTTTTCAGCAGACTGCTTCTGCAAATATCAAAAGAGTCAAAGAGTATGTGTGGTCTGAGAATGTCAGGCTAGCTGACCCTCAACACCCGAAAGGTCGCCTGACAGCCCATCAGTATCAAACAACACTTGTGTGTAGAGGTATTTCTAAGGTGGAGTTTAGCCATCTCACTTATATCATGAGCATTAACACTACTGATTGCTGCATGCAGCAAAGAGGGCTACAAAAACTGGGTAAATGCGGCTCCGAGATAACCTTGTAGTGCCATAGCAAAATATGGACTGTGGCTCAGAGGAGAACAGAAATGATTCAAGGCTGTAGGGAGGAGGTGTCATGTGACACAAAAGCCTTTCATTAAGTCTTGTGATTTCTGAGTGAACAAAATATTTGAAGCCGGAAGGACAGATAGAAAAGGGAAACCACTGATGGAGAAAAAGCACAAAACTTTTTTTTATTTTTTTTATTTTGTTCCCAGTTTCCAGGCACACTGTAGATGAATCAATGCATATAGCATCTTAGCATTGTCAGTCAATCTGTCTATACACCACCCTCATAAAAACCCCTAAACATTTTAAAGTCTTTATACACTACATTGACAAATATTAGCAGCCTTCTCTTAGTGTTAGAACAAAAGTATTAAGCCCAGAAAATCTCCAGCATTCGTCACTGCTGAGAACATTTTGCAAGTTCAAAAGCATAACATCTGAACTCTTAGTTAGTTTAAAACAATCACAAGAAAAGCAAGACCTTGATTTTACTTGCAAATATTAAGTGCTGGAAGTTTGTATGCCCACAAGTTCACAATGTCTATTTCCGGCTGACTAAGCAGAGCTATTCTATGACTACAATGTCTGTGACTAATTATTCCGTTTGGAGGCATTGACACTGTAACCGAATTTAAATGATATTGTTTTGCATATTCTACCAAGGTCCTTCATTGTTCAAACTCTGTTCCGAGCAAAGCTATTCTGAGCCCCATATTGCTTTTACTTTCTGCAAACAAGTAAGCTAGCATTTGATACATTTCATTTACAAACTAGGTTATCAGATATTCAACCTGACATAGAGCAACTTGAATCATAACAAAGAGGGCCAAAGAATTGCAGCACAATAAAAAATTGTCTGTAGCTTGTTGATGCAAACTACTTTAAAGCCTTCATTTAAAAAAAATAAATAAGTGACTCCAAAGCAAACCAAACACTCAACACTGTAACATTATTTAAACTAAATAGGCAGTACAATAACGGTGCCAGCTAAGCTGTTCCACCTTAGCTCGCTTCTTGGCTGAGCATTTAATCTGATAATGTCCTTCTTGTTTTTGAGGACACTGCTGGTGAGTCCTGTGTTGCTGTGTAGTCCTTGATGGTTGGCTGTCACTAGAACTCAGTTCAGGGCCCCCATAAGTATGATGCTGCTACTTCCACTCATTCCTCTAATTTTCCACTCAATTGTTTTGTAATTAGACATTTAGGCACTTCAATTTCCACTTAATGCATTGCCACAATAAAGCAACAGATGCATTAGAGGGGGGAAAAGTGAGACAGAAAACAATTATGGTACGGTCATTCATCACAAGGTCATTGATCTTTTATCTTCCAAAAGGAGTGTTTGTATAAAGTAGGTGTAAGTGTGCCTGTCTAATTTAATTAAAAAAAACAGACAAGAAGCCTGCATTTGTAGCTGCTCTGAATTTTCCACTTTTCCCTAAAAAACTAAAAACTAAAACTAAACAAAAAAAAGGCAGACCAGCGTGTCAAATGAACACTGGTAATTACTTTCAGGTTTCAAAGAAAAGACTCTGCAAGAGCTTTAGACTATCTATGATTTGTCAGTGTAATGCGACACTGCTGGGATTCAATGATGGACCTCAACAGAAGACTATAGTGAAGGACCAACAGGGGATGTCTCTTGATGATGAATTTTCAACTCATAAACAACCCAGGGTCAAAGGAGGATGTAATACTAGTTTTGGAGTGCTTTCTACATTTGTTTCAGAACACGGCACAGGAAATAAGTGGTGTAGGAAGCTTGTTTTTGTATGATAAACTAATATGTTAATAAATATTATTTTTAATTAGATCTGTAAAGAGTACTTTATGCCACAAAAGAAATTAGCCGACCACAAGGTTTTCATTTGCTGTCATAAATTAACTAATGCAACGTTCATTGTCTGGCTCATATGAACTCATCATGAATTATTTTAATTAAAATAAAATCTGTCAACCCATCCTCACTACAGTTGGTAGGAAAAACGCTGTCATCGCTCTCGTGGTGTTGCTTCTACTATTGTTTTCTCCATAATTTTTAAGAGGCATTTAGGAATCCAAACATACAGCTGAGTAAATGTACAAATGAATTTGTGCTGGACCAGTAAGACAAAAATATAATATATAGAACCTGTCTTAATTCTGTATACACACAGGAAACAGACATACCAGAATACTGTTGTTTACTACATGAGCCAGCTTAGTTAATACAGGTCATGTGTCCTATCATGTGAGAACTGCAGGACGACGTGGGTTCTTAACGCTCCAATATCTGGATCAAAGATTTGAGGGAGATACACTGGTGGCTCTCAGAGAGGGTCAATAGAAAAGCTACATGTAACCGAGGCAGACTGTCTAGTTTTTGTGTAACGGCATATCTAAATATGCCTACTACTGCTTTTGAAAGTCTCCGATGGACAACAGCCCTGATTTTCTAGTGAGATTATTTTGAAAATACGTGCGCCTCTATCCACAACTACAGTTACCAACCTGCTGATAGCTCGCCTCCTCCGGTTTGAAAGTGCTGTCGACCGTCTGGAAAAAGAAATTGAAGTGAGGGAAATTGTGCAGCCAGTAAGTCCACCATGGAGCAACATAATCAATCCTTGCAGTAGCCATTACTACTTCGTGGAAAAGTCAATCCGCCAAAACCACTGACGACGGGCTTCCTTCAGAGATGTTGTCACTCAAATATTCCTGGGTTTGATGAAAAGTAAAATAATGATAATAAAAAAACTGAAAATAATAAATAAACTAACTAAATAAATAAAATATAAAAGATCTACTACCCATAGACTTCCGATCTGTGAAATTACCACAAAGTCTCAAAGCTGAACTTCTCCTTTTGGCTGAATGTCACTATTTTCCACCTCGGCTCCCATAGTTGTGAATGAACTGCTGTCTTACAACTAGAAAAAAAAAACATATACACTGTGGGCCAAACATTTGCATCCCAGACAAGTGATCGTGTGACGACATAAACCTGCCTCCTTCAAAAGGCGTGACAGCTTACTAAGTCGAGTAGGAAAGGCCCACGCCCTTAACGCACAACACTCAAGTATCCCGTTGACCTCCAGCACCGAGAAACGCACTGGCGGAAGTTTTATGAACTAAGAGTGCCAAATATGTGTTTGATGAGACAGACAGAACACGTGCATGTCTCGGGATGTTCAATTGTAATATTAATAGCCCGCAGTGCCCCCACCCTGTCTCTTTAGAAACAAGGTTTTTAAAGATATATATATATATATATATATATATATATATATATATATATATATATATATATATTAAAAGCTTCTTCACAGAAGGAGGAAGCTCTGAATTCCATCAACCCTTAACTTGTGACTGCTGGTGAGGATACAGAGTTAGTCACTGCACTATTTATGACTTCTGCTGTTAATGTCTGACCTCTTGTGGACAATGAGGCGCACTGAGGTGAACGAAGTAACGAGCACGGTAATGAGCTGCTGCAGCCACTGCCACAGACTGTTGGCTTCAGGTTTTATTTACAGTGTGATAGGTTTTTTTTTCTTTTTTTTCTCCCCCTCAGTGGTGGGAACTGCATTTGCACCTCTATCTGGGCAAAATAGATATACATTTGCAGGGATTTGTTTTAAAGTGTGGTTGGGAACAGCTGCGGGCACTAACCATTTGAATAAACAAGCCTGATTTTGTACAAGGGGAAAAAGAAAGGCATAGTATACCTCAATTTCTACTAAAACAGAGAAATAATCAAATATCACAGAGGTAAGGCATCTCTAAGTGTCTCTTGAGAGCACGATTTGAAGATTGGGGATTAGGATCTTACATTGCTTACCAAGGTTTTTGAATTGGGATAAATGTGTTGAACATTATGTGTGATGTGTGTGGAAGACAGCAGATAAACAAACATTAAGGAATGGCTAAAAACATTAATTGAATAATCTGATCAATATGCTTGAATTTTGAAATGCAGCACATGTAGACTATGATATTCCCTTAATTGCTTGTTTGTTTTTTTAAGTAAGCCTTTTTTAAAATTGTGAATATTGCCAACACAACAGAACTGTGTGCAGTAGCATCACTTCATGGTTTAATGTTTAAAAGCCTTGTAAATTCACCCACATAAAATTCGCCTTTGGCAGATGAAAGGGAAGATTAAAATAAGTCAAATGCATTTTGCTCTGAGGAGCACTTGTTTTATCAGCATGGCGTACAGGGCGGCTTGCTTGCAAGCTAAACCATCTTGGTATCATATGGCCACTGCTGTAATTATCTGGATGCTTTGATGCACCTCCACGACCACAGTGCCTAGAGAGTGTGCTCAGAGTCTGAATGCTCCGAGTAGGTGACACTTGAAACGCACCGTATGAATATGAATTTTTGACTGTGCTCTGCATTTACAAATAGTAGGATTTGGTTCCAGGAAAGTCTCCAGTGATTGCCGTGCCAATCACTCTCAGTGTTTGAACCAACGGGAAAAGAATGAAATGCAAAAAAAAAGCACCTCTGCCTTTGTCTCTGGTTACATATATGAAGCATCAGTGACTGCAGGTCATTTATTCTTGTTATTCTGGTGCAGGCAAAATATGTCAGACCCACAAATGACATGTATGCCAGCGTGAAGTAATATATGTTATAAATGTATGTAGTCAGGCCAAGAAGCAACAAAGTCCTATTTTATGAAAAATGTTGCTTCAAATCAGCCAACTTTGTGATCGGAGTCTTATTAAAGTCAGCTCACCTAAAGATAGAGGTATTACGTGAGCGCAACTTTTTCAAATCACTGTGGAAAATACTGCATACATATTGCTGGGCTTTGATTTATGGATTTACTATACTGTATAAATGGAATAAATATGTGGGGAAAAAACACATAGCCAAGAAAATGGTTAAAATCCAACTGACAGCTAGTGAAGCTAAACCATTAGGTGGCAGCCCAGCACTTTTCTGCAGGGCTCAGGACCTCTTGGCTCCATGCTGTCCAGTCGTGACCTTTAGCTGTACATTTTGAAGAAAATCTCAACTCATCACTGCACAGAGCTACTTGTGCATAATGCCGTCCACGAAGTTCTAATAACGGTCTAATATAGATCTAATTTTAATGAGGTGCAGTTTATAGATCAGATCTTTCGCTTTCTTGGGCCTTTCATCCGAAACAGTCTCTGGGGTCAGCAATTTGGGCACTGATGTAACAGGAAATACATATCAAAGAGAACTTTGAAGTCAAGTAACCGAGCAGTAAATGCAAAAAGTGTGAATGAATAAAGTTTTATTGTGAGTGACAACTCTGAAGGTCAGTAGTATTTCAATAACTCTATTGTAATGGTGTGCCAAGAGTAAAAGAAAAAAAAGTCAAATAAATGAATAAATAAATAAGAATGAATAAGAGCGAATTTAAAAATTACAGCGCACTACATTCCTGCAGGTTATACTGTAGCCTTGACTTCTGTGGGCAGCAAAATTTCACCGGGAGCTCACTGGAACTGCCTTGAGAATAATGTCACACCCTTGACTTGAATCACAGAAAAGTCCAATTGAACTTTCCTATGAACCTGCCTCTTCTAAAATCTTGATACTGAATTTTGTAGGGTAAGAAATGCATGAGATGTCTCAGTGCTCCCAGACACAGCTTGGCTGAATTCAGTGGTTTGGAGATTCTATATTCATGGGGGGAAAATACTCTTCATAGCCCTTGTAGTTATATAGTTGTTGCCTCTTCCTCATCATGTGCTCAAGTGTCCTTAGTGAGCGCTGGATTTACGTCCTGATTGACTGTCTCCATAACAATCAAAGGGATGATTGGTTCATTTAAAAGTGTTTTGAAGAGCCTTGTGTCATGTATCCTACTCTCTATACTACTGGGATCCTTCCAATCCTCTACAGTTACTGCTCAGTGGAATGTAGAAATATGTTGTACTGGACTTTTCCTCCTTCATGGTTATTGCTTTTTTTGGATTTGTGACTCAAATCCCTTGCTCTATTTTGAGTGATTTATACATATGAATGAAGATTTATGCCTGTGAGCTCAATGTGCCAGTATTATCCAATCAAACTGGGCTGCTCACTGGCTCCTGAGATTGCATTAAAGTGTAATATCAATGCAGCAATCCCTGGGTTATTGCCACTTTGAAATACCCGGTGCCTCCGATACTGTAGCCACGTGTTATGATCAAGGGGGGGGATCTGTCTATTTATGTGAGGTTTCATGGGAGATTGCTGTGGTAAATTAATCAGAAGTTGCCAGCCATGTTTAATTCATTTGATCAATGACTGGATGAAGCTGGGGGGAAAAAAGAGAAGTGTCAGTGCATTCAGGTGACCACAAAGAAGTAAGGCACACAGAATAACCAGACGAGACCTAGAAATTTAATATTACTTATTTCCTGAAGTGTTCTCATCGGAGAAGACGCCGCTATCATTTTAATGCCTCACCTTAGGTTTCTTAAGTCTTCATAAACATAATTTATTATTCCAGCGGCTTGTAAAATTGTAGTTTATAATTTGATGACATTGAAAGCTATCCTGCAGAATGTTAGAAAATGGTGCTAAGAAAGAGAGGACATTAATTCTTGGGTAGTATTCTGGCTTTGCAAAGTGGTGTGCGGGAAATCACATTACATAACTTTTTCTTATTGTTCCTTCACAATCTATTAATGAAGGATTTTCAGTTTATTTTGGATAAGAAGATTGCCTTGAACCCCAGTCTTTAAATTCTTCTGTTTAGTGTGCAAATACTATAAAGCCCCAAGGACCTGTAGTGTGCAAAACATTGAGAATAGTCTGCCTGAGAATCTATCCCCCTAGTGATTTACCGATGTTGACTGTCTATTCTAATCTGCTTGCTTTTTAAACTCTCTGTGTGGTTAAGCATTTAAAACGAGAAACTTCTTAGTCCTACATGAGACAGCAGCTTTGATGTCATGATCGCACTATTATTTTATGCAGCGACCCAGTGCTATAAGGGCTATTTCATGCAGTAATGATTTTTGTGAGGAGAAAAACCTGAACTGACATTGGCACATTTTTCCTTTTTTTCCCCACTACCCTGTAGGAAAATGGCTTTCTTAGCCTGCAATTTATCCAATTACGGATTTACAGCAGTGCAAAGTCAACCATATGATACAGCCTAAGTCTATTTTTCAGCCTTTGGAGCAAATCCAATCATTCCAAATGGTTGCTGATGGTAATAATTGCAACAGCATCGCATTGATCGAGTGGGTCCACGGGGTGGAAACAAACAAAGCACACTAAGAAAAGGAGATGGTGTTTTTTTTGTGTGTGTGTAGGGGGGGGGGAGGTTTGTTATTATGGCCCTTGTAAAAAAAATAATACTGAGGCATTAAAAGATGGACTTTAGACTTTATCGGTTGCTGATAAAGAATATGCACACACCAATGTCCCAACTTTATTTATTCAAGACTTGAACGTAAAGGTAAAGGGTTACTGCGCTTTCTAAAATCAGAAGGACTTATGGGAATGACACGGAAAATTTATAGATGATCCCTATGTAACAGCTAGGTACACGCATATCATAGTTCTTGGCTACTCTTTGTATCCTTATAGAACTTTATTAACAGTTTCAAACAACACCAAAGATTAGTTTACAAAATGCTGAGTAATGAACTTCTAAGTAAGGATTCAATAAAGAACTAAACACAAGGCACACAAGTCTAGTCAATGGCAGTACAATGACCAGCTAAACAGTTTACTCTAAAAAGACTGCTTAATGGAAACTAATTTGAAAAATCTTCCAGTTATCCTTTACAAAGTGTGTTATCCAGATCACTTCTAGACTGTTTCTGTATCTGTGTTTACTGTATGTTCCACAGCCCTGCCACAGATTGGCGATCTGTCCAGGGTGCAGCCTACCTCCAACCCTGTGACAGCTGGGGTGAGCTCCAGAGGCTTAATGCTTAATTGTATACATGCTGGTGCTGAGAGCAGTATTAGAAAAGATGATTGAGTCATTGTTACTGTTATTGCTCTGCTGCAGAACAGCTTGCGGCGAGGCTTTTGGTTTTGGTGGTGTCAAAACCAGCATTTATTTTGCCACCTACTTGATAGATGTACTCTACAGCACTTGCTGAGTTTATCGTTATTCTGGCTGTTAATTCATATCGCTGCGAAGAATAACAGATCTCTCTTGTCCGTGCTTATTTTGGCTAAAGGAATGTCACACTTGCACATGTAATTATTTCCATTAATCTCAGCTTCAGCATGTCTCGTCACTCTTGCGTCTCCTTTACCTTGTTCTCTATACCATACAGTCCCTATTCAGTTAAGCTCTGGAAAAATATTTCAATTCAAAGTAATATGTGATAGCTTGCTCTGCTCGTATTCATATCATAATTACATCTTAACTGTTGAGCTCCGGTCCCATAGTTTATGCTGCTGCACCTCTCAGCCACACTCACTGCACACCTTAAGCCTATATCCATGAACGGATGGTCATCTGCTTCTTATCGGTGCTACATAACATTTGGTGGAGAGAGATTATCTGCTCCAAGCCATGAATTTTTTGAGAATTTAATATGCTTAAGTTAATAATTATCTGCTGCATAGCTGATGTGTCTCTGCCTGATGCTGCATATCAAGTGGCCCCTGTATTTAGATTTATCCATCTAAATTCATTACACACAGCTCCCTACTCCTTAGTAAACTCCTCTGGAGTTTTTTTGTATGGAAATTGTTTCTCAAAATGACTTCATAAGACGGCGATACACACATGGGTCTGCTACCATTTTCGCTCCTTACTTACTTACTAAGACACTTTGTAAGTACTTTTGATTCATTTAAAAAGGTTTCTGAGGACACATCTCACACTTGTTGCCAAATTGCCATTTTAATGAAGGAAGTGCCATAAGATTTCTCGGAGCACTGTCCTTGTTGATGCTGATAATGAGCCATCTTCCAAGAAGGAACTGATCCAGCTTCATGCAAGGCTAACTTTAGAGGGCTATAACAGATAATCATATTCTCTTTCTGTCTGTGGCATCTTGTAGAGTTGGTTCTTATAAAATATTTTTAAGAATAGCAAATACTGTAGATATCCACTGAGATGGTCCCATTTTTCAGTAGGCAGTATTTAATAAGATGAGACTGTTCATGCTTAAACTCGAATGCTAAACTTGGCAAGGATACAAATCATTTCAGTGGGACATGGGAATGCATTCCAAACAGCTGACAACCATTACACATAATGGCCCCTGCTAAGGGCAAGGTCTCAGATTCATTCTCATGTTAAGTGCCTTGTCTGACTGACTGATAAGGATGCATTAAAGAAGAGGTTGTGATACATGTGACAAATGTTACTGGCAAGCCAGTGAAGAGAAAGTGTTGTGGTGCAGGTGTGAATGAGGGCAGATGTCAGGTAGATGTAATGAAAAGAGTGGGGGAGGCAGCAGTGGCGTGCCTTCTGTGTCTGTACCACAAGCCTGGCATGTGGGTCTAAATTATTCCATAGAGGGTCTGCACTCTCAAAACTGCTGATATGATAATGAGTCTAATCACTGAATTTTAAGAAGTTTTGCCATTGTTTAAAATGCATTGTATCCCTTGAAAAGCTTAGAATTCAAATTAATAGTGTTTAAAGTCAGTGTGTAATTACACAGATAGGGTTACTGATTGAATTATGTCCAATTGTTTTTTGGGATGTGGTTAGAATATATGAAGCCACAGTTAAACTCTGTATCTATGAGGAATGCCACTTATCACCTGTCTTACGACAATATAAAACGCTTGATGAAAGTTGTCCTTTTAATCTCTGCATGTCTTGCAGTCTTGTCTAGCTATTGCGTTGTGGAAATTTGTGAGTCTTGATTGTGAAAACTTAAGGTCTCCAGCCTTAAAGCCACAAGGTCATAGCATGCAAGCGGCATATTTTACATTATATGACACATTTTACGTTCTGAGGCTTTGCACTTCCCTGGAAAAGGTTGTACTTTTTATTTGGCAGTGCAGGAGCTGGAGAGTGGGGGGAGATTGATTTAGTGTGCTTCAGGTACACGGGCTGCTTTTGTGTCTGGAGTTGCAATTTAGATTTAGAAGACAGAGCGGCTGCAATCAGGAAGAGGTGGTAATCAATTTTTCTTGTTTATGTGCACTTGTGTGTGTCTGTGTGTGTGTGTGTCTACAGCTGCAGAGAACAGATCCACAGCCATTGGCAAATAAGAGGAGCATGTAATGATAACCATTCCACTTTCCTTACTGATACACAGATACTGCCCTCGTTCTTCAGCACATTCAACTTCTTATTACATGCTGGACGTGTTTGCTTTTGTTTTTTTTCTTTACACCTGATATACTTTTCAGTCATTTGCTTTATGATCTATATCTATATATCTATATATATCTATATAGATATATCTCTCTCTCTCTCTCATATATATATATATATATATATATATATATGACAAACTAATTCAGAGACCTCTTTCTCTTAACAAGAACACAATTAAAATTTTCTACAAAAGGCAAATGTATACATATATTCAACAAGAAACAGCAAACTGTTTCCACTTGTTATTTTCCAATGCATTACATTGGTCCCTGAATTTAAAAAAAAAAGAAAAAAGGAAAAAAAGAGGTTTATACTACACTGTACATTTGCCCTTGCACACCACAGAAGAAGCACATAAGAAAGTGTTACCAAATACTTTATTACAGCTTGAGGACAGTTGAGCCTGCTGGGTTTTCATTAGTTTTAAACAACAGGACTGCTTTTTGGCAGTGCAGAACAGGTTTTCATGGAGCACCATAGTCCTGTGAATGAGAGAAGGAAGACGGATGAGCAAACGCTAAGGAGTTAGTTTTCACCTTGAACACACCATCACTCTTCTTGACTAATTCTCAGGTTCTGTCTATACATGCAGTTAAGGTACTGGTGCCTGACAGAGAGGCAACAGTGGTATATCTGGCATACAACAAAAAGATCAATCACTTTATTGCTATAGCGTACTACTGAACATTAAACAGAGCATAACAGAGAACCGAACACTCTTGAAAGGAATTATCATTGCATCTTTGGCCAAAGTGAAATAAAAATGGATATTTAGAGAGTTAAAAGGTAGGTCTTCTTGTCTAACAGCAAATTAATTAGATGCTGTGAAGGTAATGATTTGGTTTCCTGTTTGCACGCTGAATGAAAAGTTGTAATTATTTCAAAGGCTGAATGGACATGCCTGGTGGAAGCTTCTTGAATATGTCCTGCGGGCAAGACAGCTGAAACCAGGAGTGCTGGCAGCCCCACAGTACCTGTCTTCATAGTGAGTGAAGACTGAGGTGGCACTATGAGCCCCCAGTCTGCTATTAATTCATGCAACTGTCTGGAAGATGAGCTGCGGTGTGAGTGAGAGCACAGTTCTTCCATCTTTACACCTGTAAAATGGATTGACTGAGCACACTGCTGGGAGAGGACCCTTTTTTAAAATGAAAGTTACCATGCCATATATTTCTCTCAGTATTCATTACTGGTCGTTTACTCTGTAGGTCCCAATCACCTTGGTGATGTCCGGTCTAATGTGATGGGCAGAACTAATACCGGAATAAAACCTCTATAGGCTATATGATGCAAGGACAATAATGTGAGTCCATGATGCCAAGGCTCCCTCTCCTGCATCTCGTTACAGCCAATGTGTGTACACACACAGGGAAAGGACAGGACAGCAGTGACAAACAAAGCAAATAAACTGGACCGTGACATAGGTGGGGCTGCCTGAAAATTGTGTAGAAATGATGGGAATAGTTTATTGTGAGATTTAATGACCAGCTGTGTGATGTGGAATAACTCAGAACCCTCTGAAAACACATTACGGAAGTAAGGAGCTAGAGGAGGAGGAGTCGAGGCAGGTAGCTGGGTGAGAGTCATTCCGAACACTTACATTATTCACTGTCAATGTTAACAGAAATATGCAAGTAGAGTTCAATCATCAAGCAACAGCAAAGCAGTCTGACTGTAAAAAGTAATCAAAATTCTTTCTTCATCTTTCTGCATCACTTTCTCCCAGCTTATTTCCAAGGCAAATTCTTTTCCAGCTACAACATGACCACATCAAATGCGGTGTTTCCACGTTCAACTGATTTTAGTTTAATAATTTATGAGCACTACACTTAATACAGTAATGAAGATCAATGACAGTTTTGTTTGAATTTGTTTTGTTTCGTTTGTAATTTTGCATCTATGCAGCGCCACAGGAGATTTTAAATAAAACACTTAAGATGTGTTTGAAGTTCAAACTTTCACCTTTAATTCAAGGGGCTTTACAAAAATTTTGCACAAGCTTAGGAATTATAGCCATTTTTGTACATTTTAATAATTTTTTTCCAAGGTTCAAAAGTAAGTGAACGAACTATCATGATTTTAAATACAAAGATTGCTTTTACTGCCTGGAATAAAGTCAGTGACTACTATCTAAGACCCACTGATCTCTACAAGCTGTGTTTACCTACCTGAGATGCTCTGCTAGGTCTTTAACTACAGTCACTTATAGTTGCTGCTTGTTTGTGGGTCTCTGCATTGAATTATGTCTTGAATATTTTACATGTTGTCTGCCCTTCCTGTTCTTGAGTGTAACCAGTGGTTTGCACCTTGCTGTAAACTATCTGTATTTCTATTCATCAGAACATCTCTTGATTGTAGACCTTGAAAATGATACACCTACCTCATCTGGGGAGTTCTTAACTTGGCAAGATATTGTTCATACAGTTTGCACTTCAAATTAATTTGATACATTTTGTAAAGTTGAAAACTTTCCACAAACTCAAGGCATGCTGTCATTGCTACCATACAGCAGCCTTGGCCTTGGCACCGTTTCTAATTTTCACTGTGACACAGACCCACAGTAGTTTCCGCTTCTTCCCACGATGTTCTGTTCCCTTTCCACTCACACTTATACTCAGTTTAAATTGATTCATTCATGATCCATTCATCATCCATTTTCTTAACTACTTAGCTAACTTAATGTTCAGAGGGGACTGGAGCCTCTCCCAGATGACACAGGGCAAAATGCAGTGCACCAATCTATAACAAAGCTAACAAAGAAACACACTTTCATATTCACACAAGTGGCTGATTTAAAAGCACCAATTAACCCGGAGCACTCAAAGGAAATCCATGCAGGCACAGTGGGGGACATGGAAAAAAGAGAGACTTAAACCTAGACCCTTCTTGCTCCAAGGTGACAGGGCAACACCATGCCATCCCAACTGATTTACATAGTTGTAATAATTTACATAGCACACGTCATCCTAAAATAATAAGATCAAACACTGGCATTTACGGTAAGCACTGAGCCATAGGTTTAATAACTGCATTTGACATGAGCGATGGTCTGCAATTTGCTGCTCACCTTAACCCCTGTTCGCCTCACCTTGCATTCATGATCAGTGGAAAAATATTGCACCATAAATACTAGAGCTATCAGTGAAAACTAGAACAAAGTGTTACCATTTTATTAAATATATAAAAACAAGTTTCAGCCACTTGTGGGCAGTGGAAAAACTTGTAAACACAACGATGACATATCACCGCCCTTCAAGCAAGTATAGTAAAGTTGCTTATTTACACAGTCAACAGTTACAATATTATCTTTTGCTTAGAGTGTGTTTCTAAATCCAATATTCATTCTTTTAGCTCCGGAGGAAAATATCTGACAGTTTTGGGTGCTAAATGTTCCACTAAGTTCACTAGCAGATCTTTAATTGTTTGGTTCTGCAGTAGATATGTGCACTGTGAGTTTATCAGAGCTAGTTTGATGAAAACACATGGGCTGCTGTGGTCAAAAACAGTGCTATAAGCAGAGTACTGAACCGAAACGGTAAAGCTGTTGGGACTGGCAGCTAATCATTGGATGAAATTCACTTTCAAGATCCATAAAGCCAAGGGCAGCTTCAGACCCAGGTGATGATTTTCTGTGTGTTTATCACTTTAAGTGACTCCTTTGTTTTCTCCTTTTCACTTGCTACAGTGTTATAAAAATATTGAGCCACTTATGAGCTATTGATCATGCAATGGTCGTATTAATGCAGCTGTTATAGCTGAATAGTGCTACGTGCTAAGGAATGATATTTATTCTTTTCTTTTTTTTTTCTTCAAATTAATTTTGGAAAAATTGTTCTTTTAACCTTAGTATGTCTAACCTTACTGGCCCGAGTGCACCCTGTTAACGGCCCAAGAAGACTGTTCATTAAAAAGGCATTTGAACTTCATCATTCTCAACTTAATAACGTTAATTATAATTCTGACCTTCAAGAGATGTTTTATTATTTTTTGTGTGTATTAAAACAATTATTTTGAAGAATGGTTTGTGGATCGGCCAGACTTTTTTTTTTCCCTTCCAAATGCGTCGTGGTTTTATTATTGATAAAGATTCAAGGTTGAGGTCATGGTTAAGGGTATGGTGGTTTTGTACTGTGCATAAACAAAATCCTGCAGAGCAATGCCAAGGCCCACAGATAAGATATAAACACGATGCATACAAAAACAGTACCCTCTCATAACAATCTTTACAAGTCAGCATAGAGCTTCAGAGTCAGAAGTGCAAATGATGTTTACTGAAATGAATGATTAAAAAACATAACAAGATTAAAAAAAAAAAAAAAAAAGAAAGATGCCATTTGTAAACAGACTCGCATGCCCGATGATGCCATGTCATTGCTGACAACATCTTAAGAGATGCAAGTTTACTGATAAGGTGTATTTTTAACTCTGCTACAGAAAATATTAACTTTAATTGTTTTGCATTCGTGCTGAATAATGACAGCAAAGAGGAAACAGATATAACATAACTACGTTCTCCAGGAATCAAAGCCCGTAGAAGGCTCAAAGAAAAGTAAAAGTTAAATCAAAGCTTGACAACTTGCATCTGTGCAAATTAAATTTAATCTAAAAAGCCAAAAAATAAGATACTATGGTTCCCATCAATCTGAGTTAGGGAGCAATGTTGTCTCCTTATCCCTTTACAATAGTAATAGATTTTAGTCTTAAGGCAAAACGATCAGCCTGCATCCATTTCTTTGTTTAGGAGAAAAAAATAAATGACTGTCACCATTGACAAAACAGACATCCCAGCTAATCGGTTATTGCAAAAATCAATCACAGGCCTTTATTTTTGCTGTATTTCCTCAGTTTGTCATACTAGAAAAAAGGCTGCGACCCTCCGGCCCATCTTAACCCTTTCTTTGTTGACGTGTCAACAAAGGCGGTATTAAAATCCCACAGCAGCAACTTGTTTCAAGTTAAGGTTGACAGAATCTTCCAATTGAAAATCACTTAATGGGACCCTCCCCTCTTCCTCTCATGGCTGCTCTGTTCAGTTTGTTAGATTGTACACCATCAGACAGTGGCAGTGGCAGTCATTGCAGAATGACACTGTCCTGACCTTAACTCTTTTGAAGACAGTGCCTCCAGGTCTTCCCCGGAGGCTGTTGGGCATGCTGAGGTGTGCCATAGGTGGTGGAGCTGCAGTACCTCAGCTCATTTTGATTAATGGACCTCTCTCTGCCCCTGAGTGAGCAATTATCAGAGGGTAGGCAAAGTCGTTCATCACTGTAACCAAGCAGCAGGTCGCTTCCACTGTCGAAAGTCATACCTGCAGGGCGAAGGGGTCTACATCCCCCACCTCCTCCTCCCTATCAGCCAGGCAGCTAACCCATGTTTGACCAGGAGGGTCTGTCTACGGAAGGTCAGAGAGTTGAGGCTTAGGCTGTATGGAGTCAGAGCATGCCGCCTGCAAGCAAATCAGAGTGTACCCAGTAATTGTTTAGCTGCTATCTGGGTTCTCTTGCATTCATCAAATTCAAGTCTGTATTTTAATGTGAGATCAAGTTTGTAATCAGTCCTGTAGCACCAAGCCAACACACTCATTTAGAAAAAACCCAGTCTGTAGCAGTTAGTGGATGTGTATAACATATGTAAACCTCAGGGACTGAAAGAAAGTGCCACACATTTATCCAGTGTCCTGTTGGTGCAACAATCAGTTATCCTTTGTTACAGTTTATCTGAAAGGAGTACTTATGAATGCATTTCTTCAGGGGCTCTGCTTGATTCTGTTTAATGGCAATAACGGTACGTTTTTATTCATGGACGATTTTTGCAACAAAAGGTGAATTAAGCACAGAGAACACTGTGGTTTAAATGCACACTGGCACTACAAATATTGCGTGTGTCTGCTCAGACAGATTAATGGGACCTCGATCCCTGACAATGATTTGCAAGAAGCTTGACCACATCATGGTCAAGAATGTTTATCTGTTCATACCTAACAGGCTAATGTCAGACACAACCGTGAAAAGTAAAAGACTCTTTGCACACACGCGCGCACACACACACACGTAATACACCATAACAAGCACTGACCTTACAGTTATTGTCCATTAGTGTGACTGACAGTTAGCTCCTGAGGTTTTGTTGCCATCCAGTGAAATTACATTTTATATCTAGCAAGCGAACTGCCTGTTCGTTCATGTAAAACTCATAACTAGGCCTTCTTTACTTCTTTACTATCTATGTGTTTTATTCTGCTCACCTTTTAAGGCTCTTGACTTCTTCCGATGCAGAATCAGAATTTGCCACAACAGTTTTTCATTACTTTGATGTTTGCATTAGCGCTAAGGGAAGATGTGTTTACAGAAATGTAAGTAATAGTACTGTCTAATTGCTGGGTCCATTACAGCACTGTCATTGCTATTATGCACCTGTAATCCCTTCATCTGCTGTTAAAAATGCAATTAACAAAATTGTTGTTTCTCTCAGGGACCAACAATTTACCTGAATCTATCGGTCAATTACCGGTTTGTCTTCAGGCTGACCCCACTGGCTAATGGCTTTGGAGGAAGGCCAGAATCTGATTTCCTTTTAATAGTGTCTAATGGGCTGTCAGCCTATACATTATGAATGCAAACTAACTGCGCACAAACCATCCCAACACACTATTATGGCTGGGTTCTATTAATTGATTCCACTCTTTAGTTTTAAGCTAATGGTTTCCTCTTCTTTTTAAGCAAGCTGGTGAATCTGTTAAATACTTTCTATTGTTAAAATAGGATTGGGAATGCATTTGAAGTAAAGCGATTTTGTTTGACCGCCCTGTTATCAAATCACTGTGTGTTGTGCATCCAAAATGAGCAATGTCTCTGTCACATTAATGAGGTAGTGTCTCTCTTGCTCACTCTGTCCAAATGAAACGAGGGGGAGAAGGGGTAGTAGTAAAAGGTGGGGGTCGTCTGTGTTTGGTTTTGTCCACGTTTTGAATTTCAAGTGGCCTAAAAAAACAAAACAAAAAATTTAAAAAAGCTGTTATGTCAGGCTTACTATTAATTAACTGATCATTTTTACACTGATAATTTCTTATGAATATATTTTTTATACACAAATAAATATATTTTTAGTTGTTTCTATTTTGAAGGAAATCATTTCGCTGAGTGTGCCAGCAACAGAGTGTGTTTCCCCACTCGAGTAAAAGCTATCATAAAAAAATCTGGTCCAGACATTTGCTGCTGTGCTCTGGAAATCCAGAAATCTGTGTGCTGCTACCTTGTCTGGCCTCGATCTCACGCTTTCCCCTATATCTCACTGTCTCTATCTTTTGCCATTCCCTTGCCCTCCTTTTTGCCATCGCTGACTGTCTTCTCAATCTGAAGCTCACATCTTTATATCACTCCAATTTTCACACGGTGAGATGGAAATTGAGTGGGAGGACTGGGTTGCAGGATAAGATGGAGGTCTCGGAGTGGACAAAAATAAAATCCAATTCCAGCAGAAAAAAAGAAGAAAAAAAAACCTCACCCCCCCCCCCCCCCCCCCCCCCCCCCCCCACCAGCTGCCCATGCCCATCTTCAGAAAGTCTCACCTGTACATCTATGGAATCTCAAAACCTGGCACACAGCAGGAAGGTAAAGAGAGAAGGTCTGTGCACTACTCTCTTGCAAGTGAGCTGGAAAACACACCACTGGCCCTTTTTTCAACTTTTAAAGCCACTATTTACTTCATATCATAATAGGAGATTTACCAGGTGACGCTATGCTCTGAAGAATTTCTAATGCTCAAAGCTGCATGTCCAGACCCAAACCATCCAAACAATTTTGTGAGTGAAAAGAGGACGCCCGTACTTTAAAGGGCTTATTTTTTATTTATTTTTATTCTAACTGAGCTTTGTGATGGGCAGAGGGTTTGATTTGGACAGATGAGGAGCAATAATCTTTTATCAGCTGAGATCCCTTTCCAGGCAGTAAGCCTTGTGCATCTGTGGTACTAAGAATGAATGAAGGGTTCTCACAGAAGTAATAGGCATCTCTCAGTTAAGGAGGGGTCAGCTATAAGGTGAAAGCTTAGTCAGTGTGGACAAGTGAACAGAGTACCAACTGTTTGATGGATAAAAACAGAAAATGCCTGAAGGTTTAGATTACATGTGTCTAATTATCTTCTGCTTATTAGAGTCGAGGCTCTGTCCGTATCTCAGGCTGGAATGTGTCATAACAGCTTTGCTGAATCAAAATCAAATTTACTCATCCAATTCTGTTTTTCATGTTGACTTTTTTGTTCCGCAGCCTTCCAATGTGGAGAAAAACACAGACATCTTCAGATATATCTGGCCAGCAAAGTTAGGCGCCATCCACTTATTTTTGGAGTCTGAACAATGAGGATCCTCTAGAGCTGTAATCTAGTTGACTGACAGCAGCACACAATGCCTTTCTCCACTCCTAACCAGAAGACTTTCAGTAAAAGCAATGCAATTCATGAGAAGAGAACATAGACGGGTGGGTTGGGGTGGGGTGAGAGAAATGTGCTCAGCCACAAAGAGATAAGACAGAGGGAGGAAGAAGGAAGACAGCAAAGGTGAGAGAAAAAAAAAATAAATCACAAGATCTTAAAACTTCTTCCTGCTGCACATCTCTGAGGTAGATGCTCAGTCATTTGTGGGCTCAACCTCACTTTCTATCAGTGCTACCATGTTGTGTAGACACATTCTACTATTTGCAAACAAAAAGATATTTAAAGATCATCAAAGGGCAGACAAATAAAAGAGGAAGAACGAGAAGAAGATTTAAAAAAGCTTAGAAGAGCATAATCATTCCCTAAGAGTATTTGGCAATTTTAAAAATGATCAAGATCCACACAAAAAATTAATTAGTTCTTGCCCATGTTTCAGCCCTACGCCAAACCGAATGAATTTTAAGCTTGGCAGTGTTTTTTATAGTTTTCCTGACAGGCAATGACGATGAATAAGAAATTAGATTTACCAAAGAATCTTCTCAAAGGCAGACTAGTCCTATTTTGCAGCAATTAGAACATCTTTATGATCTTAACACATAACTCATTAGCTTATTCCGACTTAGATTCTCAAATGTTTTAGACTGTTAGGAGTTACTTTTACAAACATCCAGTAGAGAAAAGTGAGTTTAAAGAGCAAACTTAGCCTGCATGCTTTATCCAGAGGGGCAGAGAGGAGGATGAAACGAGAAAAGATATGAGTAAAGCCGGGTACACAGTGCAGCCCATTATATTGTGTGATGTTAGCTTTTCCTCATGAGGCCTTACTCTAGGCTTCTTTTTGCTGCTTGACATGGCTCACTCACAATTCCTAAACATTTCCATAAACTCGCAGTTTTGTGGAAGATAATAAAAAGGTCTAATTCAGCAGAAGCAAACAGCACCTGGTGGCCTCAGGCGCCCTTATCTCGCGCAGAGATATGAGATTGTACAGTGTGTGAAACCAAATTATATTTTTGTTTGCCTCAAAGTGCAAAACAATCTTGCCAGCATCTAAGAAGCGCACAGAAGTAGGCAGAGAAGGGTAATATTGCAGATATGAGGCTATTTCTACAGTTTATCTCTCATGTGAAAAATGCAACACTTAGGCTGTGATGATGTTAGGGATTCTGTTTGACTCTCAAAGCCTGTATTGACTAAGCTGGGAAAAAAAAAGAAAAATCCTCTGTAAATCGAACATCCTGTCACAAAAGAAATGAATCTCTCCACATGAACTGATCTGCAACAAAAAGAAAAAAAAAAAAAACAAAACAAAAAAAAAAACCCGTGGTGACATGAGTCCAAATTACAGTCTCTGATAACACATGGGTGTGACCCAGGAGGAGGAAAGCTCTCAGAACAAAATATCACTTTTGTTCAGAGAGCTCTTTTGTTCAGACGTGATGGTAGCGATAATGCTAAGCTCATTGTCAGGGCTGCTGTTCACAAAAAAAATAAATAAGAAGAAGGAAACACTTCTTGTGAGAGTTATCTTTTATCTTTTATCTTATGTTACATCATTTGTCCTTTATATAGATTCTATTCAATATCTAACTGAGAAAATAAGTAATTCCCCATAATTCGCCCTCCCACATAAACCACTTACAAATCCGCACATGAATGCATATGCAAACAATCGCTAGATGCTTTTTTTAAAAAATAAAATATATACCTGTTGTCAAGGTTTCAGCGTTTCTTATTTCTGCCTCAGATCTGCAGCCTGTGGCTTGGTTTAACAGCTGGTGGGGAAGGAAGCCATCACTCTTCAATACATACATGTCAATCAATCTGATTTAAAGAACAAAACATTTCACTGACCACTCAGTTTTGTGCAGGGTGTACTGCGGGTCAAGCTAACAGAACGTTCATTCTCTCAGCCTTTTATTACTGGCAAGATGGAATTTACGGTACTTAACAAGTATAAACAGTATAAACATGGAAAAGTACTCACTTTATACTGATCAGGAACAACTCTTGTTTGATAGACTTTTGTAAGAAATGTGTAATGTTATTAAGTTAGTAATATTAGGCATAACTGTAGAGTCCATTGGAAGCTAAAAAGCTCATGTTTGACTTCAATTATCAAATAAGGTAACATACCACCGCAGTTTTATCAGCATATCAATCTGCTTCACATTCAGTGCTTTGAGTCAGTTTTACCTTGCAGTTTATAGCAATGCTTCTCCAAAGAGATGATCTATGTTTTAACACTGCTCATCCTTTTTGACCGAGTGTTTAGCATAAATACTGCTTCTTGGCATCTCTTCTAATCACACATGCAGTGTTCTCTACTGTCTCTATTACTGTTGTATTCAAATTGATGCATTGTTTCATGTGTACTGAATGGCTTATTTGATTTTGCATACAACCTGCATGTTTGAGACCAGTCTCACATCATATTACATGCCTAATTTTCCCCTCAAGCAC
Source organism: Neolamprologus brichardi (assembly GCF_056152115.1). Classification (NCBI taxonomy): domain Eukaryota; kingdom Metazoa; phylum Chordata; class Actinopteri; order Cichliformes; family Cichlidae; genus Neolamprologus; species Neolamprologus brichardi. The sequence goes on from NC_142107.1 coordinate 13,570,034, forward strand.
AACTCAATCACATCCTGGATCTCTCTCCCACCATTCTTTCGTGCCATTCCTTCCCACTTTAAAAATTGTTCTAAAGTGGTAAATGGAAAACTACTTATATTGACCACTCAAAGCACTTTCACACCATGATTCACCCATTTGTACAGTCTTATTCTATGCACCTCAAGCAGTTTATTTATCTCTTACACAGTGAAAGAAGGCATTCGGGGTAATGTAGGGTTCGACTTCCCCGAGGACAATTTTATATGGCCTTGAAGAGCCGAGATGGCAAAAGTACAGACTTTCTGTACTTAAGTGGAAGGATAGATATCCATGTTTAAAAATACTCCAGTAAAGGTTGTAGTACTGAAGCTACTTTTTTACTCAAGTAAAAGTAAAAAAGTGTAGGCTCTGAAATGTACTCAAAGTAAAAAAGTAAAAAGTAGCTCATTGTAATGAGAATATGTAACTAAATTTGGGACTGCACACAGTAACTGTGCTGTTTTTATTGTATTTTATTTGGGGAAAAAAGTAGCACCTTGAAGGACAATTCAACTAACCATTTTTGTAAAAAGGTAACTGAACTTAATAATATAATATGATATAATACAATATTAGTACATGAGACTGCAAATATTATTCCAATCTAAATTCCAATTCGCCTGAAAGCTTCAATCTGTTATGTAGATAGGAAAAAAAAAAAAAAAACTATTGACTTTGCCTGCACACTTAAGCACTAAAATGAGTCCAGCTATCTTGACTGATGTCCATCTCCTGCACTGACACTATACTCTTTATACTGTCTTTACACCAGATATAAAGTTAAATGCAAATTAATCTCTGCCACACTTGATGTAACCTACCTCTTACAGTGAGCACCAGAGGTACTGTGCAGCAGTCCAGCATAATGTTTTACTGTGAATTTACCACATTATTGTAAACTAACTTGTTTATCTGGGGCAAAACTACCTAGTATTTTCATGCAACATTTCAACAACAAAAAAGTTTGTATAGCTTAAATTAATTTGCAGGATGTTTCCCAATATGAAAATACATAATTTATCAAAACACAACATATACAAATAACATGTGATTAAAAAATTATTACATCTAAAAATTAAATTTCACTTCATCAAGTGTCACTGAGCTGCCCTTACCTTTAAATCTAACCTCTCTTCTTCTTCTCCTGCCTGTCTTTTCTTATATTTTTCTCCATCTCGGAGTGAACTTTTCTCTTTTCTTTTGTCTCCCTGTGAAATACAGCAGCTGGACCTTTAGCTAGCAACACACTGTGTGACAAACTGCACACAAACAGTTTGTGTGTTTGCTGATATTTGTTGAGGTGATAGAAATGTTGAAATTACCAGCCACTGAAAAACGTCACTCCTTTCATACTTCCTTCTACGGAAGATGATTAGGGCCACTGGAAAAAAAAGTGGGGACATCTTTCTTTTTTATAATTTCCCAGAATTCTGACTTCAATCTGACCTTTTTCTCAACGCAGGAAGTAAAAGCAAAATGTTGTCTGAAATATAACTACTCAGGCAAAGACACATGAAAATTGTACTTAAGTACAGTCTTCGTTACTTCCCACCTCTGCTGACACGACAATAATTGAACTGCCAGCCTCTTGATTAGTGGATGAATCACTACACCTCCTCAACCTCAGTCAACCAGAATTAAAACCTAAAACCAGTTTTACTCAGAATATTGTCAGTATTCTTCTAGTATTGTAATAGGATTCAGGTTTCAATCAGTGATGCCTCCAGAATTTTTTTTTTATAGGAGTGGTCATATTTGGGTCACTAAAAATATTGGGGTGGCACACCACATAAACTAAACTAAAAGGAATAAATAAATAAAATTTTCCATTTTTATTATGCTGTTGTCAAATATAGGTTACTTGGAAAATATGGCAAAAGAGAGAAAGAGAAAAGACTTATTTGCCTAGTTAATTCTAGCTATTAAAGTTAACTGAAAGTAGGTACATATGAAAACCAAATAAGATTTTGAAATCCATAATAATCTATTTTAACCCTTTAAGACCTACCATAGAACCAAGACCGCCAGAGCTTATCTTTACATTTTTACATGCTGTAGTCCCATTTCTGAGAGCATTTTAAGTTGCTATACATCAATACAACCGCTATAGCCCAAATTGTAATATATGTATGCATTAAGTCCATAGTAACTACATAAATTGCAAAAAAGTGCAATAAACTACAAAGAAAATGAAAATTGTTTGTGGGTTTTTTGGGTTTTTTTTTTTTTAAAAAACATACATTTCTAGTTTTATCCCTCAAAACTAAAATACAAAAAAGTTGCACAAAATAGTTTCCAACAACAGGAAATTTATTTTGAGTGTCTTCATAGTTTTATTTTTGAGATACACCAATTTTTATATACTGCAGGAAAAACTAAAATAAATGGTTCTGGTTCTACAGGGATTTAAAAATAGTTACAAAAAAAGAGCGTGCCCGCCCCAGCCAGTTTTAAAGGGTTAAGCAGTAATAAATAACAAATTAGTGTTTCATTGTAGGGTGTTTTCCTCTCTCTTGTGGCCATGTTTATTAGACATGGAGGGGCCAGCAAATTTTAGGGGGTGGCCAGTGCCCCCCCAGTGCCCCCCTCGGTGGCACTGACTTTAATATTGACTGACTACGAACAGACAGCTTACATACTATAAACAGACCTGATCTGAACCATGTCAGTGTTTGTAGTTCACCCTGTGAGGTCTAAGCCATTCATGATGAACTCAAATCTGGACTACAACCCAAACGTCATGTTTTGGACATAAGAAAAAGACTTTACTGGGAAAAATGTAAATACTTTGTGAAGTGTCTGTTTGATTGTTACTGTTGTTATTACCCCCACCACCTCTCTCTCTCTCTCTCTCTCTCTCTGTGACCCTGCGGTGGAAATCACTGCATGAACTCAGGAACACTTCTGTCAGTAAACACAGTTTGTTGAATCTCGATATGCAAGTGTGTGTTGCCACACAGTGTCTCCATCAGAGAATCTGTTGCTTATCTCAGCAAAACAATGTCAAACAGAGAGTGCTAAACTGGCCTCTTTGGAATTCACACTTTGCTGCATTATAAAATGAAAAATTCAACAAAGGAGGCCTCAACAGTGGAACAACTGAAACTCCTTTTCAAGCAAAGATGGGAAAAACAGCCTAATAACTACGGCTATTAGTCTCCTCAGTTCCCAAACATAGAGTGTTAAAGAAGGGGTGATGCAACACAGTGCTATATGTGCCCTGTCTCAGCTTCTCGGAAATGTGTTGCTGTCACCAAACTCAAAATAAGATCTAGACCTTTTAAAAAGAAAAGGTCTCTGTTTCAGAGACTACTACTAGTTTCAATTAGTTACTGGCATAAATACATTTTGCAAATAATTACTTTCTACATAGTGTACCAACTCTTTTTGGTGGTGATAAGGATTGGGGTATTATGTTATAGTAAATCACTAGGACCCTTGGTAGGTAAAATTTCAAGACAGACAAAATACCTCAAATAAAAAGTGCAGCACACTTAACATTGCCATTGACAACCCTCTTATTAGCAAAACTAGCAAATAAAAATAAATGATCAATTCCTAACTGAAACTTACCTTGTAAAGCTTTCTTTTTCTTTTTCTTTTTCTCTAAGTCAGTCTTTTGCGTTTGGTTTGTCAGACAATCGCTTGGCATGCTGTTGTGGACTTGCTACTGGTTCTACAACAGATAAAACATCCAAGTTAAATTTAAGGAAACTGAAGTAAATGCACAGGTAAGAATTATTACAGTTGAATTATCACCATTATACTTACTCTGTCTCCATTATGCTTCTGTTTGTTTGCTGGAAAAAACCAAGACAGTTCTGTACAAATGTAAGGCAGAGATAACAGAAGGAATAGCTGCAGTCTGCAGGACAGAGGCCAGTGCACACATCCATACACATCTGGCAGCAGATGTCACAGCAATGGTCAGAGCAATATCTCCAGTCCTCGCACATACAGCAGCAGCCACAAGACGGTTTGCATTCCTCCTCACTTTGTAGGCAGGAGCTGGAAAGCTTGCAAGACTGTAACCCCATGGGAGTGCCTGCCTGCCTGTTAAAACACACAGAGACACCGAGAGATGAGATATTGGAGGAAATCCCTCTCTAGAAAAATGGTCTCCTTTTCAAGTCCAGAACTGGAATTGAGGATGTATATAAAAAGGAATTCTGTGGAGACAAAGATGTTGATAATTGGCTGTCAGCCTGTCCTGAGCACTGTACAAGCTACATGCTATTTCGAGTCACGTCCAAAGTTTCTGCCGCATGCACTGTTTTGTGTGTGTGTGTGTGTGTGTGTGTGTGTGAAGGAGAGAAAGAGCAAGAGAGAGAAAACAGTTTGGCCAACTTTTGGATATAATGCTTGATGTCACGCTTTATCCCCTGGGGCTTTACTCCAGTCTGTGCCTTCATCTGTGACGTTCATAAGACAAGGGATGAAGTCTAACCTTCAAAACACCATGACAACCTCAAATGTCACTACAGAGAAGTTTTCTGTTTTCTGAAAAATCAAAAATGTCCATAACTAATAACAAGCATTTCTTTTTTTCCTGCTGGGAGTATGAAATTATAAAAAACAAGCTCTTTGTTAGGCCTACTTGTCATGGGGCCTACAAGACAGCTTCTAATAAACAAGGATAATGAGCAATGCACAACGAATGAGGAAACAATTAGTGATTAGAAATATAACATTGGTCACACTGAGGAAGAAAAGCATTTTTTTTTTTTTTGCGTTGTTTTAAAATTAGAACTCTGTTTCTAGCAAATAGAAAGAAAAAAATACCCTCAAAGCTGATCCCTTATTTCTCAAGAGATTGCCACAGCAGAGGGATCCACATGTTTGCTTTGGCACAGATTTAGCACCAGATGCCCTTCCTGACACAACCCTCCTATTTATCCATCCTTGGGGCCAAAAAAATGAGTACAGTAGCTTGTGACAACCCTGAGGCAAGGACTGCATCACCTCCTGATCTCAAACCGAGGTTCTTTCCCATGTAAGGCTCTGCAGCTGTACACAATAGGGTCACTTACATCTTACAGTGCTGTGATTGCAGACATTCCCCAACTATCTATGAATGGTACTTATGGCCATTGATCAATGATCTTTGATCAATGGTTGGTGACCAATGGCCATGACAATTTGCATATTAATGGTCAAGTAACTGACCTCCCAGCCCATTGTTCATTCAGTGGGCTAGTTTCAGTTTTTGTGCATATGTACTGTGTATAAGATTGGGGAAACCTGCAGTCAGCTGAGACTGAAGAAGTCACTTGGATACGTGACGAAACGTTTCTCCCACTGAAAACGCTACGCCCAGATGAACAGAATCAACCTTTTGGGATTTACTTACCTGGATGACTGAGCATGCACCAAGACAATGGGGTCACTACTTTTGCATTTACTAAATAAGATGTTTTAAAAGTAAGGAATGCACAAATGTATCATTTAGATATGAAAAAGAGAGAGAGAGAGACGAGAGAGAGAAGGAGAGAGACACTTATTTGCACAGTGAAAGTTGATGAAATCAGCGCTCCTGTGTGTCACACTGATAACACCCGATGAGCATTACAACAATCAAGAGTCAATCATATTAATGTCAAAACACAGTGAAGCAAATCATTTGTGCAATTTTGAAAAGTGCAGTTTATGTTGCTGTTCAGTTGTGTTGCATTAAGAATTAAAGAAGCCTTTTTTTAAAAAAAAATAAAAAAAATCATGAATTACATGTCCATGTATTTCATTCATTCATCAAATGCCTCCCATCTGGTCATTTTGGATTTGCCTGAGTATTTTCCAGGGGAAAGGCAGACTTCTAATAATAATTATGTTAAAATTCAGGTGGCTGCTGTCATTAGTTTACTCAAGGAAACCATTTAATGAAATCATGGCAGGGTTGTTTTTAGATGGGATTTTTTTGTAGCTGTATCGAGAAAACTACTTGAGCTAGGTGCTTCAATTTTTTTAGGGTACATATCTGTACTATCACTCTTTGAATATAGACTGTCAGGAGTATAGCTCAAGGTAACATAGAATGATGGATGCTTGATGTTTCTGAAATATTAGATTTACAGTCTCTGAAAACAGATTTGGAGGCTTGTAGCTTTTTTATAAGTAGGGGACTTATACTTTATATACAGCTTCTTATACAAAAGGTACATAATATTCTTTAAAAAAGTCAAAATCAGATGAATGATTTCACAGATATTAAAACTTGAATATGAAGAAATCCCTGCCCTGAACAATAGGCCATGCAGAAAAATCCAGTATGCAACGTAGGAATCACCATAACAAAGCCAGATACGCGATACGAGACTTTCTGTAAAAAAGAAAATTGTACAAGTTGTTCCTCAAGCTATTAGCTAATAATCGCCTTTTTAACAGAGCTTCACCTTTGAAAATGTCTTTTGCTCTTCTTAATATCAAATTATTCTGGTTTTCACGACTCCTTCTTTCACTGATAATTGGAAATACACACTCAAATTGTACAAAAATGAAAAGTCTCACAATTAAATTACCCACAATAACCTAAAACATAATTTTACACCCTTTGTGTTCAGCAGTCAAAAGAAAAAGCCTTAATTACCTTGTTTGCAAAAACACACTTCTTTCAAAATTGCGGTAAAAATGTTTTAAAACTCACCCAAACCTCGGGTTAATTTTAATTCAGTCCTGCACAGTTTCTGTTTTTTCGTCGGCTCAGTTTTTGCCAGCTAAGTTAGAGATACTCTAGACTTGTAATTGTGCAATCTCTTTCATGGCTAGCTACTTTTGTAAAGGGGTGTAAACCAAAATTTACACAAATTACCTTTCTTCTTCAAGCTCCTGCCCTAATCATTCAGTGTGGCTATCCTCCTATTCTCCACCTATCACTCATTTGTGTCTGCACTTGGAGCCATTATTAAACTGAACTTAAAACCTTTGGTCCAAACTAAGAATTCCAGCATTCTGTGGTACCTTAAAAGTGAAATTTAATGATTTTAACTAAAATACTAAATGTTATCAGTATTTTTACCGGAAGCTCAAATGTGTAATTTATCCATTGATATATGAAAAACTATTCAAAGTACTAACAGAAAAGTCTGATTGTATACACATCAGACTTAAACATTCATCTGAGATTTTGGACTGGCATAGAACGCTAACAACATCATCATCAAAACACCAAATGAGGAAAAAGGCAATGCTAAAAAATAAAATAAGATACCACTCAATCTTCACAGTATAACACAAACGTTGTTAAAAAAAAAAAATCAGTGATATCAGTTTATCCAGTTAGGAAGGGTAAAGCATTGTGAATGCATTTCAGCTGCTTTGTTTAAAATAAGTGAAAATAGGTGCAATGGAGAGGCAACAACAAGACAGCCCCCCCCCCCCAAAATGACATGGTACTTGCAGTTAATTCAGCCTGCACAGGTAGTGCAGCTTGTCCAGGTTGGCAAATCCATATTTACCATTGCAACATGGTTTGCTTTCTCTCCCAATGCAGTATTAAAATTCTAGAGGAGGGCAAGCAGAGTTGTAGAGGGGCATCGACCCAGTTGAACAAGAAGGGACAGGAGGAGCACTATCAGAGCCATAAAAAAAAATTACCTTCAGGAGGCTATGCTGGAGTCTTTATGTTTCTGATCAAATGATGAAGATCAACACCAAAAGTGGCAGATCCCCTACTGATGTACTATTCTCTTCACAGATGAGAGCAGGTTTAAAGTGAGTTCCTGTGACAAGCGTGAAAGGGTTTGAAGATGCCATGGCTACCTACAACATTGGGGCAGTGGGTCAGTGATGGTCTGAGCCCTGTGCCATATGCTTGGAGAATTACACAGACTTCTGCATGGTAGCCACCAGTACCCTGACTGGTATACAGGTACAGGGATGAAACCCTCAAATTCATAGTAAGACCTTATGCTGGTTCAGTGACACCTGGGTTTCTCTTGGTGTAGAAAAATACCCAACCTCATGTGAACAGAGTGTGTGGCAGTTTTTGCATGACAAGATCTGAGACCTTTGTGATATGTATTGGTGCATTCTCCACCAGTTGTGGAGCTTACTGATATTAGACTGAAGTCTTGGCGGGAATCCCACAGGACACCATATTGTCTCCTCAGGACCATTCCCAGTGGCTCTCAGCAGTGCGTACAGGCTAGTGGGTCCATACGCATTACTGAGAAACTTTATTTGACCGGTTAGATCAGTCTGCGATTTAAATTTTCAACTTTGATTTTTCGTATGATTTCGAATCAAGTCCTCAAAGAGTTGGCGATTTTAGTTCCCACTGACCATATCATTTTCCTCTCAAACTACACAATCAGTAAAGGATTTCAACTTTTTTTCTTTTGCAGCAGCGCATTTGCTCAGCACACTACCGCAGTCTACAGAAAATGAATACTATATCAGTCAATTCATCAAAGTTAGAATAGCTTTCTTTCAGTTTGTCCTACCACATTTAATTTGAACAAATCCTCAAGGCTCTTAAAATTAATCATTTCCCTACTAAAACATTGACTCTTTGATTAAATATTCTCAATAGGTAACATATCGCCTTTATATTTTTACTTACACATTATACCCTCTTAGGAGCTACGCTCATCACGGACAACGAACAGACTACATCTGTTCACAGGGTGAATCTCCTGACATTTTATTATTTGCCTTTCTTCTCCTCTGTTATTCTGTCTCCTTTTCTCTCTCTTTTTTAGACGCGCACACACACATTCTTGTTCCCTATAACACAAATGTCAGCAGGCTGAGTCTGACAAGTGAACGACAGTGAAGTAGATTTGACCTTGAACGCTCTGAGAATGAAGTGACAGTAATAAAAGGCTGTAGTGAGCTATTGTTGGCCCTGGGGCATCCATTAATGAATGACATGAAACAGCCGTGAGATTCGGGGACAGGAAGGGGTGGTGGAATGATGGAGGACAGATGACAGCAACCCACACACGGTCCTCACCTGTGATGAGCTCAGCTAGCGCCCCGCACAAGGTTCACACTTGCTGATGTGCATGCAAGCGCACAAGCAGTTGGGTGTTAAGAGCACACAGCCACCTACCAGCATGTGCCGCATTCTGTCAAAAGGATGTTTACTGTAGAATAAATCACCAGCTATTTCAATATATTATTCATGTGCTAAGCAGACCCCTCTGCACCGGAGGGCAACTTACTTATTGTTTTCTGCTCTCACTCATGCCAACTCTCGTGCCTGGATCATACATAGATACAAACCCCACTGAAAATTTAACATATTTGCCATATCATCCTGAGTGTGGAAATAAGGGATCCAAGGATCTTATATTCAAAACTCTCCAAGCGTAACAATAGTTAGAGTTCCTAATATCTTGAGTTGTTCTTTTTTATCAGCATATCAGGATAATTATAGATAATGAATTGATGTGGTGGAAGTGTCAGACCACTAATGGAATGCAGTACTTAACCTCTATAATCCCTCAGTGCCCTTCACTTAGTGTCAGGATAATTAAATTACTTCTAGTGATACCTTTTTAACTCACAAACACCATCTTATACACAGTGATAGTACAAAGAAAGTAAACCCTGTTTCAGTTCTAAAGTGTTACATATTAAGACATATGACCCCAATTCCAAAAATAAACTTGGGAAACTGTGTAAAAAATCAGAATGCAATAATTAGCAAGTCTCATAAGCCCATGTTTTATTCACAACAGAACACAGAAGTGCTATCAAATCTTTAAAGTAAGAAAATGTACCGTTTTAAGAAAAATATTAAGTCATGTTGTTGTTGATGGCAACAACAGGGTGTGACAAATGGGTGGAAAAGTGAGTGGTGCTAAAAAGAAAGAGCTGGAGGAGGACTGCAACTAATTAGCTTAACTGGCAGCAGGTCACTAAAATGACTGAGGTATAACAGAGAGACAAAGACCCCCAGCAGCACACATATACAGAGATCCACCAATCTGCAAAAATAAAAAAAAATAAAAAATCTGCAAATTGTAGAACAATTTTGGATAGTATTCCTGAATGTAAAATTGTAAAGTCATTGAACTGAATCATCCACAGTCCTTAATATCATCAAAATATTTTAGCAATCTGGAGAAATATCTGCGTGCAAGGGAGCAGGCTGAAAAAAAGTTTTGGACTCCACAATTTTCCTGTCCTCAGAAAGCATTGCATTAAAAACATGTATGATTCCATCTTGAGAATCCTTGCGTGGGCTCAGGAACAATTTCAAAAATCCACAAACGCCATTAACCTGAGCTTACTGAATGAAAAACTCCATTGTTATACTTTGTCTCCATATAATCCTTCAGATATACCACATGTTGATATACAAGTTATTTTATGCACACAACGTATTCTGTGACCCTGGTAGATAACTTTTACTGATAAATATTCTAGTGTTGAAATCTCTTTGTTATAGGAACAAAACAAACATGCACAGTTGTGTCATGCTGTTTGCATTGCTGCTTGACTCCTTTGCCAAGGTAAATAAAATTCATAAAGACAACATTGTTGTGTGCATCTCCATTTATTTCAGACATCCACAACATATTCATTTATGCTGAGGTCCCACAACAACAATTCAGTGGAGTTGTGCTGTGGACTCTCACTGGGCCATTGCTACACTTGATTTTTTTCATTTTCAGCCATTCTGTTATAAATTTGCTGGTGTGCTTGGTTGGGATCATCATCATGTTGCATGACTGAATTTTAGCCAAGCTTTAACTGTTGGATGGATGGCCCAGTTAATTCAAGAAAACATTGCTATACAGAGGAATGACTCAAGGTTTTGTTCCAGAAGTCTTGTGGTTTGTTCAGATGAAACTTTTTTAAGTTTTGTTTTTTTCTGTTGTTATTTCAATTATATTTGCATGTTCGAAATAAAAATATCTATCTATCTATCTATCTAAACTTTGCAAACCTAAGCTATGGTGTCACCTTCTTTTCTGAGATGCAACACTTCTGTATTTTGCATTTTTATTTTATGGTCTGACCTTGGAAAATGTCCAGGAAAAAAGTTTGACCTGGATCTATCCTTCAATGTGCATATTAAACAAATTTGTAGGGCTGCTTTCTTACATTTGCACAATATCTCTAAAATTAGAAACCTCCTGTGCCAGAGTGATGATGAAAAACTAGCTGCTAAGTTGGACTATTGCAATTCATTATTATCAGCCTGTCCTAAAAACAACATGAAAAGGCCTTCAGTAAACCCAAAATGCTGCAGTGGGAGAATTGGCAGGGACAAGAATGAGAGCGCTTTTCACTGGTTCCCTGTTACAACCTAATATTAAAGACCTCACAGTACCATGCCACCACAGTGAGCACCTATCTCTAAGACTGCTGGCTTACTTGGTTTCCTAGGGTGTTTAAAAGTAGAATCTGAGGCAGAGCCTTCAACTTTCAGGTATCTCTTCTGTGGGACTAGCTTCCAGTTTGGATTCAGGAGACAGACACCATTTTCTACTTCCAAGGTTAGGCTTAAAACCTTCCTTTTTTGATAAAACATATAGATATAACTGGATGAAGTGGCCCTGAATGCTTCCTTAGTGACTCTGCTAGGGGTTTCCCATGGTACGCTGAGTGTTTCTTCTTCACGCACCGTTGCGCAAAACAAGGGGTTTAAACTATGATGAACGTGCTTGAGCCACGCTATAATATCCCGTTCGCGTCCACTTTAGTGGCAAGATCGTTCTAAGCATGTATGAGCAGGAAAAGATTTAAGTTGTGGCTGAACTGTCCCAGGCATCTTCTGTTGCCCTAACTACTACAAATGGGTGGACCTCCAGGGCAACGGAAAGCTATACGTGACCGTGACAGCTCATTATATCACAGCAGAGTGTGATATAATGAGCGGTATGTATTATTGTAGGGCCTACCTTACAATATAAAGCGCCTTGAGGCGACTGTTGTTGTGATTTGGCGCTTTAAATAAAATTTAATTGAATTGAGTGGAAGATACAAAGCCCTGTACTGCCAGGACGCTAGGGGCAGTGTTGAGCACGATTTGCAAAATAAACGGCAAGTTTGTTGCAAACACATGGAGTTGGATACCGGCAGAAAACACCTGCAAAGATAGAACAACCACACTCATATATATTCAAATAATTTAAAAAAAATGTTCATTTACCTGTTACTACCACACACCAAATCCGGTCGTTGGTACTTCCTGGCTTGTTTAGTGACTAGGTAACAAAAGCTCAACACTGCACCTAGCGTCTCGGAGCACTTGGAGTTTGCGCGTGCTTCGGAGTTTGTACGTGCTTTGGAGTTTGTACGTGCTTTGCAGTGTTTTGGAGTTTGTAAGTGTTTTGTCTCTAGGGGCCACCGTAAAGGGCCAGAGACCAATTAACCGCTCCATGCACACGGGAGTAAAGGCCCATTGCCATGTAAATATGTGGTTAATTCTTCAAAAATATATATATATATATAAAAAAAATAAAAAAAATTTAGGCCTGTTAATAAAATTAAATCATTTCTGCTCTTCAATAGATTGAGATTGTAAGCAGAGTTTTTAATTGCAGAGAAATAATCAATTACATTTGGGCATTGCATTTTCGAGCTGGAAGCTCAGAAACCCCTTTGGGGCTTAAGAGGTTAAATCAGATAATCTTTATTATTGTAGAATGATGACACACCTGAATGCTCCAGACCAGCAAATGACCAATACTTCTGTATTTATAGATGTGCTCACACTTATTGATGGTCAATTAATCAAGTGTATTCGATTAGAGTGTCTAGTTGCTACCAAACGTCTTACTTTGTATAAAACAGTATGGCTGTGCCAAATGGAGTGAAGAAATTTATCATGCGGACCCAGAATGCAGACTCAGAGAACAGAGAGGAAATAATGAAACTGACCTGCATTGTAGAAACAGAAAATTAATTTTGCAGGTGAAAAAAATTAATTCCAAAAAATCCTAGCAGCAAGCAGCCAAACAGAAAAAGCCCCCCCCCCCCCCCCCCCCCAAAAAAAATCTATAAATCAAGTGAGAGAAATAGTTCAACACAACAGACTGAACAAAACTGAGGGCTTAAATACACTCAAATACACAAACGATAAGGAGTAACACCTGGGGAAAATAAGACACAGGTGAACAGAGTCAAACCGAGCTCAAATAGCTAAAAAAAAAGGCCAGAGAATGTAAACAGAAAATAAATCAATACATACATAAAAAAAAACAAACTGGAAATATCTCTAAAAAGGTTTCAAACTCAAGACTGCAAAAACTGCAACAAATTAAGAATCAAACAGAAACAATAAATAACAAAAACAGAACAGAAACGGGGTGTACTTAGGTTTTTCACACACTGCTTCTGCATTTTTGTTAATGTTTTGAAATAAATAATGACACAATATAATGCATCATACATGTTCTGCCAAGTTCATGTGAAATATTTATCTAAAATGAAGACCTGCTAAGATTTTTTTATTATGTCCTAATATGTAAAACTGAATTTAATATGATCTACTTGCTTTTTTTAACCTAACTGTATGCATGCTCCTTATAGCAATAGCATGTTGGCACATTCAGATACATGGACATAGTATGCACTTCTGCTTTATGTCTATATAGCACTATTTCATTACCTCAGTACTAGGACTAACAGTGCTTGGCATCTTGTTTACAATTTGCCTCCACTACCTGCTTTGGGTGGGTGGCTCAAGAAAAGCAATGAGTAAGGGTTTAAACAGTAAAAATGGTGAGAGATTTACTGAACCTGTCAGAGAAGATGTGGCAGTGCTGTTATGAATTACTGTGGTGGGGAGGGCACAGGCGACTCCAGCATTTCATTGGGATTGGCAGTACACTCATATTTTACCTAAGCCCTCCCCCACTACCTACTGGTTTGTGCTCCAGCATCCAGCATCGCACATCTCTTCATCACTTCTTTAAGTAATTCAAGTCTCAATACTAGCTTACACGTTTTTTCACTTTTATTTTCGATCTTAATTAGGTGAAAACATATACAAACAAAGTTGCTAAACATAATAGTTATTTTTAGTTGGTTTGCGGTTGCACCCTAGCACCCTACATGATGCTTCACAACCTTATCCAATCCCTCACGTCCAAATGATACAGGAACAATTTCACACTAGCATGTGAAGGGGAGCAAGAATTGAGTGACCAAACCAGTTACTACTGAACAGTTCACTCATCCAGTATAACTACATATTGTATATCTTTTGAACAAAAGATTTAAAAAAAAAAAAAAAAAAAGAGTTGACATCTTAATTAATCTATTTCTAAAATAGATTTAAGTGTTTTGTGAACCATAATCAACCTTTTGAAAGTTGACAAAATAAAATGGACACTGAGCAGTCTGAGAAACTATGTTTTGACAAAACATAACCTTGGTAATGTAATTGCTCCTAAAAAAGAAATTTAATGACCGTGATGGTGATGTTTCAAAAGAAAAGTGATACCAATTAATAGTTTCTGTTTTACATAAATGGCCGGGGGACGATCTACAGGGGAGCAAGGGAGGGCAACCATCCCCCACCACCCCACTTACACCACCCCCACCCCCTGAAACTTGTAAAACTAATTGTTTGTTTGTCCAAATGCCTCTTATATCCTTTGTTTCATTGGAAGAGATAATACTGCAATAAATAGTTTTCAAGTATTTTGACTTCACTGAAGAGGTATGTGATACCCCCCCCCCCCCCCCACACACACACATTTTTATACCAATAAAAAATAATAATAAATCATCCTTACAATAGTTTGTTTACATTTAATTTCAAATATATTAATTGTGTCAAATCATAAAATCATATGCCATCCAAACAAAACGAGGAGTTTGTAAATCTTTTCTTCAAAATGAAACTTAAACCTGATCTCGCATCCCCATCACCAAGGTCACATTGTTTCTGTCCTTAGGTATATCCACAAAACAGACTTAGATATGAAAAAACAAACAAACAAAGAACCTCCAAGGCACTGCCTTTTCAAAACACAATTGAAATGCTTTTTCTTTTTCACAGAGGCCATGGACACACTCATGGACACAGTCTTTTCTAGTGGTATTACACTAGCATGTGTCTTCCACATATGGTGTTCCACCAATAGCAAGCTTCCACCTAAGGGTGACTGGAAGATTTCATCAGTAAAGCTGATGATGGCAGAAGAATATAGAAAACCTTGGTAGGTGAACAAACCTAAAAATAGTAAAATAGAAATTTTGTCCAATTTGGGCTTTTTCAACTGCAAAACAAGAGGATAAAAATATGAAATAAGAGGATTTTAATGAAATATAAATTTGATTCATTATGGCATGAACCGAAATTAGTATTTCATTAAGGTTAGGAAACTTCCCTTTCATATTCACCACATATTATTGCCTGATATTGTTTAGTTCAACTAAAACACACTAAAATGCTGGCTGTTCCGTTTTTATTATATTTTATTTGCTTTATTAACAGCAAAAATTAACAGTCCTTTAAAATGTCACAATGAATACTGGTACTAACCAGCATTAGTGTTAGTTCCCCAGGTTCAGGTCACTTCCAAATATAATCATGTCAGGTTTAAAAAGAGAAGAAGAGAAAATAATAAGGAAAAGAAGACAGCAACAGACCGCACAAGAGCTGAAGACCTGAAGTCCAAGAACTGTCTGGGTTACTGTTTCCACCTTTTATATACACTTAATGTCTTTGGGCAGGGGAACTGTGTTCTTGTTCACTTTTCCAACAGAACCCCCTGCCTATAATAAATGAAGAGCCTTTTCAGAAGCCTGCTTCTTTAACTTTTATTCTGGGCACTCAAGGACAGACTGACCATCTGGAGTTGCAGACCTTTGGGCCTGTGTTACTTCAGCAGCATTGATAGGAAGAAAAAAAACGGCTCATTCTGTTTGGCTATCCTGATTTAGCCTGGCACAGTCTGTCCACAGAGGTGCCTGTGCACAGCAGTCATCAATTTATACCATCTCAGGAGTCACATCTCTCTTTCCTGTAAATTTTATTTAGGGACATTGCGTTCATCATACAGACAGGTAACTGGGATTTTGATGAATTGATTTTTTAACAGCATATTATACTGCATCTAAATTATCACTAAAGTTTAACATCAAAGCTTTGGATCCTTTTCAGAACTCATTTAGAAACTATTCTTACTTGAAATGGCTAAAATAAAAGTCCCCCATACAAAATCCTAATGTGTTATTTATTTCAAGTCAGAAAACAACTTTTTCTCCTGGAGACCATTCTCATCATCACCTGTAAAGTATTAGTTTGACTTGATATTGAGATCTGCAAAGGACAAGTGCCATGACGGGCTTTTCATAATGACTGATGTCATCCATCACACTTTCATTTACTGTTCAAAGTGATGGACAAATGCCCAGAGCGTGCCAAGGGATTGCATCACCAAGATGTCTTTTTGAACGAGCGTGACAAGCCAGCAGAGTTTCTCTTTCTTACTCACAGTGAGTCAAAGGGATCAATTATGATTGGTTTCTCAGCAAGTAGTCAAGCTGTATGATTGACTTCATAATGTGTGTTGATATGGAGATCAACTGAGCCTACTCAGGGAGCTGGTATTAATGAAGCACAAATTAACAACTGTTTGTTCGCTGGTGGCTGTGCAAATCCTTATTCCCTTTCCTTGAGCGCAACACCCACTCACGGATTCACTTGTGTGGCAACAAACAAATCTTTTCCACCAAGCTAGTCTTGACTCATGTGTTGTTATGGCAATTAGATGGTCCACTGTTGTGCTCAGTCAAGCCAGAACCTTGATCATAATGCTATCCTCTACATTTGACTAATGAACTGAATCTTCAGAACATGACTTTTTTCACCCTTTTAGTGAATTAATTGCTTTTTTTAATTGCTATTTTACTCCTAAGATAAAACACGATTAAACAAAATACTTACAAGTGTGTTTAAAATACATTATGGTGCAGAATTGTCGAACCAACCTTTGTGTCTTTATATTTTGCTCCCAGAGAGCCAGAGTTTTTTTAAGTGCTCTTGAGGAATAATTAAGTATTATGTTATTTTATTTTGTTTTTTGTTTTAATTTTGTTAAGCCACTTAACATTGACCTATGAGTCATTCGAGCATAAAACATTTAAATGTATCTTTAGATACTTTGTTACTAGTAGTCTGTCACAAAAACACACGATTTGCTCTAATTTCTTCAGTTGAATCTATGAAAAAGGCCAAAGATAACACAGAATGACAGGCATAAAATAGTATTTTTGCACCAACAAAGTGATTCCATAAAAAGCTGTTGGCCAAAAACTTGACATATCCCGGCATGGTGTTCAGTGTTTCCTTAAAATGTAAGTGAACTGGACAAGTGGAAGACAAATGTAGCAGGCCTAAAAAAAAAACCTAAAGCAGATGAACAACATCTGAAAGTCATGTCCTTAAGAAATCCAGCTTAGACCTGACACAGCACCTGAGAGATACAACTGGCCCTTCAGTTGAGCCATCCAAGGATCATTAGTAATGGTCTCAGTGGAAGGGTGACTGTCAAGCAGCCATTCTCAAGGAAGGGAAACGGGGAGAAAAAGCTGCAGCCAAATTGCCCAAGAGCTGGGCTGAAAATCAGTGGCAACAGGTCTTACGGAGTGATGAATCCAAATTTGAAATCTTTTAGTTCAAACTATGTCTACTGCCATGCATCTGGGAAACACAGTGGTAGCTCATGGTTTGGGGCTGCATTTCAGCCAGTGGTTTTGTGGATTTTGTCAGAATTCTCGGAAAAGTGTTTTGATCCTGATTTCAGATTTTGATCCTACATGAAATACATGCAATACATCTGGAAAATATCTGGTTGGCAACAGCTCCATTTCTCAGCATGAAAATGATCCCAAACACACTTCCAATGTACTAAAAGCATACCTGGGTAGGAAAACTCACAATAGAACCCTATCAGTCATGGATTGGCCTCCCTAGAACCTGAACCTCAAAATTAATGAAGCAGTGTGTCATCTTGATAGACAGCTGAACAAAAGGCAGCCATAATCCAAAGAAAAGCTTTGAGTGTGCTTCAAGAAGCCTGGAGAAGTATTCCTGAAGACTACTTAAGAAATTATAAGAAAGCTTCCCTGAGGGAGTTCAGGCACTGTTGACCAATAAAAGTGGCCACACCAAGTGTTGACTTGAGCTAAAAGTCAGCACTTGTAATCTAAAGAATAAAACAGACATTATGAAAGATCAAACCAAGTGTAAAAGAAAGATAGATTTTCAATAGCATCAAATAGGTAGGGTGATACATTTATTGAGATACTGGATACTGGAAGATTTTCTGCTGCACAGATTTTACTGTTGAATCTCTGCTGTCTGTGGTTGTGTGTACTATGCGCTCCACTGGAGTTCGCTTGGTATCCAGTGCTTTCTCTGGCCCATTCGTCAAAAGGACCAGTGCTCTTGTGAGTAAAAAGATTTATACACCATCGAAGAGAGGTGGAGAATTAGCACAGATTTATGAGCACAGACTGCAATGGCAGGGCCCAGGCAGCTGCTACTTGACATTTGAACAGAGAATGTGAAAGAAAATTGGAGACGGGGGAAACAGGAAATTGGAACAACAGAGAGGTGGGGAAGGAGTGAAGAATGAATAAGACACAGTCTGGTCCACAAAAAAAAAGAAAAATGTTAGGGGGAATGGGAAGCCATTTATGACTGAAAAGGTTAAAGAAATAAAATTCACTTTACATTCATCAATTAGCTACTTTTTTGCAAATCACTATATTTACTTAAGGTTCAAAAAGTGAATGAAAATTAATTTTAGACAACAGAGCTAAATTGATCGCTAAAACAAGCAGGTTAGTAATGCAAATCTTGCTTTGAATCAAATCAAAACACCACATCAGCTTTCAGGTCATCGATTTATTTTGTATAATTGAAGAGATTCTGTTCTGACCTGCAGAACAAAGGTCTTCAGTTGACAAATCTTGTGTATTTTCTCTTCTTTTTCTTCTGTGTGAGGTGGACATCCAAAGGCAATGTGATGACTCAAAATCTCAAAGAATTTGATTACCATACCCACCTAAGAACTTTTTCCACTTCATCGTCTTTGCTACTCACACTTTCCACATTAATCTAGTTGATAATGTGGTTCCGTTTCCTTACCAGCTCAGGGGCACTGGAAGCTATAATAGGTGTAGAAAACATTAGGTCAGACATTGGAAACACAATGCAGCAAATAAGTATTGTTCAGAAAGCAAAATGGTAACTGGTAAAGCTTAAGTAAGAACCAACAGCCAGTTTGTTTTTGAGAGGGGACAAAAAAGAGGAAGCACATATTAAATAAACAATAAAAAGAAAAAAAAATACAGGAATTCAAGTAATAGTAGACTTTTCTGCTTTGTAATTGAATAGTGAAGTAGCAAAATATAAACAGGTTTTGAGCTGACTATAATTTCTACCATACATAGTTGTTATTGAGCTAGATAGAGTAGACTTTCATTATTGTGATTATTATGTTATATTATACAAGTAAGGTGGTTCACAATTTTCATGTATGCTCTGTTGATTTCAAGATTTAAAAAACCACTAATAATACAAACCAGTAGTAGGGCACAATATTAAACACCTCTTTGTGCCAGAATTTGGTAAACAGTACTACTGAACCTACAGGGATGCTGTGAGTCGAGTTCTATTTATTCATACGAAAAGGGGGAAAAAGCAGTTATTTTCTTGCTAGGGGGTAAAAGTAGACAAAGCATGAACGCCCTGAATGATCCGCAAGGGAGTGGGAGGTCAGCTTCCTCACCTGAATTTAGAAAGCACGCTGGAATGGTTGTAAGATCTGACAGAGGTGACAAAAAGCACAGAGAGGGCTTTTTTTGGCTGTGGAGTGTATGCAGTCACATCTACTAAAGGTGAATTGTCATGAGGTGACACGGAGATGCACAGAGGCCAGGGGGGGCATCGCCTCAAGGCACGCATCCACATCCAAGTTGAGTCAAAATCTGACTCACAACGTCAGTGTTCAGCTTCCATTAGTCTGCTGGTGACCTGCACTCTATCCATGACTTCATCTTGATTCTCCCACACCCTGTTAGCAATGTGTGAGCACAAACACAAGAGGAGGTTACTCTCAGCTGGGGTCAATCCCTGCCACAGCTAGTCATGCCTGTCTTGGCTGGATGGAAAAGGCTCCAAGAGTGTCTAGTTGGCATTTGTCCACCATCTTCACCATCCAAGAGTTACTCCAGACACAGTTCTTAGTTATGGTTGACAAGGCTGCAGCTGAAACTTGTGAAGAGCCTGCAGACTGTCTTCATCATCACATGCTCTGGAGGATCAGGAGAGGAAAAATAGTAAATTTCTGGCAACGATTTGGTATGTGTTCATATCCTTGGGAGATTGTAATGTGACAGAGAAATGTAGGGGCTATGATATGGAGCAAGGCACACAGACTGACTCATGACCTACTTAAATTAGGTCAGATCTCTCACACCAAGAATACAAAGCTTTATCTTTTTCTTTACACCTGAACACTTCATGTGACTGGACATTAGTAGTAGCAATGTACTGTTCTCCATTTGGTACAGTTTTTGCAAAAGATAATTGCATGAAATAGTAAACATGAGAAGAGGGCCCCAACATAGGCAACAAGAATGAGAGTAAGTGCAAAATCCACATCTGTTTTACCACACTAGAGGTCACAGGAGGTCACTCAACATGGCAGGGAAACCAAGCAGCGAGCAGTTGGGAGGGTAAAAAAAAACCCCAAAACAACAACAAATGGCTACAATGCTTGGCTTACAAAAATACAACACAGGTGGGCTAGTAAACTGGTGGGAAACTAAAGAAAAAGTTAAATAGGAATTCAAGAAAATAGCAGAAACAAAGAGAAAATGACTGAATTGAGATCACAAAAAAAGCTCATGCTTTCTTAATCTTACCAATTACAATTGTGAGCAGTTTACATACACTCATAATAGGCATAAATGTCAGTGTAATTTGGGGGTTTTAATTATTTCTTTCAGCTTTTCTTTTCTCAGGTGAAATGATCAATTTTGAATTTTCCCACATACAGGCTCAAATATACACAAACAACCAGCTTGTAAGCAGCAACAAAAATTGGAGTTACACCACCAACTGAATAAGAGTTACCAAAGATTTATCCAACTCAATAATGTATATGTAAGTATCAATCAGTGGTCTAGAGCAGTGCATGAAGGAGGTGGAAAGTGTGAGACAAACTTATTGTACGTGCGAGAAGCAAATTAAGATAACCAGACGGAGCTGCCGAGGCATGGAGGTGGCACCAGACCAGAGCAGACTGGAGCAGAACAGAGAATGGGAAGTCTTAGAAAAAAGTAGGATTTAAACACTGGCAAGGTGTTCTGCATTTCTGATCATCTCCTGACTCTTCACCCAAGAACACAAAGACCACACAGAGCAAACCTGCACAAAGTCCATGGGGCTGTAACAGTCCCTTAGCAAATTGCACCTCAGCCAGAGGCTTTGGTAGCCATCAACAAACATCTGGCATAATTCTTCCTCAATACTTGACTGCTCTTCTTGGAAGAATTGGTAGAGTTCATTTAAATTGGTTGGTTTTCTTTCACGGACCTGAATTTAAGTACAGTCCACAAATTTTCAATAGGGTTGAGGCCAGTTTTATTGATTCCAAAACCAGTTTTTGTATGTGTTTGGGATAATTATTATGTTGGAACACCAAGTGTTCAACAACCAATCTTCAGGTTTTACAGCTTACATATATACATGCAGTTACTGTCCCTCCATTTAGAAAGGCCGAGGCGTCACGGTGTGATTATTTTACGTGTAGTTGTTTTTTTACCCCCCTGTGTAATAATATTCAACATTGCAATCAAATCAAAAAATGCCTCTCTTTTCATAATGGGTTTAAAAACATAAACAGCTGTGGGATACTGTTTGTCCGTGATTTGAACCGGGGGACAAATCATGGCAGGATCAGCCTGATATTATTTGTATCCCACTGTAACTTTACTGTATAAAGAGTTAATATCTCCAAAATGTCAGGAGTAGTTAGTCATTACAAGAAGTGTTTGTGAACTAAAAATCAAGAATGTGGGATACTGTTTGTCCGTGATTTGAACAGCCCAGCGGTGTTCCCGACAAAGGGAAAACCAGTTCTGCAGGGGAGACCTACCTCGGCACTTGTGCAGGTGAAACCAAAGGGCAGACATGCTTCACCATATTTTCTAGTCTTTGGCTTAGAATGAAGTTGGTTTGGAAACATATTCAGCGATGCTTCATCTCCTGCTTTGCGTTTCTGTAGGCGCCCGTGCTAGCAGTGTCCAAGCGTTTTGTTTTTTTCCCCTTTTCATACCGCGCTCCCCCTGCCATGGCTCTGCACCCCCCCTAGGGGGCGGGCCCCACACTTTTGGAAGGTCTGCCTTAGAGCATGATGCAACCACCACCATGCTTGGTGCAGTGTTCTTATGTTTGAAAGTGAGTACTGCCAGTGAGTACTGCCAAGCAAATCCTTTTTATGCTGGCAAGGAGACATTATCAGTGGTAGTCAATTCTGATCACTAATGAGAAGTTAACAGGCCTTGGTGTTGTCAAGTTGAAAACATTGTAGAAGCTTAAGCGATGCTTATTAAAACATTTAAGTGAATGTATTTGAATGTATGTACCTGTGTACTCTGATAAATGGACTATATAGCAGTTTTCTACTCCACCTGAGCACTCAAAATTACTTTGTACAATTACCCTCATTTATCCAATCACCTTTGCTTTTTCTACAAGTGCTACTACAGTGCTTTCTATCTATCATTCACACATCCATACTTGGGGTCAGTATTTTGCCCAAGAACACAATTTTTATTTAACACAAAACAGAGTTTTTATTTAGGAGAAGAAAAAGTAAACAAAAAATAATAATAAGATAAAATTGTCCAAGATCTGATCCCCTGACAGTGGTAACCCTCAATCTGAAACATTAAAGCTTAGCTTTGGGGAATAGATGGACTTAGTGTTAGACTTTTGAAGCTGCTGAAGCCCATAGGCATTCTTCCTGGAGGTTTGGATTTCTGTATAAACTGATGGAGGTTGTTGCATCATGAAGGGATAATATCTGACTTCCCTGTCTTATTGCTTGAGGAGAAAAATATATGTGAACCTGAAATGCACTCAGTCTATTCAATCTAAGACTATCGTCAAAAAGACAACCAGAAGCTTGCTCAGTGGTTAATGTTTAATGGACTTAAAGGACATGATTGCCCGTTGGCACTGAATCAAATTTATTGAGCAGCTATATTCAGTTCCGGGATGAAAGGTTTAGCTCCATACTCTAAATGACAAAATGACCTCTATCATAAGTGCATGTCTACTGAAGTTACTGCAGCTGTCCAATTTTAAACACGACATCTTGACGTCACAAGGACACCTATTATGTTTTTGACATAATCACTTCACAAGAGCTCTCTATGATTAGCTCTAGTGGCTTCTCTAATGAAAATGATGACTTGCTTTGTTAACCTTCTGTGGCTTTAACACTCAGATGTTAAACACTTCAGGACGTGGGCTGCATAATGAAAAAAAAGGAAAAAGAAAAAGAAATGAATATATACCTTTACCCCAAACAGCTCCGACAAATCTCATCAGCTTTAATGCTGTTATAACTGGGTTACGGTTGGATGTACTTTACAGCTTACTTTATTGTTGCTTTATGAAAATCAATATGTCAGTTTATGGCAAATCCAGCAAATGCCATCAATAAATTGTTAACGGGTCATCTAATCTCTTGTGGTCAATTACATATTTTTTTTTTTAAAGTGTAAAGGAGCAATTTTTCAAGCTTCGTTTGCAGGACAAGATCTTGTAGCTAATGCTTTAATTTCCCACTATTGAGAATAATTTCCTGATTAGTGTCAGCAAATGCTCTCGCAAGACATCTGTGAGAATCATCTTTGTCATTACTCTGTCTAACCAAATGCTTGTATGTCAAGGCTGCATGCTGCATGATTTGTAAATTGTAAATATTTCTGACACTGGAGAACTCTTGCAGCTTAACACAAGAATCTATTGTCTAACTTGCTGTGCTGCATAACAAAAAAAATGAATCACCCCTAACCCCATTTACAATCTGATTGTGTTGACTAAAGGAAAGAAGAGATGCAGTGCATTTGAGCTGAATCCTAATTTCTGTGTACACAGAACCCTTTTTTATACTTCCTAGACAAAAAAACCCCCCAAAGCCTAACCCTCAGGGGTGCACTCTATAGCGCTACAATATTCATTTACATTATACTACAGTCAAATACCTGAAAACTACATAAATCACACTGTCACACTCAGGCTATTGTGGCAATTCAATTGGCTAAAGTTTAGCCAGCTTATGCGATATAATAGTATCTGTATGGTGCAATAATTCAAATCCATTGATCTGATTACAAGCATTCTCCCCCATAACTCACTGTGTGAAAATACAGCTAATGTATTCAGCCCGAGAAGACAATAGTTTCATCTCTGTGGGATCGACACAGCTGGGTCAAGCATGCTGTTTATGTTTTAAAATTCTGCCCATGCTTGCTGTGAATATACTAGTGCTGGTTTTGGTAATGATTAGGTTTTAAAATCTGCGATTGTTGCCACTCTCCCTCCTGCATTGCTTGCGGACAAATTGCAGCAATTCCAAGGTAATAATAAACACCTGGAAGCATGCACCAAAACCAGAGAGACTCTTAAAATGTTAACCAAAATATGGATTGTTCTCCGTTTAGATGCTGGGTTGCACAGGTATGCTGCAACAGCACCCTGCACACAGTGTTGTGACAGCTACAGGGAAGAATTTCACATGCTAAAACCAGTGTGAAATCTTAAGAGACCTCTGGCTTCTATATCTCTATTCATCCCACCTAATCTTTAGTGTGCCCAGGGTATTTTATAATGCCATGATATACCATGGCAGGGTTTAAGGGCTCAAAGATTTAGCAGTGTGACGTGATCAGCCAACAGACAGAGTTGAGAACTAGTGGGAATGAGCATTATTTTGGTCTTTATGTAAAAAGCTGCTTTAATTACCCTCCAAAAGCTGAAGATGAGAAACATGACTTCTATCAGTCCCAGATCTAAAATTATCAGGGATATACTTTCTAGTGTTTCTGTCACATTTTGTCTGGTTTTTTTTTGTCTGTTTATTTTCCATTATACACCAGCTGTTACTGTTTTCTGGGTATCTTTTCTTATGCAATGAGGAGGATGATGTCATTATTATCGATTAGCTGATTTGATTTATTTAGTAGGAAGACCCATAATTCCTCAGCACAAAACAGTAAACATTGATTATTTCACTGAGTTTGTAGTGAAGTGAAATCAGTTTTCAGACTTTCTACATTTTGCAAAAAATAGATATAAAATAAAAATGTTGTTCTTCATAAGATGTTTGTTACAGCTCTAATATTATCAGCTGTACAGATAACTAAGTGAGAGGGAGGACAGAAAAGGAAAAAAAGAAAAGTCTACCAGCGGGGCTTTCTTTTGTAAGCAATTCATTCTAAACAAGGTCTTGTATGTGGGGAGCTGACACAATAAATTGCCTAAATCAGTGTGGTGAAGAGAGGAAGGTAGAATGGTTATGAATGTAAAGACAGAACTTAGCAACAAATTTATGAAAATTATTGTTTTGAAAGCAAAAAGCAATAAGGAGTTGTGGAGTGGCAGAAAGCAAAGTCATATTGTAACTGCTGGGCTCTACATTGCATCAAATGTGATGCACATGCATGTGTGTGGACACCGTTTTATGCATTTCTGTGAGTGTATAGTGGACAGAAATTGCTACTGGCAAGGCACAGAATCAATCCCAATAATGTTGCATCTCTTAGGTAGTCAAGTTTCTCAGACAACTTGAATGAAATGCACGCTTCACATCTACAGTCTAAGACATTCAATTTCCAGCTGCTTCTTGGGGCAGAATTCTGCACTGGAGGATCAATGCAAAATGACTGGAAAATTGCTAATGTTATTTACATCAAAGTGAGACTGGGGGAAAGCAATTACAGCACTGATTCAATGCAATAATTTTAAGTGAGTTGTCCTTTGGGTAATAAAGGTAGAATATTTTGATCATATTAATATTCAGAGACCTTCACAGTATTGTTTTTTTTATTACACATGAACTCAGATGACCTAACTTCTTGGGTCCGCATTTCTTTTAGTTAATATTTATATATTTTTTTGCTTCAAATGATCTTTGTAAAACTCATTTGTTTTGGTGGAAGTCCAGAAAATAAAATGCATATACTGGGTTTTGCTGTGGTGAGAAAATAACAGTGTGACATAAAAAATGATCCCTTTGCTGATGTCTTTTCTCAGATGCAGTTATGCATCTCGTAGCAGGAGTTTGGTTGTATTTTTCATGTTTCAATTTGCAGCTTTACCACCGTCTAAAGGAAAGAGCTGTGAGATGATCTGTTACAGAGCTGAAATCAGATTTTCTCTCTGAGGTACTATAGATGAGGTGTCAAGAATGATGCAGCAACATCGCACAGTGTACGTATTGTTTGCTGACACTTGTGGGAGAAGGCCTTTTTCAAACGGAAAGCCCATCCACGCTGCTAAATCAGCAACAGCAACATGTGTATTCAGCATCTACAAATGAACACAGGTAATTAAGAACAAAGCTCACTCTTATTGCCTGTTCTTACTGTTCTTATCTTCAACGTTATGCTGCTCTGTTGTATGTTAATTGCCGCTTGGGGATAAATAAAGTCTTCTGATTCTGATCCTGAAGAAAAAGTCTGATTGATTTTCTTGTTTATGAAGTAGAGACCATTGTAACTGTAGTGTTTGTGCCCACAGATGCAAAAACTGGTATTTCGTGATCACTTTGTTTCCCTTTGCACCGTCATGCCTGCATATATAACTGAGGCCGCACAGAGTCAGTTTCAAATGAAGCTCATTTCAATCAAGCCATTTCAAAGCAGGCAAGCTGATGGAAAGAGAACAGCTTTCAAAAGTCTATGGTGCATTCCCTATCTCCCACACCGAAGGAAGTACTTATTTAGTTGGGGTGCTTTATGAGAGTGCATTATCGTCGCAATTCGTCTGATGGTGAACTACAGTAACCTGCCAAGTGAATGCCAGAGACCACGAAAAAAACATCTGCTAAAGTGAATATGTTGAGCATCCAAATATTCTGGTGTTTTAGGTTTTCTACAAGTATTCTATCACTGCAATTTTAGTGAATTCTACACAGCAAAGAGCAAGTGGCTTAATTCAAGCTCTGCTTTCAAGACTAGTGAGGAAATTACACTTGATTATAGAAAGTTTTTGGAACAGGCTGACATCATTTATTCTGGCTATAATAAATTAACATGGAGCAACTTGTTAAGAGAAATACTTTTGCAGTCTAAACACTCGTCCAAGGTTGTCCAAGCTTTCAACTGTGGAGATTTTTTAAAAATATGTATTATACAGGTTGTTCAGTTTTTTTAAAAAATTGTGACAGTCATGGGCAAGGTAATCATTTTTTTTTAAGTTTTAATAATAATTTCCAAAGTAGTTCTCAAAGTGTTGTCTGGAGGACCTCAGGAGTCTGTGGCCTGTAAAGCGATCTGTGCAGAATTTGCTTGAAATCCCAGAACTAGGCTGTACCACTAAGAACTGCGCATAGGCGCACCAAACAAATAAGTATCGTGTGCCCACAGCAGAAACTCTTCTTTTGTGATTGTGACACATCACTTCATTCTGTCATAAAATAACTCATCTTTTATGGTAAAACACATGTTGTTGTTGCTTGTATCTTGGCTTATTGATAGGAATGTCAGTCAGCCCACATCATCAATGAGGCTAAATCAAAACCATTGAAATCATTATGTTTGTAGCAGTGGTCCGTGGAAAGATTTCTCCCTTGTGATTGGTGCCTGGTGTACACTTGGATGAAGAAAAAAATATGATACCTGTTTTACATATACACTCACTGGGCAATTTCTTAGGTATACCTCTCCAACTCCATTTGTTAAAACAAATATTTAATCAGCCAGTCACGTGGCAGCAGCTCAATGCATTTAGGTAGACATGAACAAAAGAACTTGCTGAAGTTAAAATCAAGCATCAGAATGGGAAACAATGGTGATTTAAGTGATTTTGAATCTGTCATTGTTGTTGTTGGTGCCAAATGTACCTGTCTGTGTATTTCAGAAACTGCTGATCTTCTGGGATTTTGCCTCATGACCATCTCCACAGTTTAAAGAGTGTTCAGAAATAGAGAAAATATCCATTGAGTGGCAGTTTTCTGAGTGGAAATATCCTGTTGATGCCAGAAGTCATATTATAATAGCCTGACTGCTTCCAACTGATAGGAGGGCAACCATAAGTCAAAAAAAACCAAAAACAAAACACTTGTTACAACTCATCTTTAAGCAGATGGCTACAGCAGCAGAAGACCACACTAAATGCCACTCATTTCAGCTAAGAACAGGAAGCTGAGGCAACAATCTGCTCTGACTCACCAGAATTGGACAATGGAAGATGAAAGGAAAGAAGTTGCAGAGTCTGATGAGTCTTTTTGCTTTGACATCTGGATAGAGGGATTGGAATTTGATGTAAATACTACCCTGCATTGTATCAGTGGTTCAGGCTAATGTGGTGGATATTTTCTTGGCACACCCTGTGCCATACAGTACAAGATGAGCATCACCAAACAACACCATAGCCTACCTGAGCATTGTCTCTGATCATGTCCACATTGTACCCATTTTCTGATGGCTGCTTCCAGCAGTATAACAAACCAGTTTCTTGGACATGACAATGTCACTGTACTCAAATGGCCTCCACAGCCACCAGATCTCAGTCCAAAAGAGCTCCTTTGGGATGTGGTGGAAGACTAGTATCATAGATGTGGAGCCAACAAATTTGCAGCGATTGTGTGAGGCGATCCTGTCGCTATGGTCCAAAATTTCAGAAATGTTTCCAGTACCTTGTGGAAGCTAAAGGGGACAAAAGGGGGGTCACCCTGGAATTAGGAAGGTGTATCTAAAGAAGTGCAGGTGAGTATATATATATATATATATATATATATATATATATATATATATATATATATATATATATATATATACATATATATATATATATATATATATATACATATATATTCAGGTTGACATTAATTTTACTTGTCCTAACAGAATTACTTTTATTTAACAAATGAACACATTTTCTTTTAATATTAAAGAGTTAAATACAGTTTTGAGATGTTTGTTTTCTATGTTTTGTGAAACACTGTTATACACCACGTGTCACTTGGCAAGTGAAAGTAGCTATTCTCAGTATGTGTTATGTATAAATGTCAACTACACAATACCTTATTGTTTGACACCCGCCTGTGGTGGCCCCCCCAGCGTGGCTTGTAGCATCAGGCAGTCTCTGTTTCGTCTGCTGCAGAACAGTTATAGAGATGGAGATAGAGCACCTGCCCTCGTGCCTGAGCACTGTTCCCAGCAGCTTGCTAATGTCAACCTGCCTGATACGCACAGCAGGGTGGGGGCTCCAAGACAGCAGCAATTTTCCACTGTATGCGAATGAGACTGGAGAGCAATCTGCTGGTCTAAGAGCCTCATAATCAGCACATCATTATCAGGAGGGGGTTGGTGCATGGGGTGGCAGCGGAGGAGAGAGGAAATAAAGGGGGGGAGCAATGGATGACACGAAATGAGCCTGTGGTAGCAATGAGACATTGTATTACATACGGGGAAAAATAGAGAATTTTAGAAGCATTAGAATAAAGGAAAGGGAAGCAGATTCACAGCAAGACTATACAAAGCAGAGAGTACCACCTCTGTTTACACTTCAGCTGGGCTCTTTGAAAAGCAGCAGCGGGCTTTACTTAGCTCACCGTAGCTGGGATTTTCAGTTAGTGAGTATTAGTGCTGGTCTTCAAAACTCACAAAATCTAATGGGACACATACAGATATATTGTGACAGCTCTTTGAAGCTTACCTTGACCTGCATGCATTTTTCAGTGAGTTCAAAAGGAGCAAGGACAACAAAAGCTGATATCACAGCCCATATGTACTCTTCTCTGTTTCCAGAAGTGCCCACCATTTCTGTGTACTCAAACTTGCCTTTAATCCTTTGTCTGGTGATAGAGGAAGCATTCTGGTGGGCTGAGTATTCACAGACGGCAACAGCCTGCCATTCTTTTTGATCTCAGACTAATTCCTGAATCACATTTAATTGCTCAGGTGTTTTTGTTAGCTATTTCTTGTGCTATTCTTTAACACCTTGGTTGCTTTTAACATCACCATCAAGCCAGATTTAACTGGGACCAATGCAAAGTAAAGAGATTTACTGAGCGGCACCCATACCACTTTTAGACTGTGACCCAGTTTATTCTTCCTGCTTGGCAGTAAAAAAGAAAACATCCAAACAGAGCTATTTGGAAAAAGCTTTAGTTGCCATCAGGTAGTTTTGTAATCCGTGCTTTAGGTTTTAATGTGTCAACAATCAATCATAGCTGTCCAAATAGAAATCCCCTACCGCTTTTTACCGCAAGGTGGCAATAGCGCACAGAGCACTTGGCCTGGCAATACTTGGCTCGGGCTGGGCGCACTGCTATATTCTATGTGATGGGCAATTCATTTAAAAAATGACTGTCCTGTCAGAGGCCTTCCTTAATGGCAAACTCTGAGCAGCATATGGGTCTTTTTTTCTTTTCAGTGTTTTAAGATGTAAGGAAATCTTGTTAACCTCTGTATTAAGGTAGATTTAGTCTATTCCCACTGTCAACAGCTCATACACACGAGCACACGTACAAGCGAGTTAGTGTGAAACCTTACTGCCTGCCACCGCTCGCTAAAGTGCCTTGCTCAAGGACAGCTGTAGTGAGAATTGAGGCTGTTTAGAAAACAAATAAACAAATACCTGTTTTGTTGTTGTTGTTTTTTTTAGTTAGGAGGGGCTAAAAACTGTCAATTGTATCCCAAGAACTTGGGAGGCTGTGTGCAGTTTCGTCAGTCCCGTCATTCCCTGTTATTTATTTCACTGCTCTCTGTGATATATTCAGAGGCTATTCGGAGCAGTAAGAAGATGATGTCAATACTCTGTCTCGCACACTTGACAGCCGAGCAAATTCAATTGGACTGACTCCGCCTTGCTCATGCGGGACTTGTCCACAGGCTTTTCATACTACCGCGTGCCTATCTGATGCACGCCTGGTGCTCTCTGACGAAGTCTTTCCGTTCTCCTCCAGTCACTCAACCTCATCACCAGTGAGGAGCAGTCTGACGCACAGGACCAACGGCAAACAGGACTCTTCCCGGGAGTGTGTGCCCACGGAGCAACATGTTCCCAGCGTGGAGACGGGGAAACCGCACCGGGAGCTCGACTGTACCACTGCGGACCATGACTACAGCTGGACGGACTGAACAGGTCGGACAGGTGTGGGTGTCCTGCTGGGTTCTGCTGCTGACGACTTGTGTCCTCGGCGCCAAGGCGCAAGGTAAGACGCGCAACTCAGTGGTTTTTATTCACACCGGACTGCTGCTGTTAATAAAAAAGCAAAGAAGCGCGCAGGAAAGTCTGTGGGAGATGTAGGTATGTGACCAATGTCAGTCAAACAAAAACTGTGGCAAAACTGTGTGCGTTTTCAGTTGAAAAAGTCACATTTGTTACAGGACAACCACACTTCAATTCGTCACTCGTTAAATTAATTGCTTCAGACAATGCGTAAACTGTCGGGGTTTCTTCTCCACAACGTACCCCCACTGTGACCACGGGGCCACTCGACTGCTCCAAACGCTCAAGGAGAACCGCCTGCCTTCTCAAAAAGAAAAAGAAAGAAAAAAAGTCGCTAACATTTAGAGTGCAATGTAGATATGTTTTGTCTTTGTGTCATAATAGCTGAAAAACACCAGGTCTGTGACTTAATATTCATGTCATAACGTGTTGTATTCCATGCTATAACTGCTTTACAATGTATTATTTATAAGATTAAGCCTTATAAAATCAATCGATCCCGAAAACCTCAGAACATTTCACCGTTGCTGAAGTTTGATCTTCCCCATCCGCCTATAGGTAGTTCAGCAGATGCTGTTATTGACGTGCTTGAATATGGCTATGGGACAGTAATGCAAGGCCTTTGTTTGAAGGCTGTGCTGCTGTGCTGTGCCTCTTTTGGTCCTTTGTAGTCTCCCACTTAGAGAGCTTGACACAAAATGAATCCATTACAAAATATGTGGTGTTCATTTCTTCCTTGCACAGTTAAAGATGTAAGGCGGCAGCGAGACTATATCTGCACTAATTAAACAATTACTGTGAACTGTTATGACTTCTCACTTTACATCTGTTCGTGGATGTCCTCTTGGCCAGTGAGAAGATAATGAGATCTATAGTAAAAACTAAATAAAGACAGAAAATCCGAGAGAGCATTTCCACCTTGCTTTCTAATTTCACAAATGGAAAAGCCAGTTATCACAAGAACGGAAGGCACGTTTCTAAATGATAAAATGTACTTTGTGGGCTCACTTGACTTTGAATTTCATTAGTAATCTGAGTATATTTGTATTGAATCGTGTTTAACCTTACTGTTGGAATTCAAACACAGGATCTTTTTTTGGACAGCAGGTCTCGCAGAAAGATTAATGTTTGACATACAGAGCCGTGAAGCATTTACTTCTATAGATCCCAAAGGATGAAGAAAGTCTTGTTTTGGAAGTTAGTTCATATGAGAAGTTGCTCTCCTATGCGCGCTCCATCTTATAATCACAATGCTCAGTGAATCAAAGTGCTAAAAGCAGCATAATCCCTTTGCTTGTTTGTCTTTGAACAGGTCGCATTGCTCTGAAGTGCTCCCAACCTTATCTGAAAAGAGTCTCAGGCGTCTCTTATTATGCAGAGCACAGTTCCTCTAGCAGTTATTAGCATCCTTTTCTCAAACTAACATGCCTGGAGTCTGTGAGGATCTGTTGAGAGCTTCTAGGCTACTTGACAGGGCCATGCTTTTTCTCCCCAAATGGACCTTTTTCTCATCTTTGCTGTT
This sequence comes from Neolamprologus brichardi, assembly GCF_056152115.1. Lineage (NCBI taxonomy): Eukaryota > Metazoa > Chordata > Actinopteri > Cichliformes > Cichlidae > Neolamprologus > Neolamprologus brichardi. The sequence goes on from NC_142107.1 coordinate 13,602,970, forward strand.
GGTATTCTGGCCCCTTCAATGTTCCCGGTGTGCATTAGCATTGGTGAGAGATTCACTCTTCAGTCTGCCCGCTCTTTCAATTGAGAAGGGCCTCCTCTATAGCGCACAATTGCTGCTTTTGGTTCTTTGGTGAAGATGCAGTTGCAGTCTTTGCAGGGGGTCATCTCAGCATCCAGAGAGGTCTTGTTTTTCTGAAGCTGGAAGCAGATCTCCTCCTCATGGGGAATCCTTGTTTGCAAATGAGTGGCAGTGCAACAGTGCCTCTGGATAAAGTTAGACATGCTGTAGTCATTCCCTGAGAGGGGAGAACCTCTGAGGATGTCATAAATTAGGTGACATAGATGCACATGCTTTTCCCCAGGGAGCCATAGGTGGTGTGAACTGGTTTTTCAGCAAGTTCCTAGCAAGGCTCCAGCTGTGTTATAAAAGCTGGTTGCTTCAGTGCACAAGAGGATACATGATAGATCCATGGGGGAACCTTTCTGCAGGCTGCTCTCAGCAAGCCATTTTAAGACTCATTTAGAGCCCCTCATCAAAATACCAAGTAAATTGATGTGAGTTTTTGTCTTCCCCTCTGTATCTCCTCATTTTCTCCTCAAAGCCCCTGCTGCTGAAATCTGTCTTGCAAGTGATTGTGTTTTTTATGTGCATCTTGTCGTGCATTTGTAAAAGTGTGTGTGTGCGTGCGTATGCTTAGTGGTGCTCATGTTCCTGTCTATTGAGCTTTAATCTAGATAGCAGCATTGACATTCTGCCAACCGGCAGCTGCTATAATTTTCTGGACGTACGTTATTATGCAGCTTGACAGCTGTCAGCCATTTCCAAATCTTTAAATCTTATGATAATCCACCATGCTTACAAAAAAAAAGCGTTTGTTTAAAACACTCTGAATCCTCGTGTGATTAAAACTCCCTGCTCTAATGCGGGCACCAGATCATAATTCATCTACATCAGTGACACACAACTACGCATGCATGCATGCAAAGTGCATCCACAGAAGGATACAAAAATCAATATGTACAAGATTACACAACTCCATCAAGAGAAATATAATACAGTTTTAATGGAATCAAAGTCATCTTCCTACAAAGACGGATGACAGACCTGTTCGTCTGCACCCACACATACAACCCTCCATCACAAATAATAGAAAGCTCAATCTGTTTCGCATGTAGCTCCATAACAGTAGACCTGCATAGTCCCATTGTTTCGACATTGGCCTCTGGCATCTGATTTTGTGATATGACAATAGATCATGAGATCTATCGGTGACAAAATCACAGCATATTCCAAAACCTGAAGCTCTTTGGATTGTGTTGGAAGTCCTATATGTGGCTTGGTGATTTGGGAGTGCTGTAACTTCTCAGCTGCCATGGCATAATTACACGGTGTACATATTTATGACATATGTATCTCCCTGTTTGGTGAAATGCAGTTAATTAAACATGTTGACTGCTCCCGAGAGCTAACAGCTGCTGAAATTTGGACTAAATGCTTGTTTACTTCTCAATTTGGCTCATGCCAGGAGAGACCTGCTAGTGGCTTGCACAGCCTCAGGTGAAATGTGGCGGCAGCCTTACGACTTCCAAATCAAACAGCTGCCTTTTTTTCTTGCCTTCATGTCTGCTTTTTTTGGGGGGGGTGGGGTGGGGGAGCTTTTTGTTTCTGTTGCCACGGGAGGCTTTATCCTTCAAGATAGAACATATCACAGCTTAACTGGGGGAAAACAAAATTAAATGGTGCTTTCGAATGACTGAATGAAAAAGACAGACTTTTTTCCTTCTAAATTAATGGTAATATTTTCCCCCAAAAAAGAAAAAAAGGAAATACAAATGCCTCAAATGGGTTTAAGTGTGACAAATGATTACAATCAAGTTTATTGTTGAAGAACAATGGGGCTGTTGTGCTGTCAACGCTTTTTAGCTTCAGGAAGCCTTTAATTGGCTCAGTCGAGCAGCAAAACTGTGTTTATAGTTCATAAAGGAAATGTAATCAAATTAACTTGTACTGCAGGGTTTTGGCATTCGCCCCTTGCCCAGTAATTGCCATTTGCCCAAAGGGCTATGGAAATGGCTATTTGCATGCGGGAAATAGTCTTATCTCCTTCCATATGTATGCTATGCTGATGTCTGCCTATCAGCATAGTAGAAATCAATACTTTCTATGAAGAATGAAGGTTTTTTGTTTTTTGTTTTTTTTTGTTTTGCTTTGTGAGTGTTTGGGACTTAGTGTGAGCCTGAGAATACAAGATGTGGAAGAACCTGTGGGATCTTCACTCAACAAAATTGTGTTATCCAGATTGATTCGTTACCCACAGAGAGTCCTTCTTGTCTTACTGAGTCAAAAATACAGTTTGGGCAAGGTATAGGGTGCTCAAATTAAATTTTTCAATAATAACGGCATTGATCTGGAGGCAAGATCTTCTTTTGGGGCCTATTTTAATCACATAGCTGAGAGTAGTTTCACTTCCATGTCTCCTTGTTTACAAATGAGACTTGGAGGGTGGAGTGCTGCAGGGGAAAACAGGCATATTCTTCACATATTAATTCTCCTGGCTAAATGTCTAATCAATTTGACACAAGGCTGAAAGGCACCTCAACTATCAACAACAACAACAAAAAAATGTCTCAAAAAAGGCCCTGAGCTGGGAAGTAAGCTCAAAGAGGATGTGACCTTGAATGCTAAAGGGAGGGGACTGTGAAGGGGCACTTTTTGGTTAATTTGTGTAATATCATTTTGAAAAGGCAGCAGGATGTTGTGCATGCGTCTTCATCAAAGTATTATTGTAAGGAGCCATATGAAAGCCTTTAAAATTGTGTCAATACTTTTGTCCAGGGAAAAGAGAGATTGTACTTACCGAGTATTCTTGGACCATACATCTGCCTTCAAGCCCCCAAGCTGTTCCATGTAAACATTTAAACAACACAAAGGCAACTCAAGGAAAACCATGGTGAGAAACAATGCTTTTTACAGCATAATGTGCTCACTGAATCTCTGCTCTCATCCAGCGTGCCCCTCCTGGGGACTGGTGAGTGTATTCTTGTGTTGTGAATAAAATGGCAAAAGAGACAAAGACATAGAGAAATGGAGGAAAAAAACTGTGGCGAGGCGGGGGTGGCGGGTACATTTTTCCCCCTCCTGTCCTAATAAAAACAACTGGCGGTACAAGTATCTATTTTCTGTGTCCGTTCACATGAACGACTTCACATCTTGACATTCTGCTCCATTCTTGTCCTGACTTCAAACTAAGCCAATAACGGCGCTACTACCAGCTGTGAGTCCCTGCAGTAAGTGATGACATGAATAGGCACGCCGATATTGCTGTTAAACTTGGTACAGACACCCAGAGTCTGCTGAACAACAAGCTCCTCAACATATGAAGCTAAAGAGGTCCGAAAGAGTATGTATATTCCTGTTTTTGCTTCCAGTGCATTTTTTTTGTTTCCAATGAAAGCTGTGTTTTTCAGGTGATATAGGCACCTTTCCTTTTATTCTTCTTGCTTCGACCACGTATGACTGCAGGCTCAGTTGGTAGCTTTTGAGATTAGGCTTAAAACGTTTTTGTTTTTGATAAAGTATCCTCCCTAAGTTACACTACAGTAGGTCTAGAGTATTGGGGGATTCCCATGATGCATTGAGTGTTTCTTTTTCACTCACCTTTTTTCACTCTCTGTGTTTATACACCACTTTGCATTTAATCATTAGTTCTTATTAATCTCTGGCTCTTTTCCAGAGTGGCAAATGGCTTCCCCTCCCTGAGTCTGACTCTGCTGGAGGTTTTTCCTGTTAAAAGGGAGTTTTTCTTTCCCACTGTCAACAAGGAGTTGGGGGGTGTCATTTAATTGTTGGGATTTTCTTTGTATTATTGTATTTTGTAATATGAAGTGCTTTGAGGCAGCTGCTTTTGTGATTTGGGGCTATATAAATAAAAGTGAATTGAACTGGTTGGGCAGACTAGTCCAAGGCAAGGTTTTGTCTGTAAAGAAGGAGTCTCAGTGTTCCCCAATCGCAGGGTTGAGTTTGCTGCTCTGCTTCGCAGCAGTCTTACCGGACCCACTGGTGGGCTGAGAAAATGCATCTTCATGCCTTGTGCTCATTATTGATTAGGGCCAGAGCTGCTCCTCATTCGCCATTGTCCCGTTCTTTGACACATGGGATTTCACTTTGTGGCTGATTTTTCTTTTTTCTTACACCTGCCATTTTGCACTTCTCCAAGATAGTAGGGAGCTCAACATCAGGTCCTCCCCTCCCCCCTCATGTCATGGCTTGACAGTACTCCACCTTCACTAAAAAACAAATGGTGTGCTAGAGAGTATCTCTCTTGCATCAGGGGTATCATTGCGGATGTTAAAGCATGGAACAGCCAAAGGCATCAACTGAGATAAATCTACAGAAACTCATACCTACCATCACATCCAGCAGAGCTTTTGTGTTTGTTGATAAGGAATTCTGAGCTGGTAGGCATGGCAGAGTGGAGCAGGTTGTCATTGTAGCATGACAGCACTTTAATGTACATATATCTTTGATCGGCGTCCTTGCCTGTGACATCAGCAGAGTGTCTCATAAGAAGTGTGATGGTGACAGGCACTGACAGTGGTACTGCTGGCTTCTTCTCTATGGCTTGTGTCACATCTGGATTCTCTTTTCTTGGCCCCTCAGTACAAGCCACAAAAGCGCTTCAGGTGCAAGACTAGAAGCATAAGAAGGGGTTCAACTTCGGATGAAAGCTGAGACAAATGCTGTTTACTCCTTCTAAGGACGGTTGCATATAGGTAGATATAGTCACACCTAAAATACAAACTTCAACGTGATCAAGTCCTGGATAAATATGTTTTTTCTGCCATTTTTCCTGAATATATTAAGTGATATTGTGTTTGACCATGTCCTTGATCATTGCTTTTTCATTTATCTGCCAAGGCAAGCAATGGCTGTTAAAACCTTACAGTACTTAATCAAAATACACACAATGAACAAAGCCTCCGGAAAAAAAGGTGGCCTGAGAGTTTGACTGTGTGAATGATACAAATTATGCAAGTGTACCGTACATACAAAATCAATACAGCCTGGCAGCTCCTATTGAAATTGGCAAATTGAGAAACTTGTGGTATTCATTCTTTTACATGCTTACAGGATTAATGGGCGCAGAGCCATGGAGAGCCAGTGTTTGACAATGAAGCATGAATCTGCCAATACGCAAATCGAGTTGGCCATGTGTTTCTGCCTGGGATGATTTAGGATCAGTTTGGGAGAGCTCCTCAGAGGTTAAGTGGGAAGTCTGTGGTGCACTGCACCTCTAAAAGCAACCAATACTGACAAGGATGAAAGAGATCCTGCGCAGATACATTTGCCTATGTATTTTAATTTCAAAGGCAGCTTGAAAGAGGAATCCAATAAAGTGTCTTTATTGCTTTAATGCATGTTAGCAGATGCACAAGCATGCACACGGCAAAAGTGTGCAAGTATGCTAATAACCAAACACATTTCCTTATTCAAACCCATGCATTGACACAAATACATGTAGATTGTTTCATTATCGCTAAATAGAGCTTTCTCAAAAGACCAGCATTTGAATGCTACTTTCGGCACAACTAATGAAAGTGGGGCACAGCCATGGTGTCTCGTGTGAATAGACAAAATCAGAATCAGCTTTTTCAGTGTGAAGCGTCATGTTCTGATGGTCCTCTGTGCAAAATACTTTCCAATTTAACCTGTCTCGTTGCCATGTCGCAGTCACTGCCAGCTGCAGTGAGGTGGGGGAGAAAGAGGAACAGAGAGAGAAATGAATATTACTACGGATGTTGATGCTGGGTGGGGTATTGATGGAGGAAAGAAAGGAGAGCGCTGCATCAGTGGGGTAGAGATTGCTGTGGTGTACAGTAGCACAAATCCTAAATTCTGTGCAGATCCGACGGTAGCTAGGAAACAGCTGACAGTAAAATGGGGGGATCAAAGGGATTAGTGTGCCCAGTTTGAGCCCAAACAGTAACCCTTCCACTTCTCCTACTGCCAGCCTTTTTATACATTTACCGTTGTATTTCAGCACTTTACTCGGCTGATTAGACACAACCAATTTCTGGTTATCCCCCATGAGTCTAATTTTTTAATTTGGAATCACCCTTTTACACACTCTTTAGGTTTTGCGTACTGTCACAGACAGCTAATATTTATAAAAAGGTCACGGTTTCAATTTTAGATGAGGAGCAGGCTGAATGGACTCCTTACACACGCATGCACATGCACATCCGTAGACATAAACACACAAACAGAAAGAGGCTACACTAAAACACAAATGCCTACACGCAAGTAATCCAGACAAAACAAAGACATTGCATCTGAAAGAAAAGGATGCACATGTCAGACGCAATCAGTGCTGCCTTTTGTGATCTGAGTGAGATTTCCTGTCACTGGGGCTTGAGACGCAGCCTGTTTAATTCTGCAGGGGACTACCATATCCCAGATGCCTCGGTCACTGTCTCCTCTTGTCTCAAAGCCAGAGTGAAGTAGCTAAACAAACGGGCCCCAGTGTGCCCTATTGGGGACATGCACTGTACTGCACCAGCAGGTCTTCTGACAAAATTGGACGTCTGTCTCCACACTGGAGACTCTGCAACCTCTTGTATGCACTATGGGGTGAGACAGAGCTTCACTCAAGAGAGTAAAGCCAAATCAGATTTGCATCACATACGACGCATATGATAGCTCAAAACTGATTTGTGATGCCCGAATTAACCGGAAGCATTACTGCAGCAACAAAAGAAGGGCTGGCTATTGTTGTCCCTCTTAGTGAGCAGATTGTACACGTGGAGGCCTCGGGCTACATTTCCACATCGCTGTCCCCAAATCTTTTGCCAAACTGCTGGTCAAGCTGTTTGAATTTGTAAGTGGTGGTGGGGTGGGTGTGCTTTCAAAGAATAACTTCCTCATCCGGTGAAATAAATGTTTGAGCACATATTTTATTGTAACAATGCTGGACATGCTCCTTGCCTGTGGCGCCTACAAAAATGGGGAAGTCAGCTGGATTGTATCAGTTAAATGAAGTTGCTCTGGCCAACATGGAATTCAGTAAGTAGTCTTGATTTCCATTTCTGTGATCACTCAAGGGGTTGTCATCATTAGATTACAGTGAGCAAATTGTGAGAAGAAATGACCAGTCAAAAATGTGTTCTCTTAGTCCTTGTTACACCAATCTCCAGATGCTTTCGAATAAATATGCTTGCTCTGTTGCTGATAGTGTAACAATAGGTTTGCATGATACATGAGTACAGGATGTAGAGCTGCTAGAACCGTATCCATCACTGTTGCACAGCAAGTACCTTTCTGCTTTTATGTTCCTTTGTGGGCTTTGCTCTTCATGTTCCAATTTTATTACTGAATGTTGCTTTATTACTGTGTATGTTAAAGTGGACCCAGTCTTGGCCTTACTGCATTAGTGAGAAATAGGGAAAAAGGGAAAAAAAAAAAGACATGATAAGGGAAACTACAGAGGGAACATTTACCCTACCAGCCTTCTTGCAAACAGACTGCAGAGCTGACATATGCAAACTCAAAGGGTGGCGGTGTTTAAAAGCTTTAATCACACCACTGCTCAGAGCCCAATGTGGCGTTCCTCGCTGCATCATTGAAAGCCTGTTTTATTTATGTTGTCCAGAGTGAAGTACAGTGGAGTAATGGGGGGTGTGGGGGAATGGGTGGGGGTGTGTGGGGGGGTGCATTGTGCTGTTGATTTAAAGCAAGGTGGAGCAGAAACAATGGCCATGAAAAAAACATGGCAAGGCTGTGAGAAGCAGCCCACTTCCATCACTTAGGAATGCACAGTGCCCAAAATGGTGCAAGAAAAAAAAAAGCATGGGCGGCATACAGAAGAGCATCCGCAAATGAGTCTTCATGTAAACTTTATTTTATTTCAAAAAGTACAGTCGTGTCGATCTTACCGGGAGAGCCGATTTTTTCCAGCTAGTGCAGAGAAGGATCATGCGCTCATCATGTGCCCTATGTGGCGCATACAAGCCAATCAAGCCAAAGTGTGGAGTCTTTGAGCAAGCGTTTGAAGTTTTGTGCGAGCCTAATGCCTAATTGCTCTCATTAGCAGCCAGCGTTCACACAGTTATTCTGCACAATTAACCGGCTGCCACAAAGATGTCATGACGCAGAATATTGCGGTGGGTCAAGGGGGGAAAAAAAGGCTGTAATTAATTCTCACTTAAATTAATGATTTCATATTTCAAAGGCTTTTACAATAGCATTTTTTGGTGTGATTCCCTGAGGGAAAACCGCTGAGTGTTTTTTTTTTTGTGTGTCATCTGGAAGTGAGGAAGTGTGCATAGGTGATGGAAATCAGTAGCCATTGTTGTTTGACAGTAGGCACCTTTGCAGTGATTGCCTGTGTTATTAATTTGTGCGATGAGAGGAGGCAGGCTCCTCCAGCCTCTGATGGTTACGCACCGCATTAAAGAACTGCTGCTATGAATGACACTCAGGACTAATGAATATGAATACATTTATAAAAATAGGCACATGCTCCCCTCTCATTGCAGATTGGGAGTGACAGTCACATTGGCTGGGCATGGTTGATGAGAGAGGGAACCGCTGCCCCTGGAGATGGAAGATGTTGCAGGGATCAGAGAAACAGCCACACAGACACACACACACACACACACACACAGGTGAATGCCCCGGCATGATCATACTTAAAAAGGCTCCAACATTTAAGAAAGACATGCTTGTCATTTCATTGTTATTTCACGATAGTGTTTACTCACTGGATGCAAACAAACCCATGTATCAAGCATCTCTCTACCTCGCTGTTATATCACTGAAATTATAATTATCACAGCATCCATCATAGCTTATGCCTCCATTTGTGCACGATGTCACTGCACAAAAGATCGGTTAATATTATGTCTGAAATATTGAGCAGTTGGGAGGCTTGAAAGAGGATTTCTTTTACTTTTGAAAATCCACAGGTGTTGCATTGTTAGCTTGTGATTTATGCTGCACAAACAACACATTTACATTGCCTGTCAACCAACTTATAGATTATATCCTGTGGAAACAAAGTGCAGCAATTTATTGTCATTACCGCACGATTCATTTCTTTGAGATTGACTTTGGGGACATGAAGATATGTTAATTTATCTCTCTGTGGTTTGGCATTTAAGCACAGTCATTACCGTACATGCCCATTAATAATGAACCACTGTTAACTCAACATGAGCGTTCATATTGCATCCAGTATATAAAGCAAGGAGAAAGGCTTTCAGTTCTGCACTTGGCTTTTTTGCTGCAGCTGCTTGAAGCAGATTTTTTTTTTAAATTCTCAGTATGAAATGTATTTTATTTTTCTTTTCATCACTATCAAAAGCTCTGTCTGTCAGTCTTCCCATCCCAAACGCATAAGAGAAACTGGATAGTGTGTGCTTCCCCTTACACAGACGAGAGGTATGACAAACAAGGATATGCATATGCTTTCATCTGTTTCACTTGGTTGGCAACTATTTTAATTGATTAATTGAAGATGTTTATTTGATTGGTTGCGGCTTAATAATTCAAGATGTTATCTGTCAAGCTGTTCAATTTAGATGCAACAGCGTGACTGTTTCCCCCTCATCAATAAGAGTTAATGTCCTTATTTTTTTCCATTTTTGAAGCACAGGCAAAACCGATTCCTCAAAGATTTGTGAAGGACTTTGATTGAGATAAGTAGGATATTCATTGCCATTGACAGACGTAACCTTGGTGAGTGTTCTTTGGCAAGCACTTGAGGAGCATGGCAGGCTTTCAGTGTCAGACACTGGGCATGACTGACACCATGGTGCTAACCTTGGGCCAGGTTCCTGTAGAGAAGTGGTTCAGTATTTAAGGCCCAGAAAAAACTCATTGAGCAACTGACTTAACTGGGTTAGACTGCACCAATGGATGCAAGCCATCAAGTTGAACTAATTAACAGCCGAAGCAACCTTGGGAGCTGCAAACAACAGTGTAATTGCAGCATTTGCTCACTCTCACATACATTCATTCCCCAAATATTTTCTGCTGTATGTTTTAGGTGTGGTGCTACTCAGCTCATTCCTTTTTGCTCTTGAGCAACAGTTACTTCTTTTTGTTTCTTTCTCATCAGCTGAAATAAGGTTAGAAGTTCCTTTTCATCACATTCTTTCTGCTGAAAATTGGAGGATCATAACAGAAAGAAGAAAAAAAAAACAATATCTGTTGTCCCTGAAAAAAACACACACACGTTGGTTTGCAGGGTTGTAAAGAGAGCGAAGAAAAGAGCAGATGCTAAAGCAATCTTAGAGAAATGCTCATCGCTTAGGATGCCTACAACGACTCTGCTTATTGGGGCGACTCACTTATTTACTTGTTATTTCTATGTCGGCATGTCTGTGTTGATGGTACTGCCCTAGAAAGTGAATGTTTGTGCTTCTGAAACATGTTCACATAAATCAAAAACAGCAAAAAAGGAATTACTCAAAAGGGAGACTCATCAAATTCTGTCAGATTTGAACTCTCATACCACTGAGCCCCAGGGATTCTGTTTGATTTCCTCTCGATTCAGCAATACTGCGATTTTCTTCTGAGGGTAGTTTGGCGTGAGCTGCTACTGGGGGTCAGGGGCCAATTCAGCCTTATTGAATAATAAATAAATAGAAATGTGTTTCGGTCGTAGCTGATCCCTGTTGTTTCTTCTCCTCTCGCTTCCCTGGGCGGATAGACAGCAGCTGGAGCCTTGTATTCTCTGTAATGGCCTGTATATATGCAGGGTTTCATATTTCAATCACCGGCACGGCAGTAGAAATTGGTGCTTTAGGATGAAGTTGAAATTGGAAAGTGGCTATCGTGTCTGCATGAGGAAACACATTTGAATCCCAGTGGAGAAGGTGCTTGGCAGCTGCATCTGGAACACAAGCGGACAAGTTCTTAGCATGGGGAGTTTAAGGTGGAGCCACAAGTGCTTCGGCTCCTCGCAAGCCATAGAAAAATCATTTTTCAGTGGAGATTGCTTCAGGGACACGTGATTTGAGGAAGTCTTTCATAATAGCACCATAATCAGTGATTCATCATTCAAAATGTTATTAAGCCATAAGTGATGTATTAGCTTCTGATGATGTAAATGTACAATCACACCGTTAAATGCCACAGAGCTGTCTGTTCATGGCAATAAGATACATGTATTAATTCGTGCTTTAAATTTATTGGCTATAAAGTCATGTATGGAATGCTATGTGCATTCAAGAGATTTTAGTAGTTGCGCTGTGGCACCATCTGAAGAGATTTACCTTTTGCTGTCACTTATTTCTGTTCCTCACACACTCTCCTCTCTGCTACATTAACTGAATATTCATTATGTGGCTAATAGTGGAGCCTTTGAAGAGGAATGATCATATTTAATTTTCTCGCCTGAGAAGGAACAAGTCAGCGAGGAGAGAGCGTAGGAGAAGAGTGTATAGGAAAGATAAAGGCGAGGGAGAAGGAGAATTAGATCAAGCGATGAATGGAGCAGCACTGGGGCATTGAGTTTGGGACATATGGAGGGAGGTGAGATGAGTCTACAGATTACAATATGATTATGTCACTCTACCTGCCTGCATTAAATTGACCTACACCTGCATCTCATAACTTTCCTAACTCTTAATGCAAGTAGAGTGTATCAGGGTGCATTATTCTCTCACCTACAAGAGTCCTCTTGGAAGAAGGGGATCTTTCTCCTTACTCTTTTTCTTTTACTCTTTGCAAGAGACGGATCAGATTATGAGAGGGGGGAAAAAAAAAACCTCAACCAGTGGCCGCAGTGGTATTTCTTCGCTCCAGCAGCTTCGGTCCCCGGCTGTGTTTATCGCTTTATCGATTACCATCACAAGGCAGTAATTTGCCAGGACTTGCAGGGACATGATTAAAGATCCGCTAGCGATGCATGGTGGCTCAAGTTGGTGCCAGGGTGTCATGTTGATGAACACATGCTGGCATACATACACACGTACACACACACACACACACTACTACATTGGTAAGCAGAGAGTACTTGAAGGAGGAGGTGTAGGGTGCATTGCTGTCATAGACATCAATGGCTTTAAATCTCCCGAGCTAACCTTTTAATGCTCTCAGATCCTTATGGCCGGCTGGATAATTGATTGTGTTTGGTCTAATGGGATTAAGAGGCAGTAGTGGCCTTGGGCTGGACACAGTGGCGGTGATGGCAGCGTTGGTAGTGGATTGGAAGATGGTAGATAGGGGCATATAAAGTGAATGAAGTGTGGATGGAATTGAGCGAGCGATATCCTTCGAAGAGTGAGCATGCGAGGAAGAGAGGGAGACAGAAAGAGAGTGAGACAAAGAGGGGCAGGACGGAGACAGAAAAGCATCACATTTGAAAAGGATTGAGAGAACAGAGAATAAAAAAACAGGGTGTATAGATAGCTGCAGGTTTGCTTCTCAGTCCATCCCTAATTAGCTGTACGAGAAAACCAGGGAGCTGATGGTATCCCCAAGTGAAAAGCTTGTTAGCGTAAGAGATGCTATCTGCTGGCTATTGGTTTTGGCTGTGTTTTGCTCACTGGGTGACTCACTGGGTCTGCGCTGTTCAGCAAGATGAAAGCAATGGGAAAATAAGAGCCAAGGTGGTGAGACCCATCCCCCTCTTATCACCTGGGACAAAGCCTGTCCCATCCTAACATATCAACAGCACTGTGCTTTCGCTTCATCCTTTACACCAGAGCTTGTTGGAGTGTGTCAGTTTGCTAGCCCCCTCTTTCTACTCTGAATTATTTTTAACTTTCCTTCACACTTGGGATGAGATAAAAGCACAAGTTTGTGTGGGAGAGTAGTCAGGGATGAGGCTGCAGTTAGTAAATTTTTGCTGGAGTTCTCCCTGACTTGTCGCCCAGTATATTGCAGCTGTTGTACTGTGTGTGGCCATATCATGAGCGCACATTAAGCAGCACGAAGCTGTCATCAGCGGGTTCATTTTTTCTTAAATACCTACCCTGTCTCTAGTACAAAACACGTGCGTCACCTCTTTCAAACTATGGCACATATATATGTCCAGGCAGAACCTCACAGTAAAAAGGTTAACGGGGTCTGCCATTGCTGGATTGTTGGATCTATTCATAAGTCCAGCCAGTCAGATCATGCAACAGATCCAGGTTTTGTCTCCAGTGAATAGAGAGGCCGCTGCAGCCCACCGGCCCTTTATAGTGGGCCAGATTTCCACTTGGGCTCGGAATATGCCAGGTCAGGATAAATGTTGCCATTTTTACCAGCTTCCTCTGGCACGAGTAGTAATGCTGAAATGTGTGCACGTGTCTATGTGTATGTCGGTGACAGTACAAGTGTTAGTTAATGAGAGGCAAACAGAGAGTGGAGAGCGCAGCAGAGAACAAAGGGAGGGTATGAGAAAAAACAGATGATAAATCTGGTGTGCATAGAGTAGGCTGTATGTGTCTGCTCATGTTCTGGTAGGAATAAGAGAGATTATGAGTAACTGCACAGCACATGAAAAATCACCCTTCATGTTTGTGAGTTAGAGAAAATGTGTCACTCTGACCTGGCTCTGTGCTTATTCTTGTCAAGGAGACGACAGGTGATGGGTTGCTATGGTTACCCTGAGTAGGGGTAGGGTTTGAATGAGTGTTTTTTTGTGCGATGCCCTCACAATTTCACGGTAAGAACTTTTTTTTTTACGCCTCACATGTTCTAGTTTTGTCTAGGTGATAAGGTGATATTGTAGCACCATATGGGTGCAGCAGGTGTTACTAGTAGGTGTGTGCCAGTCTGTGCACATAGTGGGTGTTAGAAAGAGCTATCAGTCAGACCCTTTCTCGCTCCGTAGAGACTTCCCAGAGAGCTGTGTTGCCCCTACAAGGGCCAGATGCTGCCTTGGTGAGCTCTGCTGCCCTCTTTCCTCTCTTCCCTCATTCCGCAGCCTGTTTCCCCCACAGCTCTAAATCTCTTTAATTCCATCATCTGTTGCCCATTGAGGGCAGCAATTTAGTCTTTACGCAGCATTTTAGTGTGCTATTAAAAAATCTGTGAGGTTGGTGGCCAGGCCCTCAAGCAGAGAGGTGGGCAGTCTTCAGTGTGTGTTTCTGCGCTCTAACCTCTGCACTGCTGTCTCCAGGGACACATTTAACCATAAAGATAGTATTGCAACAGCTCAGTCCGGACACATAGAATACATTACATCTCCTGCATCACCACTGCAGCCATGCCATGACTACAGTATGATTGTCTCCACATCATTCATGCATCCTGGTAACCACAGAGGCACGGCAAAAGTAGTTTTCAGGTGTTATTTTTCTTCTCTTTTGCATTTAATTGTCTTACATGTGTGAAAGTTAGCCACTGGACACAATCTTTGAGCTCTATTATATGATGAGAGAGATGATGAGATAGCCTTAATTTGTCAGTTGCAGGTCTTTTGCCCACAACCGAGATGACAGACCTTGCCGACCGTACATACAATACACAAACATCACACTGGGGAGACAGGTCAGGCTAGGTAGCGAGGAAAAAAATGTCGAAATGTGTAACACAAAAGGATAATACAGGAATGCACAGATATCAACACACCATAGCACAATAAACACAGACAAGCAACATGGGAAAGAGTTCCAGTGTGTACATCTGATCTGGGACCGCTGCAATCTTTCGACTGCGCCTCCAACTGACCCGATGTCCACATCACATCTGACCTTAAACAAAATATGGGGAGGAAGGTTATAAGTATTGCTGCATGGATGCTAGTTTTATGCAATTTCCAACAATTCACTGATTGGAAACTGTCTGTGCAGAGTTAATGACTTCCCTATCTCCCAGATGGAGTGCAACACCCACACTCAAAACAATGACAGAAGAATAACTTGCAAAATAATTGTCTCACAGTATTACCACTATGAATTGTTTACATCATTACAGCAACAGCACTATTGTCTAACCTGAAACTGCCCAAGCTTAATAAGCTGGCAGTATTGAGTCAGGGGTCTCCAGAGGTCAGATTTCACTGGTTTGCTAGAACTAATGGGGAGTTGGATGAACTGGTGTTGGCGCTCTGGCAAGCCACTCATCTTCTATGAGGTGAGAGAAAGGCTATGTCCTTAGCAGACCTGACACTAAGAGTGATTGGCTTGTCTTAATCAGTGGAGTGCCTTGCAGTAGCAGGGAGTCCCTGTCCTTGGCACACACCTAACCTGCCCTGCTGCCCTGCTGCCCAACTCAATTTGTGACTTCCCTTGAGTAAGAGGGTGTTTGCAATTTCTCAGTCAAGTTTAACTACTGGAAGAGACAACTATAATCTAAAATGCTAAAAATAAATATTTTAGAGTGTGGTGGTTAACACGTTACCTGGGCAAGTGAAAGATCGCAGGTTTGATTCCAGCTGGAGATAAAAGTTTTCTTTGGGGTTATATCAGGAAGGGCTTCCAGTGTAACACTCAGCATGTGAAGCTAAAAGCTGTGGTGAACAGTAGCATCTTTTTATTCGCTAAGACTTGATGCCATTTAGGCAGTTCATTCCACAAAAAAGTCACCATATGGTATCAGGGTTTTTTTTGTTTGTTTTTATAGCACAATAATGTTAAATGGTAAATGGCCTGTATTTGTATAGCACTTTACTCGTCCCTAAGAACCCCAAAGCGCTTTACACATTCAGTCATCCACCCTTTCACACACTGGTGATGGCAAGCTACATTGTAGCCACAGCCACCCTGGGGCGCACTGACAGAGGCAAGGCTGCTGGACACTGGTGCCACCGGGCCCTCTGACCACCACCAGTAGGCAACGGGTGAAGCGTCTTGCCCTAGGACACAACGACCGAGACTGTCCAAGTCGGGGCTCGAACCAGCAACCTTCCAATTACAAGGCAAACTCCCAACTCTTGAGCCACGATCGCCCCCAATAATGCTACAATTAAGGATGCTAAAGATTTTTTTTAAAGTCACTGCTAATATATATATATTTAAAAAAATCCCTATAAAAATAAATGCTGATGAAAAACAAAATAATAATAATGAAACACAATAACAGAAATTACTGACGGAAAAGGAGCAGGCTGAATTTTTTCTTTATTACACCTCTATTATTTATATTGCATATTCTAAATGGCAATACTTTTAATAACAGATTTAATCAAAACAGAGAACAAAGGAAATGACAAATTAAGAATAAATAAATAAAGGGAAAAAATGATGTTTCATAAACAGTGATAATTATTCTTAAATTTCATATTTGCTTACTCCTGGATATTATTAGATCTTTCCTATCTTAATTCCTTGTCAGAGCCATTCATCATTTTTTTAAATTTAAGATGTCTTTTTATGATAATAAAATAATAATAATGATCTCATTCTATGTAATAGTGCAATAGTCTTAGATGTTTTTCAATATTTCATTGTTTATTTGAGCTTTCCAACATAATTTATGATCACTTATCCTGCTCAAGATCCTGTATCCTGTTTGTTGTACTTTTTATTAACTTGCTTCCTTTTCAGTATTTGTTTTTGCTGTAATTTGTTAATAATTTGGTAAATTTGATCATTTATGAAAGTCAAACCAGTCCCAAACTTTCAGTTTGACTTCCACTTTATTCACAAGCTTTTCCAAGATTTTTCCAGCACCATCAGCAAACAAAGTGAATTTTAAAAATTTAGACATGTTATTTCTAAACAATATGCTATAAACAGTTTAGGACCCAGCACTGAAACATGTGGGAATCCACAAGTAGCCCTCAGTATACAATAGTCAAGCTTATTTATTTGTACAAAGTCATATGTATTGTCCGCGTAACTATTTAGCCAAGGATACGTACATTTATTTACATTTTTACTTACACAAATGTTTTATTAGGATTCGAAAACTGGAAAGATAACGATCAATGTTCATGTTGTTTGCTGGGAAGCTAATTTCAGTACTAGTGATACCAAGTGAAATTAAATAAATAAATAAAAACATAAATCGTATGAGACAACCTTCCACACACTAAGAAAACAGATTGAAAAATGTTTCTTAGAAAACACTTTTTGTTCATACATACATTCATTTGATTATGTTTGTATGTGAAGGAAAAGTGACAAGTTTGTCCAATATTTAACATGAACAATAAGTGGCATGCATTTCTGCCCGGAACAAAAAACTATAGATACATTTACATGATATCATCCTCTTAATTTCTCACACGGTTGTGTAGTGTGACACTGATATACTCCTGCAGCTCCACTTACCAAAGCCCCTGCGACCAAATGAAGGATCAGTGTCAAGTGACAAGAGCTAAACAGACTAGGCACTTTCATTGTGCCTCTATTCAGCTTCACTACCATTAAATGTAAAAATGAATCATTATTTTACCATTTAAGGAGCATTTATTGTTTTGTTTTGTTTTTTATCTGGAGTCTATGAGGCTGAGCTCCGAGGATAGCTGCAGAATATATTATACCATGTCGTATCTCCACAAATCTAACACACAAAAGATGTTTACTCCTCAGAAAAGCTTCATTCATCTGTTTGATGAGATTATTATCAGTAAATATTTCCTGTCTACTTGTTTACTCTGGTACATCATTGGCAGTACATTGCTCCCATTTGGAAATGTTTTCGACCCAGTATTTCACAGACAAACAATGGTGTTGTTTGCTGGTGAGGCAATGTCAGCACGTGTGATGTCATTGATACCCATTGTAACAAAGGAGACCGCGAAAACATCGATACAGGATTAGCTTCCCCACAATCAGGGATAGCCCAAGGACAGCAGAGATACATAGGCCTCCATAGTGTTTTGGGTTTGCTGACAGCTGTCTGTCCAAATGTCAGCAAGAGCAACAAATCTAATCCAAGGCCACATGGCACCTCAAACATACATCGACAGTGACAGTAAGGGGAACAACAACATGTCCCCCCTCCCTTACACTCCTGAAGTGCTAGGTCCTGGATTACTCTTGGTGTGGCAGATCCTCTGAAGCCCTCTCACCCACCCAGTCAGCCTCAGAGGTGGATTAGAGGCCTGATAATCTGGCTGTGTGTGGTGACACATGTCAGCCATGGGATGTCTGCTGAGAGCAGTGAGGGTAAGTTAGAAATGGCTGGCTAATCCAGGATATACCGCCCTGGAGTTTTTTTTCTCCTGTATTCCCACACCCTGGATAAATGAAAACACACACACGTGCACACAGGTACGGAGGCATTTGGGCACACATATGCAGAAATTCCTGTGCTGGGCCTGTGGGCTTTCTTGACATTACTACCCTGACATTACCTCCTCAGCACAAATCCAGCCTGGGATTCCTGTCACATCCTTCCTTGGGCAAGACTCACATTTTCATTACGGCGGAGCCAGTGGCGCTGCACAACCTTTTTCTCCTCTCTTCCTCGTCTCTTCATCACCGTGTCAATCATCTCAGCGCTGTCACTCTACATCTGTCTCTGAACTAAGCTGTCTCAGAGTTAAGATCCAGACACACTTGAGAGACTGAGGCAGACGACTCACCCAGATGCGTCTCTCTTGAACTTGTACTAGTACTTCACTGCTTTCTGCCCCTCGACACTTCCCTAAGTTTTTTCTTTACCCATCTTTTTTTTCTTTTTTACTTTTTTTTTTTTTTTTTTACTGATCTAATTTGCAATATTTCCACATATTAGATGAAGCCTATACATGCGGAACAGAGTACACATGGCCAGGGAATTGAGAAGTGCAAATAATTCCCTCATGTGGAAAGGCTGCAATTAACTGGGGATGTCAGCCTTTGTAAAATATAATTGAGTTCAGGACGAAATGAACGTCTCTAATCCGGCCGACAGAGCTCTGTCAATCAGTGTTCTTCGCATCCCCAAAACCAACTGTCATGCTTGTTTATATCTGTCTCTTACTGAGTTTTTGGACACTTACACTCTGGCAGCTGCCTCTCTTTAATGCATGGGTGACTGGGTGACTTTGTGCATGCCCCGTGGGAGCTGGATACTGCACTATAGGGAGACAGTGGACATCTGTTTTCTCTGCTTGGCTAGGAGATAGCATTGTGTACTCAGGCATGGTCTCAAACACCTGAGTGATTGAAGAAACGTTTTCCCCATTATTAAGCATAAATCAACTGACGCTATCATCAGAGGATATATCTATTAGCGTGGCATAGCTTCACATTGGTTCAAACATTCTTGACCATTTTGCTGTCTCTCTAGGCAACGGGCCTTTTTCACTCCTGTAGAAACTGCTTGTGAATTGCCTTTCCCATCATCGCAGCTGTAAGGTATCTTCAAGACACCCTCCTGAAAATGTCAGCCATTTATACTCAAATATTGTCTGTCATGGCGAAAAGACCAGCTGACCTTAAAGTGTCTGGATAAATGAGCCTACTTAAGCCCCTTTCAGTCATGCACTCCTTTTTCTGTTAATCTGATGGCATCTGAATATGTTGGCTTCATGTCTGAATGAGCACCCCGGTAACAGCAATCAGGGTAGTTCAAACCTAGTAATATTAATGTATCACACGAGCGAACCACATGCAGTCACAATAATGGATAGATTCAAGGAACATTGTGACTATATTTCTCTTGTGCCTTTTTTGAGTTTTATGTGTTCATTGCAAAAAAGAAGGGAAAAAAAGGTTAATTTTGTTTAGTAAGAGATGTAGGATTATAATTAAAGTGTGCTAAAATGATGAAAAATTATGTTCCGCATTTGTCCTGCACACAAGTCTTTAAATGTGTGAAACTGGCACCCACTTTTTGTCCAGTCTCACGCGTTTGGCAATTCTTTCTTGTGTACTATGGCTTTTTCCATCACTGTTGTGGGTATTTCTAAATAAAGCCTGGAGGAACATTCACAGCACTTTAATGTCACTTTAACACACTAATGAAGCTACCAGTGTAGTTGTTGCATATCTTGCCTTAAAATGGTTCTGACAACAACGCATTTTTTTCCCCATCTTCTGTATCCCTTTCCCAACTGCCTCTTTTGTAGCAGCAGCTGCTTCAGGCTCTGATCTGTGGTCTTTTTCAAATCAAACCTCTTACTCAGAGTCAAAGGGTTAGGAACACATCAGAGTCCAGTGTCACTCAAAACACGTCTGTATCTCTTTGTCGAGCGTGTGTGTGTGTGTGTCTCAGAGCTGGGTTTTTGTGTGTCTAATAATTGCCTTTCAAGGGCCTCCTTAGTGATCCCCACAGATTCCCAACAGGCTCCCGTGGAAATGGATTAATTGCAGGGCATCTGACAAATGGCGGCCCACAGTTGTGGTGGCTTTGTAAACACTCTTGACTAATCAGCTGAAGACAGAGCATGGTCACTCTGGACAACCTCATCAACAGCTTGACACTGTAGTTGCTGCTAAAGGGCCCCAGGCAGAGATTAATTGTGCTGAACTCTCATTGCAGTTCTCTAACTGAGACTGTCATCTCAGCATTGTCGGTAAAAGATGGTTCTTCACCCCAGACACCTGTGGACTCTTCGTGATTGTGAAAAATCTATGTGGTCCTCTTCAAACCCTTTCATTTCTAGGGGTTCTAATCTCTAACAGATTTAGGATTGATTGTGTGCACCCGTTGTTTGACACGCCATGAATTTGCTTTACTTATTATAGTTGCTGTGTTAAACTTTAATTTTCTGCTTTGGTTTCGTTCACCATATGAACGCTCTCGCTCTTTTAGCTTTCTTTGAGTAAAATTTTAGTTGATATTTTTATTCTAGCCCTTTTAAAACTCATGCCAAATGCATAATAATCTTCTTCTCTGTGGCACATCCTGCAGTGTGTGTTATTATAAGAAACTGATGCTCACATACGCAACATAAATTGCTCTAAAATCTCAAATAACAAGCAGCCTTTGTGTTTGTTCCTGAAGACTATTCTGATTACTTTACAGTCTGTGATTGCACCTGCTCGCTTACCATATGCTGGTTTTGAAACTGTTTACTTATCCAGTGCTTCAAAGTTAAGCAGTCAACTCTGAATATTCATTTAATGTATTCAATCAGCATTTTTTCTTTTTCTTTTTTCTTTTTTTTTCTTTTTTTGCTCAAATGCAAGAAAATGCCTGCAGCATCTTTTATGAATTTGAAAAAAAAAAAATCATAGACTATAGCAGGAATACAGAGCAGTGCTCCGGTGTACCTGTAAGAACACCTTTGTAAGTGAGAAAATGTGTGACAAATGTGTGTTTGTGGAGGAAAGAGGAAAATGGATGAGACAAGGTTTGGTGGGGTGTGGGCATGCGTGATCCCCTTGACTGGAATCCAGATCCAGAGGCAGAGAGCACTGAGCCCTCAGTCAGCACATCACATAAAAGCAGCAGGCTTTGCAGGATTGCAAACTGAGAGTTTATTTTTTTCCTCATTTGTTTTCCTTCCTCTCAGTGAGGACAGGTTTTCTACCATTGTGAGCACACAAAAGAGTCTGCCATTATCACAGCCATAATCGACCATTACGGTTTCTCTCCCGCTAGAGTGCTCGTTAACTGCAGGACAAAAAGCCTCCAAAACAGACAGCGTGTCCTGGTGCAAACAACGGGGTGATTCTTCGTGCCAGCTTAAACCAGCAGCTTTTAAATTGAATCCTGTGGCATACAGTCAAGTTTACAGTGTTCAGTGGAGCTTTGCCACTATCAACCAGCCAGCAGAGCCCCAAACTGACCCTCAGGCTCTACAACACCTGGCTCTTCCCTTGTTAATCACAGGCAAGGATCCAATCCAAACACTAATGTCTGTGTACTCACTGCATTACATGTCTAACTTAAACCACGGTTCTACACATTTTTAGGCTTCGGAAACAGTTCTTGTGGTTCATGTCTAAAGGTTTGCAGTCCGTGTCGGCTGTGCTGCAATGCGCCTTTTCGCGGGTTAGTCTAATTCACTGTGCTTCTCACCGTGTCTGTATCCATTTTCAGGTTTTTGTTCCCTTTGTCAAACCATATTATTGATGCTAATGGGCTTAGATGCCATACACAATCCAGACTGTCACCATCAGGATAAAAATAAAGGCCAGTTGAAGATGGAGAATGTGTTTTCATGTGTGCTTCTGCAGGTGTGTATTTGGAAGCAAACGTCTATCTGTGAGTGTGCGTGCATGGAACTTTACCAAGGCTTCGGGTGGCTCATTTTGAGACCTCACTTGCAACAAATACAGTCACATCAGAAAAATAGTATGCGACAGCAATCACTTTGCATTCTCAGACCTTAACAGATGGAGCGTGCTATACAGTGAAATAATCTCACTGGTGAATAGCACTGGTAAAATCAAGCTACCTTTGTGGGGGGAAGAGCAGAAAAGTAATAGAGAAAACAACATTTGGCACGCTTTGTTCGGAACTGCTGATTGCGTTGATGGAATTAAGGTAGAGAGTTAATCTGTTTATTAAAGTAACCGTGCGATCCACTCATATCAACCACATCTTTCCATCACTCACTCTGCTTTCTACTCTTTAGCTGTCTTCCTCTTTAAATGAATTGTGGTCAAATGGGATTATGAGGGACTGGACCACATACGGCCTGTGCTGGTCCCTATCTCTGTTGGGGAATGTAATCCCACCCCACCCCCTTCTGCCCTGCCTCATTATCAGATGGCCAGCATTTGTAGCAGTATTATGCCAAATACTGGCACTATCAGCAATACAGCGAGGGGAACCTGGTACTTCATAAAGGGTTTTTTCAGCTAACTGTCTCCTTTCTCTTTTTTTAGCTCCCTCAAATTGTGGCTGACCGAGATGTTTGATATACTATATTTGGTGGACAGAAAGGACTTGCAAGGAGATTACAGTGAGGGAAGCAGAACAACAACAATGTACGGATTACAGGCAGGATTTGTGTGAGGAACACATGATATCCTCTCTCATCCCTTTATCAGATTGGCCGTGATGGAGTGGCAGTCGTGGCTGCATGGGACCAGGGAGGAGTAGGTTTGAATTCATTTGGACAGCGCTAGGATAAGGACAGAGAGTGATGAGTGAGGCTTGGTATTTAATAGAATATCATCTCGCAGTCAAATGAGATGACTGCCTGCAAAGTCTAACCTCAAAAGCAATGTTAGAATAATCTTTTTTTATAAAGCGAGAATAAATTGCTTGTTGATCGGATAACCGCAGCAATTTATCTAATCTCACGTTACTGTGTTTTAGAACAAGCAAAGTAACTTTATGGGGGGGTGGGGGTGGGGGGGGGGGGGGCAGTCCATTCTTCGGAGTAATTGGTCATGAATAGCAAAGAAATGATTCAGGTGACATGTTCAAGCACACGGTATCAAATGCGCCCAGTGCTGAAAGCACAAAACACAGGAAACTCTTGTCTCCAGCGATTTGGTGAAACCCACTGTGAGTAATATAAGTATGTACATAAAAACTCAGACTGAAAAAATGGCACAAAAGCAAACAAAGCAAAGGCACTGGATTTTTTAATATCAATCACATGTTTGTTGAATGTCTGACAATTCTCAACAAAGAGCATATTAGGATTTGAAGGAATTCATAATTGAATGGCCGAAAAATTCATTATATTCCAACCATGAAGCTGTATGCAAGTAAAGGCTAGTCAACAACATGCCCTTTTTCCAGCTGGCAATACTCACCAAGGGAGAATGAACAGACTGTAGAGCCCAGCTTTGACAGCATCCACCCATCACTAGTCAAGCTGACACACCTTCTCTCAGTGCTGTCCTCCCACACCTTTCTCTCCACTCCTTCCAGTTGTCTCATCTACATAGGGCCTTGCAATGCATGCAATTACTGTAAAGACAAAACTTGCTAAGGTCGACTTTCTGCAGTATACTTCTGCTACAATGCAGAGAGGAGGATTCGGGAAAGTGATAGACAAATTAAAATGCATCGAAATGAAATACTGAGAAACAGAGAAGAGTGGAACTAAGACAGACAAAGAGTTTAGGAAAAATAGACTGAGCTGAATAGGAAAAGAATTAAAAAAAAAAGAAAACAGTCCTAACGAGAGGATGCCATGACAATTATAGGTAACAGAGCCCCTTACGTCAAAGTGGAACCCTATTTCTGGGAGCTGTCTATTCTCCTGAATATAAGACTGTAAATACCTTGTTTCTATCTTTCCCAGACGTCATTGTGACCACCAGTGTCACAATGGAAACCCTGATGAGGAGCACATGCAATTGCTCTCTCTTAATAAAATCTCACAGTTCCCATTACACTCCAGCACAATGGGCCTCTCGCCTGGCCGCTGATTGAGTTCCTGCTTTCTGGGAGCTATAATAGCAGCCGAGACATCCCCCCCCCCCCCCCCCCCCCCCCCCAACCCGTTTTACCCCACGTCCATGCTCCGTTTTCACCAGTCTTCATGGAGTTCTCTCTCATGCGAGGGCTTTACGTTTTAACACAAGTGAGATTTTGTTCCTCAGTGATCACATCCTTCTTTTTCCCTCCCTGCCTATCTTCTCTCCCCCCCTTCATGCATTATCTCTTCTCACAGTGTGGAAAATAAAAATTAAAAGCAAGCTGATTTCTTTGGTTCATTTCGATGTAATTGATAAGTGGCTACTTTTAGAGTGTAACCCTGGCTTATTGAGGTGAGTCACACCTTTATCAGGGCAGCCTTAGCAGCTGCAGGGACACTCTGTCAAGGAACACTTGATGATTATGAGAGATTTTGAGGAGGTTTGCTAGAAGAGTCACGAGGTGGAATGGATTCTTTTGCTGGGGAAAAGGGCAAAATAATTCTCAGAAGTAGGGTAGGTTGTGGGAAAGGGGATTTATTCAGCCTAATTGCACTCCTCTCTCTAGCAGTACTTTCGTCCTTAGCATTGAAGGAGAATTAAGCCAAAATTAGAAACAGTTTGCATGTACCAGTGGATGCTGACACTTTTCTCTGATTTCATTTTGATTTTCATTGCTGGAATGACTGTTCAGTTCCAGTGGTTAAAAACAATAAAACTTCAGCAGCAAGTACAAACTTTCACAGCTAATTAATAGCGAGTCTCGCAAAGACGGTGTCAAATATTAAGATGGCTTTGCATAATGAAAGCAGAACTGTAAATGAGATGTAGTTTTATTTAAAATGATTTAGTCCATGCTGAACAGACTGTGACCTTATCTGACCTTTGCAACTTTTTAATGAGTGGTTTTGTTGTTGAAATGCGAAAGTGCTGGGAACAGTCTTGGTAATCACAAATTAAAGGATGAGCGTGAAACTCAGATTTATTAAAGTCTACTGACTCACATTGACTTTGAGGGCCTTCACAGCACAGCCCACATCCACTTTCTAGTGGATCAAAAAAGGTAATTTTCTTTTCCTTCTTGACTTATAATCAAAAGATGACATGAGCATATGCATAGCAGAATTATGCATGCGGAGACATACGTCCACACATTATGACCTGGTATATAAATAGAGACACATCAGTAAATGGACAAACACACACAAACACACACAGGTGGTAGGTAACCCATTAGAGACCTTTTGATGAGCTGTTTTCAAGCTGTAAGCCAGGTAAACCAAGGCACCCCCTGCAGTTTTGTGATCCTAGGAAAGGTCAGCAGCTGGTGGCTTCACTCCTATCTACAACAGCCTTACTATATATGTGTGTGTGTGTGTGTGTGTGTGTGTGTCTATATATATATATATATATATATATATATATTAGGGGTGCAACAATACACAAAATTCACGGTTCGGTTCGATACTTTGGTGTCACGGTTCGATATTTTTTCAATACAAAAAATGTTCATGCCTTTTTAATTTATTTAATTTATTAAAATTATAAATATATATTTTAACTCAAAAGTACAGTTTTTAAATTTAATGTTACTGAAACAACATAAAACGCACTAGTTCCCACCAATGTAATTCAGCATTGCGTGGCACATCCGACATACTGTTTTACTTTTGTCCATGGCGCACTTACCATCAGGGTCATACTTCACATGAAAACCAAAATAGTTCCAAACGCCAGATCTGAATGAGGGTGGGGGAGGTTCAATTTCGGGTAGCGTTGAGGCAGTTGCCATGTTGCAACGAGCTTAGCTTCTGTCTTGCTAGCTTGCGCTGCGCTCAGTGGATCTGCGCTCGACAGTGCAGCCTAGGCGGAGTAGTCGAACGCAGATCCACTGAGCTCTCAACACAGACAGCATCGTCAGAAGAAAAGTTGATCAAATAAATTTTGTATTGTTCGATACATATATGTACCGACCCGAAAGCACTGTATCGAATGGTTCAATACCGATACATGTATTGTTGCACCCCAATGTATGTTGGGTATGTATTGTTGCAATACTGAAAGCAATAGAGGAAAACAGATCAGTTTATTTCTGGTACTGTCCAGTCTACTGTTTAGCTGAAGCAGTTTCATGTAGGTCAGAGCTTTCTTTGCAGCAGGCTTTGTTTCTCTCTGATACTCCCAGACTTGGCATCAGCTGCTTATGTCATATTAATTTCATATGGACTAGTAGATGGGCAATCTTTGATGTACTTTATATTGATTTGTGTGTGTATCTGTGTGCCTGTGTGTATTGCTTACATTTGATTCAGCTGACTGACTTGTCTATGTCTGGGGGGACTGATACTATGAAGATAAGGGTGTCAGATCAGTGGGCCGCCATGCTTTATTTCCCCCTCGACAAATTTACCAAAGTTTTCACGTCTCATCTTCACACCGTGGTGACAGCCCGACAGGAGGGGTCCAGCCAGACGCATGACAACGATAGGCAGCTCACGCTGACAATAATGCCACCGTTGCTCACACTGAAGAGAGCCCGTCCCCTTTCATTCCATTGAGAAGGAATGCAGAGAGGGAGAGGGGGAAAGAAATTGAGTATTGGGAAAGAAGGGGGAGACAGACTGGCATCCAGTAAAGGCAAAAGACCGTTTTTTGATCTCCAGACGGTCTGCCACCACGATGGTAATCCTTCAGCAACACCCTTCTTCTGCTGTCAGACTGATAAACACATGCGTGGATTATATAAACCAGGCTTGTGCACACATAGTCGACTTGTATATATGATAACACTTTTAGTAATAGATAAACAAGTATCAATGGAAATTAATTAATTATTGCAATAATCAAATCTAAACGCTGCACAACAAAAAACAGGCATTGTTAATGATGAACAACTAAGCTTGGAGGTCTTTTAATTTTTATGAAGGTCGGAGATTTTAATTTGCTTTGAACACTGAGCTGGTTCTAGTAGGAGCAGTCAATGCACTGTTCTCCCAGGGTGTCACTTAATGCTGTTTTGTTAGACGCCACCTGCATCTCATTGGTACCTTGATGCATCAGCCGCTGCAATATTAGACAGCAAGAGATTATGTTTATGATTATGATCATGTTTTATAGACCTCTCCTGTTGGTTTATCAACCAGGACTGGATGTCCACTTTGGATTCTTCTGTTTTGCACTTTGTCTCTTTTTTATGCTTTGTTTCACCAGCAGATTTATTTCCTTTTCACTTAGTTTCACTGACTGTTTAAGTTTGGGCCATAGAAAGTATGCAGTTTAGGTATTTTAAAGTAATGGGTCCTTTTTTAGGTATTTTAAGGGACTCCTTCGTCACTAAAAACTAAACTTTTGCTTAGAAAAAGACTGATCGCTGTTACAATGCGCTTCCTTATAATAGTAACCCTGCACAATGAAAAATGACACATTGGGAGTGACAGACCATAACCCAGTAGCCATAACCCAGTGCATCGGGCAACATAACAAAAGGACACCGTGTGTTTAACTGAGACACGCCAGCTGCTTTGACAAAAGGTCATTGTTTTCCCCAGGAAGAAGAATGAGCAGGAGATTTGTTGTGTCTAAAATCACCTCATTTGCACATATGTACATGGAAGTGTTTGATGTCAGCAAAATACTCCTCAAATGTCTTCAAATGTCAATGTGGTTACTATTTCAGCACAGCTGCTTGTTTGCACCTAAAATCATTAGACATTTGCTTTTTGCCTTGTGCGATATGTGCAGAAAATATGTCAAACTCACTCCACTGGAAACCTGCCACAAAATCATGACTGATTTATGTTATATGCACTATACTGAGACACATGCACACATTCATCGCGTTCAAATGCGGGTGTGTGGTTCGTCCAGATTAATGCTATTGCGTTCTTTTTTTTGTTTTGGATTGTGACTTTTTAACCCTGTTTCAAAAGTGAGTATCACAATAACTCACAATTTCTTTTTAATTTAAACTTTAATTAAAACTGTAGAATTATTTTGAAAATCTATTTCCAGCCTTCTGTAATACTTGAATTTGTTTTCGGAGTTTGAAATACATCCTGTGAAGTCTAGCTTACATTTATGGAATGTACTAGGCACTTTTGTATAAAAAGGACCCAGTGAGTAAGCAATGGAAGGAATGATATATTACACTTTAATTAAATACAAGTATATAGAAAAAAGTAGTGAAAAACCTGCATTTTTTTCTGATGAGTGCGGATAGGAATAGACAGAATAGCATAGCAAAGCAGAACCTGCTACTCAGTATATAAACATGACACTGTTTGGCTGATATGCATTAGAGTATATCAGAGTGGATTAGAGGAATGTGGAGGCAGGTTGGTGAGAAGAGATCACCTAGATTGAAAAGGGATTTCTAACACTTCTAAATGAGATATGGGCATGCATTGAGAGATAAGAAGCTGCATATGAAAATGGGTCAATTGTTCTGCAGGTTTAGATTGTGATTAAGAAGATTACATTCCTCCAGTGAGCAACAATAGCAAAGTCAGACAGCAGCCCAGTTGTTAGCCACTCTAACAGCCTGGCTGATCCCTATTCTGCCCTTTCACCAGAATTCTGAGTTTCATTTTTTTGAGTTGTGGGACTTAAAGTCTTAGGTTCTGCTTGTCAGGCAGCAGATTTTCTGCTGAAACAGAACATAACAAAGCATGGTATAATTTGACTCATTCCCAGACCAGAGGCTGTTTTGATGAAACAGTGCAGGAGTGTGTCTGATCCCACCACCTCATCCTCCATTTTTCAGAAAGGAATGATTAGACCAGGGCCACTTAAGCCGAAGTTAGTGGACTGCTATTGATTGATCAAACCTGGCCGTTCAGTCCTGAATAAAAGGGAGGGTTTCTGTCACACCCTAATGAAAGGGAGGCAAAGTTTGCAGCTGCCTTTGATCCTGAAGGGATTAAAACAGTCTTGCTTATACAAGTAGAAAGATCATGCCTGTCTATTTCTCTGTCTATCTGATGCATTGCTGGGAAAGCTATACAGCTCTCTGCTGTAGAGAAGGCGATGAGGCTGGGTCAAGTCACGGTGGGGTCAAAAGATCGGAATCCCTGTGTGGCCAACTAAAAGACCACCTGCTATTTCCAAGCTTTGATCACTAGCATCATTCCTTATTATTATGACTTGTGTGTCTGCAAACAGTTGTCTTTGTAATGCATCACAAGCCTTTCACTGAAGGCAGGAGATCTGAGGATTTTGACAGTCTGTCTGTTTGCAACAAAGAAAGGAGGTTAGAATCAATAGAATCGTTTTGATATGCACAACATCTCCTTGGACGGCATTTTGAAGGAAGTCCTGAAAAACACTAATAAACTTGAAGCCACGCTTTTAATAATTAAAGCTGATTTTCTCTGAGAGAAAACATTTTCGAGCGAGCTGGTGAGGTGGAAGGCTTTGATACAGCCTAGAAGCATTCATAAAAGTTTCAGATGTAGAGAAAGTAATTGACATTTTTCACAAGTTGGCAGTCATAACCACATGTGCTTTGCCAAGTGGACCCTCAAGTTTGTGTGGTCAGTGTCTCTCTGCTTTCCTCTCTTACTCAAACAGACTGTGCACACACATACACGCGCTTTCTGTCCGGTGCATTTTCAGTTTGATCTGTTTTATGGATTTCTCTTGCAGCTCAGTTGAAAAATTCCATTAATTGAGCCATGCTGTGAAATATCTATCAGATGAGGATGCAGTCATTTTTCAGAGTGCGAACCATGCAGTATTCATATCTCCTTGACACACACAGTGCAAAATATAAACTGTTGGTAACACTTGATTTATGCACATATCTGCCTGATTTATCTGTGCGGTAACTCACATACACTCACTTTAGGTGATGAAGCATTCAACCAGGTTTTCAAGCCCTGGGGCAGTGGGATACCTTGTGATATGTACAGTCACATGCTGCTCCACTGTTATCCGTGCACTTGTTGTGCAGTATGCCCTTGAGAAGCACTGTTTGTACAGCCTTCCAGCTGCTCTGAGAATGATCCATTTATGTTAAATCTGGCCACCAGAGGGTTTTTGTGTGGCTATTTAATGTACACTCACTTTCCCCACATGCATGTTACCGGAAAGGGAGGTTGGATTTGTTAAACAGACGCTGTTGGCCGCTGGCAGACGCCGTAGCTCCCTGTGAACCTCCCTCCTTCTCTCGAGGATTGTTGTGTGCGAGAGAGTAAAAACAGAGTGGCATCAGAGGGAAACAGTCTCTTTATGATCAGTTCATTCTTTGCCTCCAACTACCTGATCGTTAGGCTGAAGATCAGGGAGCTGCATGAGACTTGGTAACCGGATGCCTAGCAAAGGAAATCCTGACATTATTGCCTATTTATGAAAAGTTGCTGAACTCGTCAGTGTATTAGCAGGCATCAATGCATCAATAAATCAGCAATCACCCTGAGGGTTTTGACTTCTATAGATTCCTGCCACCCTGACACACTTTTATATACTCCATTTTATTCACTTTTAATGTGCTGGGTTGATGTATTTTATCGAGCTAGTTACTACAGAACATAAAGTAGGGATTACAACCTTGTGCATAAAAAAATCTGCCCCCGGAGAGAAATGGAAGCAATCTGTTTTTAATATACCCTTCTTTCTCATTCTCTGCAGCGTTTCTGCACTTCTGTCACTCAGCCTGCCATCCTTGTTGGCTGTGAATGTATGCAGAAACCGAGCAACATTGTTTTTATATCCCATTATCCAGAGAATTCGCCTGGCCTTCTCACCTCTCCAATCCATCCTGCCACCACCCTATAATTTACTTTCTACCTGTTAAGACTTCCGGAAGCAGATGCTGTTATCTTCCTGGCTTTCAACAGCCTGTCACATCCACTACCTGCTTCCTTCTTCAAAAGCTGTCTCCCAATACCTCACTGTGTGCACTCCCCGCGGCTCCCGCTACCTGCTGGGAGTCACACCTGCCGATGTCAAACTTGGACAACTTAGGAGGAATAAAGAAGAACCAACACAAGGGTCAGGATGATGAAAGGAAGAACAGGACCTAGGAGTGGAAGACTGAAGGGCACAGTCATAACTACAGGTGTTATTTCTTTATTTTTGTTTTCCTGTTTTTTATCCAAAGCTGACTTTATTGATTTCTCTAACCTGAAACATAGCCACAGAAGAACCTTCCATCGTTCTATAGATTGGAATTGATTGCCTTGAGGCTCTCTTGTCCTGTAAATATTTGCAAAGTTTTATTGAGTCCATTAATGGCTGGCTGCTGTTTGTGACAGCGGTATGGATGGTTGCTGTTGGTGAGACTAAACTAATTGTGGAAGGCCAGTCGGTTTTTTCACAGTGCATTAACATCTTGTTTCACATGTGCAATGTTGTCTATAGCCGGTTTCCGCGGAAAAGTGTGACACAAATGGTCACCTGCTTAATTTGTGAGCTCATTTTTAAAACAAACGATTGGATGACATACAAGCTTACATTTTCTTTGTGCATATTTATTCATCTTAAAAGAATGCCATAGTACTCTAGTTACTATCAGAAAAAATGTATGTTGTTATAAGGCATAAACCTTGGATGTAACCTCTTGTAGCTCAGTCTGTTGTTGATGTGATTGAAAGGAAGTGGGGACCCTCATGAGTTAAGGCAATTGTACTCTCACACCACTAGAAACCTATATGCAGCGCTCATATAGGGGCCAGTGATGAACCATACATATAAACAGTGGGTGTTTCATCCAATCTGAGGAAATGAAGGGCCGGGAGAGTGCTGCTTAAGAGCACAAGGGAGAGCGAAGTGGCCCACGCACTGCTGCTCTGTTAACCCGCATCTACTCAACCCCCACCCCCTGCATATTCTACTGTTGTCTCAGGAACACAAAGACTATTTTCAGGCAGCCAATCCTCAGCAGAGTGGCAAAATACAGTCCTGCACGGCCCTAAAAGCCTTCATGACTTTTTAATTGGTGGCTCAGGGCTCTACGTCCAGCGGTTGGAGAGTGGACCCCACTGCCAGAGCTTCACTTCTGGAAGGGATCAAATCTCCCCCGCTTGAGTCTTAGGCCTGTCAAAGCAGTCAGGCATGGAGGCAGTGGATGGGTGGCATCTGAAGGTGAGAGGGAGGGTGAGAGACAGGGTTGGCAGTGGAAAAGAGCAGTTTGCGGTTGAGAAGGGTGGATGATAGAAAGAAGCCAGGAGCGAATGTTTGTAAAGGAAGAAAGAATTTATGTGAAAATGCTGAGGGAAGGAATAGCCCTGCACCAAAATAGCAATTTCTGAGGTGAGAAAGAGTTTGTTCAGTGGAGTTGTATGAGAAAAGTTATGTGCATGTGTAAACGTGTGTTTGTGTGTGCATGCTACATCCGACAGGGGCAACAGAACATTTGGAAGTGATGGATTGTTACAGCATACAGAACAGAGTAGGAAAGGTGGGTGGTGGATTTTATTGGAGAGCTGGAAAGGTTTTGTGATGAATAATAGTCATGAGTGAATTGGTCATTGTCAGAACCCTCCAGAGCCTATTGAATCAGCAAGGCTAGGGTTTTACAATGAGCTTCAGCCATGAAGATCGGACTGTTGGGTCGTAATAGATGGAAAGTGAGTTGATGGAGGCAGGAGGTACAATAGATGAGGCTAGCTCTCACTGCTGGAGCGGCATTTGTCTGTGGGGAAATGGGCCCCAGGAGAGACCAGTGAACCTCCCACATGCTGTGCAGAGATCAGAGAGCAATATGGATGTTTGTGATGGGCATCTGAAGGCACATGAACACATGCACACGCATGTGCACACAAAGCAGAATAAACATGCCACATGGGTAGCTTGCTCATTGATAATGACTTGTTGACCCGCAGCTAATGATGCCTTTCATCTCAAAGCGGAGCATGATAGGCTTTGATCTGTCTGTCATTAAAGAGCTGTCGACTACTTGCACATCCCTTTAGTCTGATCAGCAATTCAAATATACATTAGCACCTTATAGAAAAATATGTACATACACGCACTGTCACAGCTTCTATACACTTACTGGACACTTTATTAGGTGCACCTTGCTAAAAGTGGGTTGGACCCCCAACACAGCATACCTTTTTCTCTTTTTCACACTATTCTGTATAAACACTTCAGACAGCTGTGTGGGAAAATCCCAGTAGATCAGCAGTTTCTGAACTGCTCAGGCCAGCCCACCAACAGCTATCCGATATTGAAAGTAATTTAAATCACCTTTGTTCCTCGTTATGATGCTCGGTCTGAACTTAAACAGGTCATCTTGACCATGTCTACAGTTTTCATGTCCAAATGCATCCATGTGATTGGCTGAGCAGATATGATCTAAAACTCAAATGAACGTGAACACTTCTACTATTACTGCCACATCTCTCTCACACAGACACACATGCAGTGAAGCACAAAAAGTCCTTGAATCCATGCTACTCATTAAAGCACTTCATTTACTCAATATGTTAAAAGAGCAATAATAAATAAAAAAAACTGATGATTTATTAATATCCAGAGTTGTAATCCAAAGCATTATATGTGTATTAAAGCGCATTACTTACCATGGCATGATAAGTTAAAGTGCTTCTAATAAAATTCTTAAGTCCCTACAGGCATTTCAAAGCAGCAGCAGATCTCTGTGCAGTATCTCCTCAGTGTCTCACTAATGGGACTGATGTAAATATGTTCATTTGCAAATCTTCTCTCCAATTTAGTGCTGCTCATATTGTAGATGAAGATTATCCAGGGATTATGAGGTTTGAAAAATGCACTATTTGATGTGTATTTATGCACGGCTTATAGATGTAGTAATATGGAATTAGGTCCCATCATGAGTGGAAAATATGAATGCAAAAAAAGTGTCACTCCTACCTCCCCCATCTGGCTCCCTGTCAGGTTGTCATTTAACGATATTCATTTCCAAAAGTGGAAATTTAACAGACGTTTATGATGCAAATCACAAGCTATAACTCTGTGTGGTGTGGAGGGCCACATTAAGCCTTCAAATCACTCATGCCTTTGCTTGGGCGCCAGTAACATTATGCCATATCTGCTTGATCGTCTGCACATATTTCAGTGCGCTATTGCAGCCAACAGCAGTCAATCCCTCCACTTTGTAGGTCCTTAGAGGCGGAGAAAGTTCAGAGAATTGCCAACATGATTTTTTTTACACTGGCGTGTTAAGAGCACTGGTGGGAACATTTCAATAACACAGCGGTGAAAAAAAATGCTCACTGAATACATTAACCTGATGAAAGATGGTGTTGCTATTTAAATTTATGTAATTTCTAACGATAACCTTCAGGATATACATGACATTGTGTGAAGACTAAAATTGCTGTGGTTGTAATTCCTTTTTGTACATAAAGTGCTACTTGCATATGTATAAGACTGTGCCACAAATAGAGCTAACCTTGGTTTTTACTTTCAGAAATTTAAAACTTCCTAGCACCTTTCCACTCAACATTCCTTTGCATGGGAACTGGGTATGTTGCAGTGCAGAGAGTTAAAGGTTTAGGACGGGACAGGCTGGATTCTGGTTCTTAATCTTTGCTGTTTTCCAAAATGGAAGAAAACATCCTTGCCAATATCACTGCAGCACTTGGAGCGATGTTTTGAGTGCGGGTTTAAGTGTATAATTAGAAAAACATCATCAGCCTCATATATTAGATAGCATTGTTGGCACCGGGCTCAAAGCTGTAGTTATGCTGTGAGTGTTATAAAAAAGCTATTGATTAAGGGGTATGGTTTTCCTGTGAGGTAGATTGCAATTTATAGATCAAAATGACACAGTCTTTTCAAGTAGAAATGCTGGCTTGTTGCATTAATCATGAGGAGAAGCGATGACAGGCATTTTTGAAGGAGATGGGTGGTAAGGTACACAGATATGTGTGTGTGTGTAACAAATGCTGTATGTAATCAAATTTAGAGGACAGATATTCCGCTTTGTTACCTTAAATTACCTAAATTAAAAACACACCTTTAATCTTCTTATGTGGTCTGTAAAAATTAAGCGTTTAATCATTATCATTTCACTCGCAAGCACGCACACATTTATAGTATTCACATAGGACGTTGTTATGCGCAGCAGTTTTAACAAGGATTGTTTAAAGGATTGTCAAGAAGAGCGCGAAACAATTAGTATTTCTGACTGCGAATTTTTCCAGCTTTGTTCACGTTGCACGCTTCCCACTCAGCACCCGTTACTGTATCGGGTAATTGAGATGAGCAATGTGGTGTGAAGTCATGTAAGAACCAGCCAAACGCTACCATTAGCATAATGTCAGTGCGTTCAGATCTTTGTCTGCCTGCTGGCGTAGTGCTGGCTGCCTGTCTTCAGACAGCGCCACAGAGCTGTGTTTCTCCTCTGTGTTCCCTCCTGCTTGAGGTGCGCGTGCACTTCAGAGAAAAGAAGAGAACTGTGTTGATGTCTCAAAGGTCAGATGAGTGACCTGCACGGAGGCTGGCAGTTTTGAGTGGCCATCTGAAGGAACTCAAAATTGGGGGGGAGGGGTTAGCTGTCATACCACACAGAGAAATACTTGGTGGTCTACAGCAGCTTGGATGTTGGAAGAAAATAATGGTCGTGGGCCTCTCTTTAATGTGTTCTGGGCAGGGAGTGATGTGACAAGCTCCGTTCTGTCATTCCAGAGGTCTCAATTAGGAACAGGGGCTCTGTGCTCCCACAGACTGCCTAGTAGGAGCACAGGGCACCCCGTGGGAGCATCTGCTACACGTCTGACTTACCAAAATTAGAAAACATGAAAACAAGCATGTATTCCACCTTCCATACACTCTCTGGCTCTTCTAATATAATAGCTGTGACTCTTTCCCGTCAAAGACCCGTTATTGCTCACAAGTAATCGAGTCTGTTTGACCTATCGTAAGTGTGAGAAACTCCTAGTCCCTGAGTGGATTATGCATTCACACCAAAGAAGGTGTTTGTTCTCTGCAAAACAGGTAAATAAAGCATTGCCAACACTGATTGCTGTTCACTCCTAGGCTCAGCGGAAGGAAGGGAGACAGACAGGCAGGCCGTGTAAATGTAATGAAGGGAGATAATAATTCTTTTTTCTGTCAGCTGCTCTCTGCCATTAACATTTACTGCCAGCCCCTGCCATTCACTGCTTGGCGCCCATGCACTCTGCCACACTGATAAGAATCACAATCACCAGCTATTCCACGCGCATATATTATAATGGCAGGCACCGTGATACCTTGCACTTAGCAAAACACTATTAGCATGCCAGTTGCATCGCTCCCATTCAGAGGTTCAAAGGGTTTGGTTGGGGAGAAAAGCACGGATGGGACATGGCAGTTTGAGTCCACGCATTCAGCCTCATAAAAATTCTGGTGTCTTTATCTTAAAGACACACTGTCACACGCACGCGAGGTTGAGAATGTGAGCACACATTTTTATGCACAGGGACACACCTTTACACACAGGAGCGTGAGGGACAGCGGCGTGCAAGTACCACACCGGTTTTCAGATTGTTAAGAGAGTGAGTCCAAAAGCGTACGAGTTTATCTGTATGTTAATGATAAGGGGAAATGGCCCAGATTTGTTTAACGCATCAAGCAATTAAATCAAGACTTGTCTAATAGCTGCATCTTTGCTGAGCTGCCCACGGGTCCCAAGATGGACAGGCAAGGCAGCATTGCAGGTGGATCTGATTATCTCTGTCTCAGTGCGTGTGAAATAATGTTTCCCCCACCATACCATCTACTAATTAGGATCTAATTATCCAGCCTAGTGTAAACAATCACAGCAGATGGCATTATGCACAGTATTAACTCTAATGACCCGGGGCCCTGTAGAATTCACATTTCAACGCACTTGCTTATTTTATTTATTTATTCCATTAGTCTTCGCCCTACTTTCTTTTTTTCAATTCACTTAGGCCTGTTTTCAACCTTCTCATTCCCCGAGAAAAGACTACCCCTCTTCCTGTTCCCAATGATGCTCTTACAATCCTTTTTTTTCTTCTTGTATTTGCTCCTTGTTTCACTTACTGGCATTTATCTATTTCTCTGGGTTTATTTTTGAAAAATATCAATTAGATCTCACGAAGATCAAGTAAAAATGTGTACCTATTTCTGCCACCTACAACCACCTGCCTTCTCTCTAGTGGGTAGGGAAAAAAAAAGGGAAAGTCATAACGATACGTTTATGTGATCTTGCGCACAAAGGCTCACTTCTTCCCCCAAACTGTAGAGGCTGTCTGTCACAGCTGGGAAATAATACTGTGATGTCAGTCACACTACACCAGGTGGGAAGTCTGGATCATTTCCCATTGCACTGAACCCAAAAGAGTTCTCCAAACCTCACTTCCTTAAGACCAAAACAGTTTCATATATTTTGTCCTTTGAAAGGAAGAAATTGCCTTGTGTCTAGCGTATTTTCTATGATACATTGATTTGTTGGATGCGAGGCTATGTTCACAGCTCACTGCTGCAGTGCATAAATCTTGTTTGAGTGCCACAAAGTCAGGGAGGATTCCCAGCTTTATCTTGTACAGCGCTATGACTATCCCTTGATGATTAAAGACACAACTTTCTTAAATCTAGCTACAGTTGTTCATCTGCGGTTTCCTCTACTGCTCATCGGACAAGGTTGAGCTGACTAGAGACTCGATGCTGCAGAGGGTGTGTAATGGTGGTTGTGGGTGTACGAGGTCTCATTAATTGATGCCGGGCCTTGTGCCTGTGCTCCTCTGCGTGCCGTGTTCTCTGCCAGGAGCTGGACTTGCTAATTAGGCTCCTGGATATCACAGACATGTCCCTCGGTACGCCATACAATATACTGCTAGTGACTCAGTAACACTGGTAAGGAAAGTGTGAGAGAGTGGGACTAAAGGATAGAGGATACAGAGTGAGGAGGGGTGCAAAGAGACATAAAAAGATGGAGAAACATCTTGGCAGAGAGCTCAGAAGGAAGGGACATGGAGAGTAAGAGTGTGTGAGAGATGACAACTGATGAGAGGCCAGGGAAAGAAAGTATGAAAACGACTGTACTGGGAGAGATCAAGGCTGCCGAGAAGGAGAGATAGTCACAACATGCAGAAAGGAAACTGTTATTGTGGGGAAAGGGGGGAGAGAAAAAAGAAAAGAAACTTAAGATGGGAAGAAGAAAAAAAGGAGGAGGAAATCAAAAAGAGGAAGATAGTTTGAGACAGGCAGAGCATAGCAGAGAGGTAGAGGAAAGCACTCAGCGGAGCAGTGAGGCAAACAGGGAAGAATTCCAAACAGAAAGGGTGTGTGCGTTTGAGTGTGTGTGTGACTGTGAATTTGTCCACGCTGCCGGCTGGAGTGTGTGTCCAGATAATTCAATCTGCTGCCCATTGACTGGCCTCCCGCTCCGTCTTCACTCCTAATTAAATCTCCATTTGTTGGCTGGATGCTACTGCTTCTAATTGTGTTGCTCTAGCCTCCTGTAGACACACAGGCACACCTCAACACACACATACACACACACACACACGGGCCCTGCAGCGGGTAGGATCCCAGACACGTCACCGCGGTACATTACACCTCAATTAATCACATCAATTACACATCAATTAACCCATGGCAATCCACTAAACACAGCTGGGATGCAGGCAGCATTTCATCTGTAGCAACCTGAGGACTCTTTCTGCAACATCAAAGCGGGCGCTGCATCAAAAAGAAAAAAAAAAAATTCAAAAATTCAGATCAACTTAACATGAAAAATCCATAGTCCCTCTTTATTTCCTCCTCCAAGCAGAGAGCATAATTATAGGAGTATATGAGCTTTAAATAGCATGTCACGGGTTCTATATTTCCACAGCATACGATCTCATAGGGGGCTTGTTCATTCTGGATTGCGAACAAAAGAGCGTAAGCAGGAGTTGTGGGTGGACATCAACCTATCAAATACCACATACAGATGTTGAACTATGGGCCATTTCTCTAAATGAAGGCTCTTCATCTCGTCTTCCTGTTTCAGGTCTGGCGTGCTTGCTTGACTTCTGCTGTAATGGGTCACTTCACCTTGGTGCCTTGTGTTGGAGGACACACTCCTCTATCTTTTCATTGCTCTCCTCCCTACTGTCACTTTCCTCATCTCATCATTTCTTTACACCAATTCTCAATCTGCCTTTGACATTATCATTAAGCACTGTGTTTCTTTTTACCATCTGTTTCAATGCCGCTCTCGCTTCCTTCTCTCTGTATTCTCCCACTCAATCGCTTGCTTAATTCTTCCTTTAGTGTCGGTCTGCTTTCTGACTCGACTAGGTGATAGAGTGTAAATCGACAAGGTACCTGCTGTCACGGTGACGGCACCTCATGATCAACCTCACCTTCAGAACCAACCATGTTCCGAAGGGCAGGTGGGCGGGGTGGTGGTTTTAGGAGTGTGCGCTTGTGTGACTTCTAAAGAGCTCTGTATCCTCACTCCAGCATTCTTATCTCAACTCGTGAAGCACCATATTAAGACAATCTATTATACATGTGTGTCAGTGTTCTTGTTGTATGTGCGAATTCATAAGGGAAGAGCTTCATCAGCTTTCAAAATGCTTTTAACCCCTCTCCATCACCCCCGCAACCCACGCCCTTACACCATCCCATTACTAGGCCAAGGTCATAGCCATGACAGTTGCATAACCCCCATCAGAGGGTCACCATGACCCATTTCGTATCTTAAGGTCCAATTCAAGAGCCTAAATGACAGCTCTAAATTTTCCAGGATGACATGATGCACCATGGGTGGACTGAAGGTGGGAAGTTATACACACATATACAGTATGAGTGCATTTGTGTTGCGATTCCAAGGTAGAGTGAGAAATGAATACAAATGGGCCTTCAAAGGAAACAGGCACCGCTAACCACTATAGCTGAATATCAGAGATGCATTTGAGCCAAGTGCCAGCTAGGATGCTGTTACGTCGGCTCAAATGCAGGTGGCTGAGGATTAAACAGAGGTCAGAAGAGCTCCCTGCTGCTGGTGTGGAGCTGGGGTAAGAAGGTTAGGCAAAAAAAAAAAAAAGCTAGAGAATGAATATAAGACAAAAGCTGAATGTGAACACCGTTTGTGTGATTGCATGCCAGCATGGTGCAATGGGGAGCACAATGGCCTTTGGTTTATAAAGCTACCCCAGTGCCTGTGGTCTTTGTCTCACTGCCATTAAAATTCTGTGTATGCAGCGGGGGACCCGGCTGGAGCCATGCCACCATTCAACCTCAGCTGTCAGGTTAGAATAAGGTGTTTTTATATCTGTGGTGAATGGGCTGTGGTGGTGCAGACTGACTGTTAGGGGCAGCTGCTCTGCACCGCAGCCACATTATAAAAGCCCTCCTGGTCCTTCCATGCCAGTTTTCGGTCATCCATAGACCTGCTTGCTTCAGTTAGCTTTTACCTCTGGTCATAGTGGTGTAAGAATTGTTCCTCTATAAGGAATTTCCCCTAGCTTTCCATCTGGACTTGAAACCTGCAGGTAACAATGTTGTGCACCTGTCACTATCACTTCATGCTTCATAGGAAGGGAACTGTTCTCTGGTTAATTCCAGTCTCTGGAAGAAAAGAACTTTTCAGCTTCCTTAAACACTTATATTCCGAGATCCTCTGGAACAGGTTTGCATTAAGGACACTCTGACTTGTTTTCCACAGCGTCTCATCAGCCATGACCAACACAATGCTGCCCCCATTATTCTTCACTGTTGGGATGGTATCAAGCAGGTAATGAGCCTAGCCGGTAATGTGTATGGTGTCCTCAGAATGTAACGTTAGGAACTGAGGCTAAAAAAGTTCTGGTTTTATCTGACCAGAGAATCTTGTTTATCACGTCCTGAGACTCCCTTAGGTAATCTTTTGCAACATCAAAGCTTGCTGTTATGTTTTTCAACGAGAAGAGACTTCATCTGTCTCCTCACACTACCATAAAAAAATATAACCAAAACCCCAAAATCAGTGCAGTGTTGTTTCTCCCACCTTCACACTGGACCTAAGAAGTAGATGTTGGGGTTCTTTGTCACCTCTTCTCTGAGGGTTCTTCTTCCTTGATTACTCAGTTTAGCTTGGCCAAGTTCTGGGAAATATCATATATTCTACTGATGTCTTATGTTTAGGTCTTTCGAAGGCCACTCCTGGAATTTTTCACTGAAGCACAGAGAATCAAGCAAAAAAAAAAATGAGAGATTGAAGTTACATTTTATGCACATGCCAAATCCTAACCTAATTCACATCTTTTGTCATAGCAAGGGGTCTATAATGGTTTTCTGTGCTTTTTCTTTTAATGTTTTAAGAACGCTTTTAAAGTTCTCTTTGTCTTTCTGGGTGATTTGTGAGGAGTG
Source organism: Neolamprologus brichardi (assembly GCF_056152115.1). Classification (NCBI taxonomy): domain Eukaryota; kingdom Metazoa; phylum Chordata; class Actinopteri; order Cichliformes; family Cichlidae; genus Neolamprologus; species Neolamprologus brichardi. The sequence goes on from NC_142107.1 coordinate 13,644,384, forward strand.
ATAAAAAAAAATGAATTTAGGCATGAAGAAATTTTAGCATTGAGCTATAAGAAAGCTGAACGCTTTCTGAATGCAGTGGATATAATATGTGTGTGAAAGTCTATTATACTGTAGAATTTGCTCCACAAGGCCACAGTGGTTTAAAAAAGAGATGACCCCTAAGAGAAATATTACCTGTGACACCAGAGGGTTGTAAGATATAATACACAGGTGCAGTACACTGAACCCCAAATCTTAAAGCTCTATTGTGCCTATCAAATGTGAAAACAAACAGAAAATCCGCACTCGCTGCTAAGTATTCTTTTTAGTATTCATTGCTGGGCAAGACGAACCTATTTAGACTGATGATGAGAAGTAGATCGAGCTGATATGTCAAAGCCAAAGCACATTTGTCTTGCTAAACAATAGAAATTAAGAAGAATACTTTTCATTGAGTCCTGACATACTGAGTGTTATAATGTGCACGCTCTGTATTGACAGAACCTTGTACTCCTGTAAGAGCATGCGTGTCAATTTTCGCATGCAAAGAAAAAGTTATCCTAACCTTGACTTATGCAATGACAGCGCATGTATTCACACTTGTGTATTTTTCTGCCATGCAAAGAAAACAGAAACACACTTGAAAATGTAATCCTGCCATTGACACCACACATGCAGGGCCTACCACTGACACCAACATGGATCAGCAGCGTGTGTCTTCAGTGTTTCACTGTGAAGTTCAGAAAGCACAGTGAGGGAGAGAAATATCCGCATCCGACAAGAGGTTCTCCACTGGAAACTCATTAGATCCCAGAGGCCAGTCTTCGGAGGAGCTGACCTTGTCTTCTGTCAGCATTAAGAACTGTTGGCGGTCACAGGTCATTTAAGTTCTTACAGAGTCTCAAAAAGAAGATCACTTCAGCTGGGTCTTGTGTGGATAGCAATCATTTCTTGGGGTACGCAGCAGAAATTCTGCACACTTATATCATGCAAGACTTATTTCCTGTTCGTGCTGGCTTTGGTCGTGAAAATATACACTTTGCTCTAGATGTGAAATTGGTCACAAGTGCCACAGATAACCAGTGTTCGGGGAGTCATTATTAGAGTTTGTGTGAATGTGTCATATGAGGCAGAAAAAATGTGAATGCATGAATGGTGCTGAAACAGGTAACTGCGGTGGTGATTACAGGGCACTCAATTCCGCAGGCCACAATTTCACAACAGTAAGTCGGTATTATGCATTGCCCCAGACGATCGATGTGTGAGTTTAGGTTTTGCATGTGCAGGTCTCTAATGGTGGCTTTTTGATGGAGCCACGCCGCTAAGTGCACATAGCCACCAAAACCCCAAACCAGCTGGAAGTGGTTGGGTGTGTGTTTATTCAGCCATAAGTGTATGTTTTGGGATTTTCTGTGTGTGTATGTGCAGATATGTGTGTGTGTGTGTGTCAAGTACAAATGCATTTACTAGAGGACAGAATTATAGCAAAGCCACCACTCAGCAGCTAGTGTCTGGGGAAAAATAGGGACGGCTTCTCCATTTGGGCTCAGACAAAGATCAGTTTCAAGTGGCTGTTGGGTTTAACAGTGTTTGTTTTTGAAAAGTTCATGTAAGGGTGGTAGAAAGAATGGATTACCCAGGTAGTTTTATCAAAAAAAGAAGAAAATAAATTGCAAGTTTTGATCTTTTTGTATGATAGAAAATGGACTAAGCTGCAGCTAAGCATAGTGTGTGATTTGTGGCAAGCATGATTGCCGACGCGAAACACAAAGGTGCATAGTCCTTCTTTTATTTTCTGTTTCATTCAGGTCCAATCTGCTGTATCCCCTTCTCTGCCCAGCGAAGGCTGCCCTCGCGTTCACCCAGCTCCGCCACACCATCCTCCGCATTTACTGCCATAAATCTTGGCTGTGAACTTGCATATGGGTGCGGAGAGCAAGGGTGGCTCCAGTAATCAGCCATGAGAGTGACTCACCTAGTAGACACAGAACCAGGCATGCTCCAGGCCACAGCGGCATACTGCAGCTATTAATACAGACTTTAATTAGCCCGCCACAAACACTGGCACAATCAGCTCAGTGTCGCCCATGGCTCGTGAGGCAGACAGATCAATAGGTCTGATCATGCCTTTTTCATCAGCTCAAATGAAAGCACTTTGTCTCCAAGCTCAGCCCTGGACCTTGCATATCACCTTAAAGTCTTTTTGTGGCTGTACTGGCTGTGTGCAGTGTTGCGGATGAGGCCTGTATAATCTGGCTGCATTAGGGAACTATAAAGATAAATGAAGGGAGCCATAGAGTATAACTCATCTTGTCACAGAAAGGATTTTAAGACGGGGAAACTTTGTGTTTTCTAAAGCAGCCCCTATCACCCCAATGCTTCCTAATTTCTCACTCTCTCCACCTCTAGCTTGCTTGTTTTTCGCAGTATTTTTCTCCATCTGCTTTTGGCCTATTCCTCTTCCCCCTTCCCTGCATCTCGCTCTTCTTGCCTGTCTCCCTCCCCATCCTCTTTTACTGATGTAGAGGTATGGAAGTGTTCATTTACACTTCTTCTGCTGCACAAATTGCTCCTCTACCTCTATGCCAGCACATTTCAATTTGAAATAAAAGAGTAAGCTGCTTTCGCGGTAACAACTTATTCCGTGTGCTTTTTGGCAAGCTTTTCTGTTGACCTTCAAGTTCCCAATCAGTGCAGAAGAAAAATGGAAATAGCTTGTTCTGAGTCCTCTTTTTTTCCCTGTGAATTGCTCAAATTGTGTTGTGTCTCCTCGCAGAGGTTACTGAATCACTGCCATTTTTACTACCCTCACTCAGCTGCTTCGCTTTTTCCTTCTTTTTCTTCCTTTTTACTCATCTTTTCCTTTATGTTTTTATATGACTCAGTTTTCCTTCTTCTTCTTCTCCTCTTTCTTTTTCTAATAGATGATGTCCCACCTTATTTTAAGATGGAGCCTCCTCAAACCCAGGTTCACCTGGAGGGAAATCGCCTAGTACTTACTTGCATGGCTGAGGGCAGCTGGCCCCTGGAATTCAAATGGATCTACAATGGTACTGAGCTTACACGTTTCTCCTTGGAATACAGGTGAGGAATGCAACCTTGCTTGCCTGCAATAATTCTTTTTTTCCCTTATCTTAACCTTAAGTATCTTACTACATGAGGACATTTTAGAGGCATTTAATTGTAACTAATAGCACAATTGCTCATTTTTATTCATATTCCAAACTCATTTCTATGGATTTATTCAGGACTGATTTGGCTGCGTATCTCCCTTGAAACATAGCATCTTGTGTTCAAGGGATTATCAAATTTATTCCGATTTGTATCTCACACTGCATTCAACATTCCGAGATGGTGTGTGCAGATAAATATTCTTTACTCTCCGCTCTCTTGCGGTTTGCTGAAACTCTCACTGGCGTAATAAAATCAGACAATGCAAATTCTTTTTTATCAGCTTATATGGTGTGGATGGGCCACTTTGATCTGTGAGCTGTAGTATGCTTCTTCACTTATTTTGGAGTTGTTCTGGACACCTCGTATTACATATTTCAGCCTCTAAACACAAGGTTGAATTATTGGAACAACTCAGCGTGGTAAAAGAAGTGTTCACCCTGCACTAACAAGTCCTCTGTGCATGTGTGTGTGTGTGTGTGTGCCCACTTCTACATGTACAGTATGCTTGTGTAGCATTATGCCTGCATGCGAGTTAACAGGTGACAGATGCAGTCCACAGTGAAAGTCACTTACAATCCAATTTTAGCACAGTTTCCTAGACTCCACTCACAGTCATACCAAAACCCTAGACATGGACAGACACGCTAAGGTGGTAGTGTCTGATTGCTATCGCTGCCCCCCTCCCCACCATCCCTTCGCTGCCTGTTATACCTACCTTCTTTCACACATCCTCTCTCTCCCCTTCATCTTTTTCTTCTCTCCCTGTCTTTCCTAAGCATTTGGCTGCGCTCTCACGTGGCTTAGTCTCTGGGTCTGCCTTGCAGGCCAGCCCTCTGCTTGTTATTCTTCACCAGCCCTGATCAAAGAGGAGAACTGGAATCCATTTAATCAGACCCCCCACCCCCCTTACCCCCCGAATTGCAGTGCAGGGGGGAACATGGCTGGGGTGGAAGCTACAATCCTAAGTGGCTGTAGCAAACCAGTCAAAGTGGAGTAACTGCTTAGGTTATTTTGCTAGTATTTCACATGCACCATCTAACATGAATGCACATCAAGGGGGAGAGACGGAGCTGTGGATGGCCAGAACATGCGCTTGGTGCTTGTTTGATTCATCAAGCTGAAGATGGAGGAATCGCGTTTTGCGAGTCCTGCCAGTCAGGACCTGCGCTCTACATTAAAATTTCATTCTTCCTTCTCTGGTTTACTATCCACTGTCCAGGATTACATCAGCAGCAAATAACACTTCAAAGATGCGCTGTTATTTTCCTTTTTTTTTTAGACCATTTATGTCTTATTACAAAGAGCAATGTCATTAAGGCACCGTTTCAGGTGCCCATTGAAACATGTCAATTAATTTAGCATCTTGAGTGTGGGTGATAATAGCAGCAAGATGACAAATGTTGCTGTCTGTCATGCTGATGATGACTAATTGCAGTTGTGTTGCGTGTGCCCATTAGGTACCTGATCCCCTCGCTGGACCGATCGCACGCTGGCCATTACCGCTGTATTGTGAGAAACCGAGTTGGTGCTATAATGCAGTGCAGCACTGAAGTGCAGGTTGCCTGTGAGTAAAGGATTCTTTCTATACATCCTCCATTCTGGCAGATTAAGGGCAAGACACTGTTTTTGTGAAAAGCTCGTCATGCACACTATGTGGATGAGTCACTTTGTTTTAAGGCGCTTAGCTTTTGAAAAAGGTACATAACATTAATGCTAATAATGGCAATTGTTTATTTCCATCCTTTTTGCTGGCAGGCATTTTCAGCATTTTCTGTTCTAGTATCTTTTCTCTGTCTCCGTCTTTTTAACTCACTTTTTATGTCTCCTAGATATGGGGGGTTTTGTGGAAGGTGAGAGGTCTCAAACTGTGTCCCAGGGCGAGGGTGCTTTAATCCGTGCACCACGTATACACAGTTTCCCCAGGCCCCAGATTACCTGGTTCAGAGATGGGCGTAAGATTCCCTCCAGCAGTCGCATGTAAGTCTCCATTCACCTCAATTTGATTGCTTTAGTTTAGACAAAGCATTTATGCATCTTACTTGTGTTTTTCTGTGCTCAGAAAGTTCTCTCATATATGAGCTGTAGATGAATGCAGAGCTGTTGAAATAGAGTATCTTTCACTTCAGAGAACTCTAAGAGGTTCAATACTGCTCACAGATTTTTTTTTCCAATCCCCCCACACACCATGAGTGAAGTTGAGCAGAATAGTTGATGAACGAATGTTGGCGCAGGCCTTGTGTTCATCATTGAATCGCCTCTCAGTGATAAAGCGGGTTATTATATTGGCCCTATTGACTTTGCAGGCAGAATGATTGAAGGGTAGAGATAGAGCAGGCAGCAGAGGAACCAATTAGACAAAATTGGACAAAAGGCCTCAATTGATGATAGGTTTGACTGACAGCACTCACCCCTGGTTAGATTTTTGTCTTGAAGGGTCAATGTGTGTGTGTGTGTGTGTGTGTATGTGTGTGTGTGCATATCTTGCAGACACGTGTTATGTTTATGTATTTCAAACAGTTTTTAAATGATGATTTCATTTATTAAGGGGGAAAAAGGCTTTTAGTATTTAGTATTTTCCCCCCTTGTTAAATCAAAAATTAATTATGATTAACCACGTTTTTGGAAGGCTAAGTATAATTTCACTAACTACAAGCAGGCCTGATTACTGCCAGACCTACTAAATCAAGTAAAACCTGTTTGACAAAGTGAAGTAGGTTAAAAGATTTCAAAAAACCACCATGCCACCAGTTCACCAACTGCCATCGTTCTGAAAACGGTTATAAAACCATTTCTAAGGCTTTGGGATTCCAGCAAACCACAGTGATCGCCATTATCCACAATTGGAGAACATTTGTAACAGTGGTCAACCTTCCTAGAAGTGGTAGGCCAACCAAAATTACTGCAAAAGCACATCAACAACTCATCCAGGAGGTCCCAAAAAAAACGCCCAGAACAACATCTAAAGAACTGCAGGCCTCACTCGCCTAATTTAAGGTTAGTGTTTATGATTCCACAGTAGAAAACACAGTGGACAAAAATGGCATCATTAAGAGTTCCAAGATGAAAACCGTTGCTGACAAACACAAAGGCCCGTCTCACATTTGCAATAAACGTCTTGATAATTTCCAGTACTTTTAGGAAAATACTTTGTGGACTATCAATACAGAACAATCTGGAAGGTTTGAGTTCTGATATGTCTAGTTTTAAACAAACATCATACCAGCAATCAAACATAGTGGTGGCAGCGTGGTGGTCTGAGGCTGCTTTGCAGCTTTAAGACCTGGACTTTAAGGCCTTTCCCTAATTGATGAAACTATGCATTCTGCTCTTTACCAGAAAATCTTGAAGGAGAACGTCTTAAGCTCTAGCGCACTTGGGTAATGCAGCAGGACAAGAGGCCCACCTATGAATGGCTACAAAAAACAAAATAAATGTCAATCAAAGTCCAGACTTCAGTCAAATTTCGATGCTTTGGCATGACCTTAAACAGGCTGTTCATGCTCGAAAACCATCCACTGTTGTGGATTTAAAACAGTTCTGCAAGGAAGAGTAGGACAAAAATCCTCCTCAGCGATCTCAAAGATTTATTGCCAGTTATCACAAATGCTTGACTGCAGTTCTTGCTGCCACAACCAGTTATGAGGTTCAGAGGACACATTTCACACAGGGACAGTTCCAATTGGAAACACATTTCCAAGTGCAGGTCTGTGTAGTGAATTTTTATTTATTTATCTGTTTCTGTTTTTTGAATTATGTGAAAATATCCAATATTCCTTAATAAAAACTGTGAAATTAATATTTGTTATCCAGAAAAGAGATGTAGGCTGTCTATAATTTCACAGAAAGCACCTCCTTATCTATGATCACCATCATGTCATAGCTGACATGAAGACATTTACCCTGGGCTGCATGTTGTTGGTTAAAGCATAGATTTGGTGAAAGTACTTTCTGAGTCCAGCTGCAAAAGTTGCAGTAGAAGCACTGAGAAATATTTTAAGAAAAATCTGTCCTTTCCATGAATGTCCAACCAATCCCAGAGCTAGTTATCGTGTTGTTTAGAGCTGAATCTTATTAGAAGCAAAGCAGTGAAACTTTGCACCGTGACAATGTGAGTCACTGACAGGATACTCTACATTTACCGCTTGTTTGCTCGCTTTGTGTCAGGCCACATTGATATTCACAGGTGTGTGTCTGTGTATCAATGTGCGTTTCTTTAAGTGTCTGTTGAGTCTGAAAGAGCCTCAGCTCCTAATTGTCCAGGAGTCTGTCTGTTTATCCTGCACCAATCAGGTGGATGCTGGCAGATACAATGAGCCTAATCTGGCCCCATGCTTGGCGTCAGCTCTCATTTTCACCAAACCATCAGCCTAACCTACATTTAGTCATTCAAGAGGGTGCTGGGCCGCAGCAGTGACAGAAAAGATTGGACTTGAAAACTGCACCTTTTACACATTCATTGTTTTTATATGTGTGTGTATTTTCTGAAAATTGTCTACAATGCTACAAATGCAATTACCGTGAGAAAAATCCATTTTAAGTGCATAAATAACTAGTCGAGCGGTTGTTATATTTATTGTGAAATAGAGCCAATATTTGATATTTGCCTATATTTCAGTCCAAGAAATATACAAATTTTCAAAAGTAAAGAAGAGAAACACCCTTCAACCATGACTGATGATGTTGCATAGTTTGTCAACCAGAAGGTATTCTCCCTCTTACGCTCGCTTCCCTCATTCAAAAAATAGGGAACCCCACAAATACAACAACCAGCCAAAATGGGACATCTATAAATGAGTAATCCACTTGAAACAGTAAAAACTCATTATTTTTTAAACTGCATTATCATATCATCTCAATAATGACGAATGAATAATTACTGTGTGTAGTTATTTGAGTCCTTACTAAGCATAGATGTCACAACCAGCAAATGTTAAGGAAATATGTCTGAATCAACGGCTTTTTAACCAAATATCAACATCGGTATCGGTCGTGAGAGCTTAAACCTTACATACTACTTCACCGCTTTTTAACTTTCTTTTCAAATCTCTATCAACCAGGCAGAACTGCATAAAGATGAATCCTGATGTCTCTTGTATACCTCAAATATGTTGAAATCAAAGTTCATTAGTTGCACCAAGCTGTCTTAAACTATTAAGAGAAATAGCCAACAGCGTCAATAGCCAGCCAAGCAACTGCTTCCATGGACAAAACTCAGACTGGCCGCAAGTGTGTTTCTGTAGAAACCCTCTAGGATCTATAACAATTAAAATGACAGTGAACCCTTTAATGAAGTACTTTATATATTAAGCAGATAATAAAAAGCAAGACATGTTCTGAGTTATTTCCTAAACACACGGTGTATATTGTAGAGAGAAGTGCTCATAAAATTGTCTCTCTCTGCTTCTTTTCAGTGGTAATTTATGTGATATGTATGCGTATGTGTGTCAGTTTACCCTTCAGATTTATTGACTGTGTGAAACAACTACTCACTGGTTTAATGATTTGAGTGTTTCTGTGTGCTTGTTAATGTGTTTATGTGTGCGAATGTACGGTTTTGAGTTTGTTTGAGGATGAATTTTGCAATGTACAGCAGTTGGCTGAAATGAAATGGACTGGAAATTTCTAGTCTTATTTACCACTCTTTGCACCTTTTAATTGGAAGCCAAATTGGTGGCCTTAATTTGGTTCAGCTGGACACTACCTAAAGGCAGTGTGTAGCTTCCTGAGACTAGGGTGATTGTTGCAGGAATTATTATTCACTAACGCACTGTCCTTAAAACTAATGCGTGTTTTTATTTGCATGGATACTCAGTGCCATCGCCCTGGACAACACACTCGTCATCCTGTCCACCGTGGCCCCTGACGCAGGACGTTATTATGCCCAGGCAGTTAATGATAAAAACGGGGAGAACAAAACCAGTCAGCCCATCACTCTCACAGTGGAGAGTAAGTACTCACACGTGCGCATACATGTGTACATGCGTATACACGGGAAACAGACTTCTTCGCCCACAGAGTAAAGACACAGCAGATTGTTTGTGTCAACACGTTGTTGCAGATGTATTGTGTAGTTTTGGGTTGTGTTTTTTTTTAAATTGTGTATTTCCTCTTGGCGCATCACTTAGATACACATTTTATTTAACACAGTGGCAACACAACAGGTTGCTCAGCCAAAAACAGTAGAAACAGAGATAGCGCCCTCTACTGACAGGTGCTTTCTTTATTTCCCGATTTCTCTTTCTAAAAAATACATGCTTATCATACTCATTACCTGCAGCATAATAGATGTCCTCTTATTCTCCAAGGCCTCCTCCAACCTCTGGTTTCAATGGCGAATTACAATGTTTTAGGTGGAACTCCAGCAGGACCTCTGTGAAAAGGCAGAAAGGCCCCATGAAGTACACCTTCGGTTGAAATCCTCCTAACAAAAAAAAACTAAAAATGAATTCAGGAAAATGACGCTGAGCACACAGGGAATGATTAAGCATACACACGCCTACATCAACACACAAATCAAAGCAGAAGGTCGGCCTCAATTATAAAACCCACATGTGCGCAATTTCAAATAAAGTTCCGCATTGGCGGCAGAAGCATGGTTTTAAGTCAAATGATTATGTAGTTTAACTGAACCTGCCGCTTCCTTATCCTCCCACCTACTGTCACCGTTTCCTATCTAAACAAAGTCACACAAATGCTCCCGCCTCTTATTTTCTTTCATCTCAACAAAATCAGTCTTTCTTCGCCTACCTCGACGACCCAATTAAAGGAGTCACTCAGTGTGTTTTTCTAGCTATCTGGACAGAATTCCACATGCATGATAGTATCCACATGATAAAGGTCACCACAGGGTTTACAGTGGGATGTTAACTGTAATATTGAAAATTAAAAACTGTTTGTTCTGCGCACTTTTAATGGCAGCTTCCTTCTCGCGCCAGCATCTGCTCATCATATCTTTAATGCAGCATTTGTAATTCAGTGCTCAACACGCACGGTACAGCAATCCCCGGGGATCAGATATCACTGGATATCACCCAGTCTGACCTTGCAGATAACATCGTTGTAGTTTGCATCTGAAAGCCAATAAGTTTATTTAATTTTACGACTGCATTTGTTCGTTGTAGCAATTCTCTGGATAAAAGACTAAACAATATGCAGTAGAGGGAGCACCATCTTCCTAAGGGAGCATACAAATGAGACAGAGCTGGGTGTAATAGTGAAACGCGAACTGGAGTCGGATAAAGCTCCATGCACGCAGACATTCAGGCATCCTTTTTAATATTCCTTGGATTGTGAATTGCTCTGTAGTTGACTTGGATTTACAGTTGTTTTTAGATACAGACAGATGTAAACAGGGTGGCACCCTTAGTAGTGAGAATTTGCTATGCAAGTCACCGCATCAATTTTTGCATTACACACTTGAGGTATCCTCAACACTGGGAGTTCGTGAACTGCAATGAATTAATTACCGTGTGCCGAGGAACCAGTCGTGTCTATTGGAAAATTAAATGAGTTCTTTGATAAGTCAAATGGAATCCCACTTTTTGCTGCGTTGTTGGCAAACACGGGCTACATTTCCAGCCAAATATGTGGGGCATTTCACTTAATTAAACAAAACTGTTCCATTTCCGTGTTTACACAGATTTGTAAAACATTTAGTAAAACTCAAACCGAAATTAAAGTGTTAACAGCCACTCTGTGTAAAGGCGAGTACTTCACACAACATGCCAATCATCACATTTTCAGCAGCTTCAGCATGACTCTGTCAAGAGTTCTAATTAATAAATCATTCATAAATTATATGTGATCTTGGCGATTTTCAGCTTTAAATCTTCTTTGTAGAAGATTAATATTAATGCTGTTTGAGTGACTCTTTTCCATCAGTTTCTTTCTTCTCCTTTTTCACTTTCACACTTACTTGTCGACTGAAACCTATGCCAATCAGACCTTACACAAAGTCTTGCTTGTTAATTAGTCGCAAAATTTACACGGATCTGCCAAATTCTGTAATCTCACAGAAGTATAGCCAGTAACTGCAGAACCAAGTAACTCCGATTTTCCCTCACTAAGCTCTTGGACAAAGGCAAATCATTGTAGCATGTTTATTTCTTTTTGTGTGGGTTTTTTTTTTTTTTTTTTTTTAGCTTTCTAGGGACTAAAAGGCAGCTATTATAGATGGATTGATTGGTCTTCATTATGCTGATTATTAATAATGTCAACAATGTACTCAAAATGACACTTGTATCACGTTGATGAAAGGATTTAATTAATAATACCAAGCCTTCAGACTGCTGCAGTACCACCAATTCTATGTATTTACCAGTTAATCAATAGGTAATTTGTTGCCTAGAAATATAAAAGTCATTTTGAATGAGGTTCAAATGAGCAAAACATTTAACTGCTCATCTCGATCTCTCATCAAATTTCCGAGATGATGACAGCAAAACATTTCTATCTGTTTATTTCCATCTGTCAAACGTCCTACAAATGATTTCTGCTTTCTCTTTTGTTTGTGTGTGTGTGTTTTTAAATCTCTGTGCTGCCATGAAGAAAATCTTTGGATATTTGGGAATTCTTTGGCGTTAAATTAAATTTTTTATTTTTGAAATGTTTAATTTGTTCTGAAAAAATGTCAGCAGCATGTTAATTTTGTGTTGTTTGTTGTTTCCTTCCATGTTATGCTCTGGAAAGAATTTGAAGATACTTGGATACTGCATTGTAATTTAATTTGTTTAATATATATATATATATATATATATATATATATATATATATATATATATAAATAAATATGTGTGTACATATATATATATATATATATATATATATATATACACATATTTCTTTTTTAGGTATTTATTTGACTGATGATCAGGAAACTATGCAGTAATCACATGGCGAGTAGAGTCAAAGTGGTAATAACTCACAGGTCTATTTTTAGTCAGTGTTTGTAGCGGAAGCATTGCTACAGTACTGTAGAGATTCTACAGGACTGAGCAAGAAAAGGTTGAGATTTATAATCAGGTGCTGCAAAATAACAACAACAATAATAAAAACTTAATTAGAGCCCTTATTAACCTGAGATGGTCTCACACGGACATCCGGAAACAAACTTCAAAGCGATGCACGCACACAACACACTGTAAATGTCCAATCACTCAGACATATACAAGTTCACAGGCCCATACTCGTGCTCCGGGGAGGTGGGGGGAAAATGAGATCAGATTCAGAGAGAGATCACTGATTGAGGGCAGTGAATCGATGGTTGGCTGGAGGCTCTGTGAAACCCGTGAGTGATGGTGCCGCATTTAATCGCCTTTTCTGTTTGTCTCAATTATGTTACATAATGGCTTCTTAACACCTGGGCTAACACCATGCTCAGTAAATGCCGTGTGCACTAGAAAGAGGATCTAAAGTAAAGACAGGGGCGTTAATAGTTGGTTGATAGCATGCTGGCTACTTGGTTGTGATGGTGACAAATTGTCAGTCTCTGTGTAAGGATCTAGTCATGCTCAGTTGGCTATATCAGGCAGAGGCACAGGCTTAATCTGAGACTGGCATGCAATTTAAAGATTTCTTTCACTTTTGTGCGTTTCTGTGTGTGTGATAGATGTGGGAGGACCCGCGGACCCCATTGCCCCCTCCATCATCATCCCCCCAAAGAACACCAGTGTAACAGTCGGGAGAAACGAAGCTATCATGGAGTGTGTTGCCAATGCAAGGTAAATGTTCACAAAGAGACATGCAGATCCTGAGGAGGAGACTGCAAATACAAACAGTCGGGCATTCACACATTATCAAAACACCACCACCTTCTCCCACCCCCGCATCTGATATTTTGTGATTTAAATGAATCTTGGAATCTTTTGTTTGAACATAATAAAAAGTGTTTTGCACATCTCTCATTTTGTACCTCTCCTCCATTCTTCCCTTTGATTCAGGGCTTCACTCTGTTCTTCCAATCTTGCACAATCCCGGTTCTGAATTCTGACTATTATCTCAAATTCAAAGACTTAATCAGAATGACAGATGTATCCCATTGCTCCCCCAGTGCTCTGTAACCTTGAAACAGAATATAAATCTATATTAAAAACCACGCTCTCGGTCTCTTGCTCTCTTTTTCTCTTTTTTCATCTTTTTCTTTTTCAGGCCTCTTGTCAAAATGAGTATCACTTGGAGAAAAGATGGGGCAGTGGTCAATACAGGGATTCGCGATTTTGGCCGTAGATTGGTCATCAGCTTGCCTGCAGTTAGCGATAGTGGCTACTATGAGTGTGAAGCGTCACTTCGGAGCAGCAGTGTCCCCTCCGTCACGGCCGGGGCCTACCTGCATGTTCTGGGTAAACAACATTACAACATACATTTTGACCCTGCAGAAAGCAGCTTAGCCTAAATGATCAGTGCTAATCTTCAAGCTGAAATACTTTTCAGAGTCTCCATTCAAAGTTTATATTTCAGTATTAACGCTAATGCTGTTATATAAAGTCGTGCAAATGCGCTATTGCCAGATGACGGTGATGATAAAAAGCACGCATTCGTTTTGCAGCTGTTTTTTAAAGGCTATTAGCGAGCAATCACTTTTCTTCTTCGGAACAGAATATCCTCTGTTTGTAAAAGAGCCGCCGAGTCACATCAGCGCAGAAATGGAGAAGGTAGTGGATATCCCCTGTCAGGCTCGAGGTTTGTGGTGTTTTTTTTTTTTCCACTATGCTCCTGCATGTGTGAAAGACTAAAAAAAAGCAGTAAAAAAGAAAAGAAAATGGACTACAGGGTCACAGTGACCAGAGACAAAAAATAAGTAAATCCTTTCCTCCCTCTGCAGGCACACCACAGCCAGAGATAGTGTGGTATAAAGATGCAGTGCCCATCAGCCCGGTGAAGATCCCCAGGTACAGGGTGCTGGTAGGAGGCAGTCTACAGATCAACGGTCTCCTGCCAGATGACACAGGGATGTTTCAGTGCTTTGCTCGCAATCTAGCAGGAGAGATCCAGACAAACACCTACCTTGCTGTTACTAGTATGTCCCCCTTGAAATTTTTTTTCAAAGTTATCCACACGTCTGCCGATTCATTCTGTTTGTCTTTCAGCTCCGTCCTTCCTCTCTTCTCTTTCCTAATCCTGTCTTGTCCCACTCTCTGTCTTCCCTTTCTACACCCATCTATCTATATATCTCTTTGCAGTGACAGATTTGTCAGCCTTGGATGCTCGGGCAATTATTGCCTATTTTTGAATGAGAGAATGAGCAGGAGAAGCAGAGAGACGGAGGCGCCTTGTCAGATTCTCAGAGCTGTCTCTGAGAATGAGACCTGACAGCTGCCCCTTTTGTCAAGTCCATTGAGCTCTCAGCTGCTGCCTGCTTTATTAGGGAGAAAGCTGTTTATGTCTCTCATTATCACCTCTGTCTTACCTGATTTTGCTTGAACCTATGCGTTTTTCTCTGTGTCTGTGCGTGTGTCTCATGTGCCTGACCCCTCCCCATCCAGGTATTGCTCCTAACATAACCGCTGGCCCCTCTGACAGTGCAGTGATTGACAGCATGTCAGTCATCCTACACTGTGAAACCTCGGGAGCCCCGCGGCCAGCCATCACCTGGCAGAAAGGTGCGTGGGCTAACAGCATGAGGTATTGGGGAGATTATTATGCTGCATTTTGACTCGTCAGTTAGACAAGAGCTATAAAAAAGACCCAGAATATATATTTTCTCCAAACAAGCTGTATTTCTTTACTGTTGCTGTGCTGCTTTCCCTTCTGTTTGTTTTCCCTGACATTTCTCCAATACTTTAATCTCTCTTGTTCTTTCCCCACACCCCCCTCCCCCCCCCCCCCCCCCCTTTTTTTTTGTTCCCCGTCCTTTCTCCCATATCATCGATCACTTCTACCCTTCCCTGCAGGTGAACGTGTCTTGGCCAGTGGATCGGTCCAGCTGCCCAGGTTCACCCTGCTGGAATCGGGCAGCTTACTAATCAGCCCCTCCCACCTGTCTGACGCTGGAACATACACGTGCATGGCCAGTAACTCGAGGGGCATTGACGAGGCTTCAGCTGACCTGTTGGTCTGGGGTAAGCGTAACAGCAACTGGACACTCTCTGTAGAACAGCATAGAAGTTTTTTGGAGCACACCATAAGACTGTGTGATCTAAGCTATTTATACATATTGATGTGCTTATTCTATTTTAATCTCTCTATTTATTTTTTACATTGTTCAACACTTGTATAACTTGCTGAAAACTATGAGACCTAGTCTAGTCTCCTTTGGAATATGAGAAAAAATAAAAGAAGAAAATGTCTTTTTTGGTATTGTTATTATTAAATACATGACGTGTTAAATTCTAGAAGAATTACATGCTTTTTTTTCTCCTAGAGGTCATTGTCAAGATATTTGGACTTGCACGTGAACTCATTTTTGTGAATAAATTCACATTACCAGTCTCTGTAACCTTGCAAAATACTTTGCCCACTGAAAATAGAATATAATTTATGCTATTTCAGAGAGATATTGAGTGAAAGATGAGACCAATTCCTGTAATCTCTGTTCAGTTCACTGATCAAACAGTCTCTGAATAACAGCCTTTGGGCATTTTCACAGCACGTACCCGCATCACTAAACCGCCACAAGACCAGAGTGTCATCAAAGGGACTAAGGCTGTTATGACCTGTGGTGTAACCCATGATCCCAGTGTCACTGTAAGGTAATCTTTTGGAATATGCTCTCTTTCCTTGTCGGTCTTACTCCTCATTCGTTTTATGTAAGTAAATGTTGTGCAATTAAGTAGAACCTTTCAAAAAGAGCAGTATACGTTCACTCACCAGTAACATGCCATTAGGATCACCTTGGATTTTAGTTTCTTGCCAAAGGACACGTTGGCATATGGAGTTGACAGAGATCATGTCAACAATGGGCACTGTAGACAACCTGTTCTACTACCTGAGCCAAGGCCATCCCATATTTTTTAATCACTCCCAGCCTTGCGAACAAGCTTGGGCATCAGTGTTGTACTTAATTAGTTTATGAAATCTGCAAGAGATCTCATAGTGTTTATCCACCCTTAGAAGACTTCCTATGGGAAGCATTCGAAATGCTTGGAGTCAGATTTAGGAATTAGTCCATTGCCTTCCCTCATTCTTTAGACAGTCTTGAGCATGACAGAGTGTGTGTACAGGCATCTGTCTCAGAGGGAGTGAAATGATGTCTATGGAGCCCAGTGATTAGAGAGCCTGTCACCTGTGGGCCTACGACATTGATCAGATTGCAGGGTAAACAGATGAATATGTAAACAGAGTAATAACTTCAGACAGCGCCTTTAATTAAACACAACACAGAGGAGATTAGCTGCAGAGCCCGAATAGTCGCTATTAATCACGGGAGCTCCTAATATTTGCATGCCTGCATGCATGTGCGCATGTAATGGGGGGTGTCCATATGTGCGGGTGGGTTAAATAACGAGGAGCGAAATCCGCAGATGATAAGTTGCGTGCTGCATGAGTGACACAGAGAGAGATTTTTCTGATCCAAGCACTTTGCTGCCAGCTTTGTAGCGCTTTTCGTTGTTGCTAGCGCCTTCTGTGTTTGGCACATGAACTCATAAAGGGCAAACAAATTTGCTGTAACTGTAAAGTGTTCAAGTTTGCGTATGTGTGTGTCTGTTTTTTCGTGGGTAACATAGTTACGTTCTCACGCACGTGCTTTCAGACATGTGTGGGAGAAGAGCGGCACTGTGATTGACGTGAACACGTCCCCGCGTTTGCGTCTGGATCCTGACGGGACCCTGCACATCTCCCAAACGTGGTCGGGTGACATTGGAACATATACCTGCAGGGTGACCTCGGTGGGTGGCAATGACTCTCGCAGCGCCCACCTCCGAGTCAGGTTTGCATATTTACCCAATGTCTCCCCAGTCTTATCGTGCTGTTTTTAGTTGTTTTTTTTCCTCTGTATTTTTTTTTTTTTACATGCAACCAGGACATGATGGATGGATGTTTTCTCCACTGTTGTGGTTTATCACTGCTCTCCTCTCTAATCCATCAAACCCCTCGAATATTTACAATGCCTCACTCTCACTCTAACTGTTCAGTTCTGTTATTTTCTGCCTTCTTGTCTGATTCTATTTCTCTTATCACTTGTTCCCTCTCACCCACATTTACACGTACAGGCAGTTACCTCATGCTCCAGAAAACCCAGTAGCAGTTCTGAGTACCACAGAGAAGAGGGCCATCAACCTAACGTGGGCCCAGGCCTTCGATGGCAACAGCCCCCTTATCCGCTACATCCTGGAGGTCTCAGAAAACAGTGAGTTTTTCCACCAAGCACCTCTATCACCTTTAACCACGCACACCTAATGCAAACTCACAAATGTAATAGTTTTATTAGTAATTTCGAAGGTGATATTGCTAGTTTGTTCTCAAAGGGAACACTAATTTTCAATCCCTCCTATTATATTACATTTCAATTGTGTATCTAAAATTGGCAGTTGCACACTCTCATACATTCCTCAATCTGTATAACTCAATTGCCTCACTTGTGCGTTTCCTTATAAATGAACAGGGAGACCAAATTGTGTTGCTGTCCAATACTCTTATCTTCCTTTCACTTGATAAAATCAAAGAAGTGGGAATGTTTTCACCTACTGAGACTAAATTGCTCAACCATTTCTCATCGAAGCTCAGGCTAACTGAGTAGATGACAACTCATTATAAGGAAAATGAATCTGAGGATGCAGATGGGATCTGGGTTTTGGATAATTGAATTGCAATTTGATATTTAGAGGGACTTTATGCAAAATAAATTATTTGTCTCTTATCAGTAGCTGCACTATTATTACTGAAAAAATGAAACAGTGGTGTGCAGTGATAGTCAGAAATAACAATGGATTTAAATTTCAGTTCGCAAGTGGTGGAGAGAGGGTTTTTTTTCTCAAGAGTCTTAATGACCTCACAAGGTCATTCATCATTCCCTAGCTACTACTCACAGCTTTATCTTTATGTGTGTCCTCTCTATCTCAGATGCGCCTTGGACAGTGCTGCTGGCCAACATTGAGCCAGAGTCTACTGGGGTTACTGTTGGTGGCCTCATCCCGGCGCGTTCATACCAGTTCCGCCTGTGTGCCGTAAATGACGTGGGCAGAGGCCAGTTCAGCAAAGAGACTGACCGGTGGGTGCTGCACTTAGCTGTTATGCATCTCCTGAATGTTAAGAATATTGCTCGTAGACTGTGTTTTTTAATGTGTACACTGGCCGTGAGACAAGCGTTGCACTTTGGAGGGCTTTTACTGTTCTGGAACAAGCCGTTCTTCCCCGCTCGTCTTGGCAGTTCAATAGAAAATCCTGTGATTATTTCCTGTAAGTCCACTTTTTGGTCTTCATTCCTCTGGGAGTGAGGGAGAGATGAGGCGGCTTCAGGATGGGCCTTTTCAAGATAAAACTGTGAATGAGCTGAAATTGCGCTTTGTGAAGACTTGATGGGTGCGCTGACCCAGCTTCGTCTCGCTCCCTCCTATTAACTTCCTTTGCCATACTTCATGAGTAAAATACAGAGAGGCTTGAAAGTGGCAGAGCTCAACACAGACTCAAATCTCAAGTGAATTTTCTTGACTAGGAAGAAGAAGCTGTCATAAACATGCAGGCCCACCTCCGCGCACTCTCACACACATTCTTAGCTCATCACTATTCACCTATGCACACTACTGTCTGACCTTGCGCGCATCAACGCAACCCATTGGATTTTTTTTTTTCTAACTGCAGAAAGACCCTCCTCAAACCACACACTTTCGCGGAGCCAAATTCCAGTGCGAATCTGCCCAGACAAGAATGCACCACAGGAGGGTGACTGAGCGTCAGTGAGTGCAGGGCTTTTCTGAGGCATCTCTCTGGCACACCTCTTTGATCCTAAACACTCTGCTTTATCTCCTCCAGAGCAGTGCTCCGGTGCACTGGGAAGAAATCAAGATGTCATCTTAAATTGACTTAAGGGAAAAGTCTGCCTGGATCTCTCTTTCTTGTTCTTTTATATCTTTCGCTCACTCGCCCTGTCTCTCCATTGTGCTGCTCCATTTTTTACCAAGGCCTCTTTGATCTTTTTTCATGCCACAGCAAGCTGTCCCTCTGCGGACAGTATTATAGAGAATATGTTTTGGACAAAGACACAGCAACACTTAACCCAACTTTCCTTTATGGCGTTCTGAAAAAAACACAAAAAGCAGTCTTTATTATGTTTTGATGTCTATGATGAAATGGAATAGAAATATGCAGAAACCCAGGATAATTAATGCACGGCTTCACTTTGTCTCTGCTTTTACCTCTCCTTTATTCTTTCTTTTCTCCTTGCTCCTCGCTGCAGACTAACTCTCCCCGAAGAACCTCCCAGCGCCCCCCCGCAGACAGTCATCGCAAGCGGCCGCACAAATCAGTCCATCATGATCCAATGGCAGCCACCCCCTGAGAGTCATCAAAATGGTCCACTCCAGGGCTACATCATCAGGTAAAAAGACCATGACAACCTGCCTGTTTCTCTCTCTCTCTCTTTTTTTGTCCAAGGATAGGTGCCTGTCTGGCCCTGTGCCATTCAGATGCGATAATAACTGTTATGTCAGTCCCCTTTCTCCCTTTCCATTTTGCTTCATTCTTGCTCACTGTGTCTGTAGAATAATTGGTGCAAATTAAATACCTTCTTCTACATCCATCTGTTGTCACCTCTCTTTTTGTACCCATTTTATAACGGCTCTGCATGATTTTTTTTCTTCATACTCTTACTGCTCTCAGTCCCTCGCTATTGGCAAAAAAATGCCAGTAAAATCCTAATATATGTTTATTGTGTTCTGTCTACTCCCTGAAAGCCTTCGGTTGATCCAGAATGCTGGAGCATGAGGACTGACAGGGCTAGAAAGAGAGACCATTTTTTTCCCATTTTAGCTTGTCTTCATGTTGTCCTTGCTAAATCCAGAATCTAATTTAAAAACCTTTTTTTCACATACAAAGTCTTGAATTGTCAGACCCAATCTTATTCTAAAAACCTCAGTACTATATCGCCTTGAAAAACCACTTCCCTCTCAGACTGCTGGTTTACTTGATATTCCCTAATACACTTGTGGATATTTAAAAGTAAAATAAAAGAGAGCCTTCATGTTTCAGGCCCCTCTTCTGTGGAACCAGCTCCCAGTTTGGATATAGGAGACATCCTCTCTTTTTTTAAGATTAGACTTAGGACAGGATCAGGTGAGCCTGAATGCTTGCAATAAGCCTAGGCTACTGTGGGGTTTCCATTATGGATTCAGTATTTCTTCTTCTTCTCACCTCTTTTCACTTTCTATTTGTTTATATAACACTTTGTGTTTAATTATTAGTTATTAATCTCCTTTTTTCCTCACCCCCAACTAGTCACAGCAGATGGCTGTCCCTCTCTGAGCATGGCTCTGCCAGAGGTTTCTTCCTTTTAAAGTTTTTTTTTTTCATTTCCACTGTCACCAAGTGCTTGGTCACAGGGTGGTCTGATTTTCTCTCTATTATTGTAAGGTCTTTACAATGTAAAGTGCCTTGAGGCGACTGTTGTTGTGATTTGGTTGCTGTATAAATAAAACTGAACTGAATTGAATGGTCTGTGCGGTCCTTGTCTTTCTGTCTTTCTCTATCCTTCAATTACTCTGCTCTCAGGTACTGTCTGTCTGGGCTTCCAGTTGATTGTCAGATGAAAAACATCACAAACCCAGACCAAACAAGTTTGCTCCTGGAGGACCTCATCATCTGGACCAACTACGAGATTGAGGTGGCAGCGTACAATGGAGCAGGCCGGGGCACCTACAGCAACAAAGTCACTGAATGGACTCTGCAAGGAGGTGAGAGTAGCAAACAGACAATATTATAGTAAAAGCAGGGCTCAAGTTAATCAGTGTCTGCAGGCATCACGCTGTGGGTTTCAAAGTTTCCCTTTTTACTTAAAATTAAGCTTGAAACATGAAACTTGACACATTTATCTGTCTTTGATGTCAAATTAAGAGTTATCAATCATGCAATCATGTTTTCATTTTTTTATTTACCACTGAAATGGTGATGTGTACACATTTTAAAGAGTACAGCCACTATATCTTTTATTTCTGTTTCCTATCTTGAGTCATAAATCAGCATTCAGCACAGAGCAGCAAAAAGGTCTGTAAAAGGCATGACAAGTCATAAGTAAGCGCTATTTTCCTTTCGACGCTGCTTATTTTTAGTCTTA
This sequence comes from Neolamprologus brichardi, assembly GCF_056152115.1. Lineage (NCBI taxonomy): Eukaryota > Metazoa > Chordata > Actinopteri > Cichliformes > Cichlidae > Neolamprologus > Neolamprologus brichardi. The sequence continues at coordinate 13,665,739 of NC_142107.1, forward strand.
ATAAATGCTGCGATAAACACTGTATACAGCTATGAGCCCATAAGCTTCATCAGATACTTCAGCCCAGGCTTTTACTTAACTTTTAGTTTGGGGGTTGAGATTTATCTAGATTCATTAATTTTGTCCTTGCTTATTTTTATCACATATCTCTGTATGGTTATGCGTAACACATGCTTACTACCTTTTAAATATATATTTTTTCTTTGAAAATGTGTGTCTTTTTTACTGAGTGCCCCCATTAAAATGCATGCTGTTATTCAGAATTTGTTCTGACTGCAACAGTTAAAAGAAAAGTTTCATAGTTACCAGATTTTTGTATTTGTCCTTATTTTTTTATTTTAGAATGTGTTTGTTTGTTGGTTGGTTGGTTGGTTTTTATAATAATAATAATATGTTATACAGTAGTGGCAGCAGGAACAGCGCTATGATTAGCACTGTTGCCTCACAACAAGGTCCAAAGAGGGTTGTAGTTTTGAATCGGCAACGTTTCTATGGGTAGTTTGCTTGTTCTCCTCATGTCTGCATAGGTTGTCTCCAGGGACTTAAACTTCCTCCTACAATCCAAAGACATGCAGTTAGTGAGATTAGGTTAACTGATTGCAGACATCCCAGTCTCCATAAGTATAACCTTTATTTTGACAGCCCAAAGACTTTGGTTGTTTTTCTCAGCACAGATTTAATTGTTTCTGCATATAAACTATTGAGTGATGATGAGTGTCAGATATATGACATATCTTTTGATTTTTGCAGAGGGAACCTGTCTCGGTTGGCTTCTTTTCTCATTGTACATGCTGAGTAGTGTAATTAGAACACATATTGTGAACTTTCCTCGGTGTCATACAGCTACATATTTCGACACGCCTACTGATTCCAACACCTTAGGCTTCTTGTTTCCCTGTCTGCTCAAAATCTTCAGAGGATAAAAGTCAAATTAGCAAAATCTGTTTTTGCCTTTGTGGCAGCAGATCTAAAGGGAACAAGCTTTTAGATGTTTAGCTTTTGGAAATCTGGCTTCATATTTTTTTCCAACGTGACGTTGTAACACAGTAACACGCTGACTTTTTGTAGATTCCAGCTTTTGTGTTAGCGTGTTGAAAGGTTAATCTGAGTTTTTACTTTAAGATTTAAAGATGTCATCAATGCTGCCAGTCAAAGTCAATCCGTAGATGACAGTATGTCTAGAAATGTTCCTTCTATACTTCACCAAACGCCTTCCGATTCAGATGCACTGTGCTGACGTTCAATGTGATTTTAAATTCCTTTGTATATAAAGCTCTGACAGGCTTAACACATATCTCTGGATGCCTGTCGTGGTAAATCCATTACATGAACAGAGATCTCTGCACCATGCTCAATAAATATTCCCTTGAGCATCCATAAGAAAACTGGGAGGGTTCACATTTCATCATATGTTCCATTTCCTGCTAAGAAACAGTTATCCAAGGAAAATTCAGAAGTTATTTTTGACTTCTTTGGATTTTACAGGCGCTCGGGTTTTTGCATTACTAGTCTGTTACACTCTTTTCAAGTCTAAATGTCAGGTAGCGTAAAAGAGAGTGAGAGCAGGCTCTTAGTTTGTTCCTATAGTATGGAAATAAATACACAGAGCTCTTGTGTCTGTCTTAGTTATGATTATAATTGTGCAGCTTCAGCAGCACATGCCTTTTGTTTATTTTAAGAAACACTGCTCTTCAAGTGCTTTCTCATTTCTCCCTCAGTTTCCTCTTTGCATTCTTCCATACATAGCCCTTTGTATAAATATTGTTCATTTGTGTAATGAGCCCTACATGTGTCTTTGAGATGAATACAAGCTGTCTCTTGGAATGCTTTGTTTTGTCTAACGACAAACCTTTATTTTGAAATGAGGGAATCTGTCTGGCGCAACTAATCTTAAAACCTTGGAAACTTGTGCACATATTTTGCGTAATGCCTGATCAATTAGTCCGTTAATGATCGAGTCCAGCTCAGAATCCGTTGCATCTGCAATTAAACAAATGTGCCCGATTTCTGGAGAAGCACAACCGTGCTGTGGCGAATTAGCAAAACTACGAAACCTGGAAAGCATAGCATATGTCGCAATTTTATTTCCCTTTTCTCTTCACTTGCAAAAAATGTAAAAAGGGTTTCATCATCCGTGTCATTGTTAGTGAACACGAGCAGCGAACATGTTTAGCTGAGCTCTCGTTAATTGGATGTTTCCATCATTCGTGCCATTAAAGACAGAAGAGCAGAAGAGCAGGTTATGCTCTGAATTTCAATACAAGAGAATTAAGAAATGCACAAGGACAGGAGGACCAGTACCGGCCAGTCAGCTTCATTAATGTGCAACTCCCTGACTGTTTTCCGGTGTTACATCAGAGTGGCATGCTCGCTTCAAACAAACTGCTGCAGGGTTCACCTGGAAGCTGCCTGAGGCAACTGCTTTCACACCTGGTGTGATTGGCATGTTCTTACCTCCCCAAATGAGCAAAAATAAAAATTCTCTGAGCCTGATTCTCACGCTCTAAATGAGGTTGGTCTGAAAGCGCCTCTTGTAGGCTTTTCCTTCCATGTCTCATCACTATTCCCATTTTTCTCTCTTTCTTTGCTTATCTGTCTGCCCCTCTCTCCCTCTACCTTAATCTTTCACCCTGCCTGCACCTCTTAATGTTTTTTTTTTACTTCCTCTGGATCAGTGCCCACTGTGCCACCAGGAAATGTACAAGCCGAGGCTGTCAACTCCACTACTGTGCGCTTTACCTGGACTGCCCCGAGCCCGCAGTTTATCAATGGAATCAACCAGGGATATAAGGTGAGCAGCTCCTTTCTGTAAACTGGTGCACTCTGGTGGTCAAGAAGGGCATTGTTGTTACAGTATACAAGCACTATCAGTCAGATTTTTTTGAACTCACTTGATAAATTCTAAAAAAATCTTCGGTACCCAAAATGTCCACAATAACATCTCCTGTTATTCAATTTCCAGCTTTTGGCCTGGGAACCAAGTCGGCCCAACGAAGTCGCTGTGGTTACAGTGCGCCCCAACTTTCAGGACAGCGTTCACATTGGCTATATAGCAGGCCTTAAAAGGTTCACAGAATACTACACTTCAGTATTATGCTTCACTACTCCGGGAGACGGTCCCCGCAGTCCGCCTCAGCGGTTACGCACACATGAGGATAGTATGTGTCCCTGTTCAGGAAGTTATTTTGGTATTTAAAGATCATTATGTGCCAGGCTGTTGTCCTACTCATACACTATTTGTTTTTATTGTGTTTTTATAGCCCCTGGTGCAGTGGGACACCTTAGTTTCACTGACATATTGGACACCTCTCTAAAAGTTAGTTGGAAGGAGCCACAAGAGAAAAATGGTATTCTCACAGGTAACCATTAAAGATGACTATATAACATGATTATGTCCCTTTGCGTTGTCCACTGTTTGAAGTCACCAAGATATAAAACTGTGATTACTGCGTAACTGTTTGGTAATTCCCCACCGCTTTCAGGTTATCGCATCTCCTGGGAGGAGTTCAACAGGACAAATACCAGAGTAACCCATTATTTGCCCAACCTGACTCAGGAGTACAAGGTTACGGGGCTCACTCCTCTCACTACTTACACCATCCAGGTGGCAGCCATGACCTCCAAGGGCCAAGGCCAGCTCTCTGCTTCCACTATTTCCTCTGGTGTACCCCCAGGTCAGGCCTTTACTGAGTAGTTGAACGATTAGTACTCGGTAGACACTAGAACAGTAATTTTACTGAGCGGATTTCTGTTCAGCAACCTCTAAATTCTATGAACAATTCAATTACTACTATTCAAGTGTTCATTTGATTTCTCCTCAATTCTTCACTACAGAGCTGCCTGGCCCTCCAACCAATTTAGCCATCTCCAACATCGGCCCCCGCTCTGTTACTCTCCAGTTCAAACCTGGTTATGATGGCAAAACATCCATTTCCCGTTGGCAGGTTGAAGCTCAGGTATGATTTAGTTAGACATTTTAAGATTATTGTATTTATCTTTATTTTCATGCTTAGGTTGAACTGTCATTTTTGTTTCATTTGTTCAGCTGCTGATACCATTCCATTTCCCTATGCATTTTAGATTGGTATAATTGGAGAGAATGAAGAGTGGCTAATGGTTCAGCAGCTGGCTAATGAACCTGATGCTAGATCACTGGAGGTTCTGGACCTGAACCCTTATACTTACTACAGGTGAGTGCACACGCATCAAACCACTGCGCACCCTCCACACACAGAAAATCAACTGTCTCTCCTGTCTAATGTTAGATTAGGAATTATTTTAGCCTTTAACTCTGCTCATAAAAAGATCCTGTTCCCTTTTGCTACATTGACCAACTTTGTTTTTGGACATCATTAAAGTCCCATTTCATCAGACCTGTAACAGATTAGTTCTAATCCTCTGTATCATAATTAACACCAGTTTATCCACACTGTTATCCACAGTTATCTGGCTTCCTTTGTTGCAGGTTCCGAATGCGTCAGGTAAACATCGTGGGCACAAGTCCTCCAAGTCAGCCGTCCAGAAAGATCCAGACCCTGCAGGCCCCTCCAGACATCGCCCCAGCAAATGTCACCCTGCGCACAGCTAGTGAGACCAGCCTGTGGCTTCGCTGGGTGGTAAGCCACCCTTCATTTCACATTGGTCCCAATTCAGTCAGTCGGAAGTTTATTGAGTTTCATCAGATATTATTAGGTCAGGACTCAATTTTGGATATGTAGATTTTAGCATGTTTTTGCATGCACCATGTAAAGGCTATTTTTAAATTACTTTTTTTTTTCTTCTGGAAATGTTGGAAAGTATGGTTGGGATAAGACAGAATTGTGAAAATGCCCTTGGGTTGTTAAAATTATTAAGATAAGCTTTGTAAAAATCTGATTTTGGTGAAGGACATAAAAACTCATCCATCCATTTACTTTAATCGCTTATCCAACTTAAGGTCCCATAAAAATTGTGGGGAAAAAAAATCACATAATAAAAAGTATGCAATAAAATGATTACTTTGACAGTTTAAAATAAATAAACCTGTTTTCAAAAGCTTTAGTTTAGAAACCTTTTTTATGTTGTTGTTTTTTTTCGCTTCTGCAAATTTGCTGCTCTTCTCTGGATTCTGTTATATGATGAATAAATAAAGGAGATGATATTTACAATGGTTCAGAAAGCCACATGCACTATGTCCTTGGTTATGGCTAATTTCTGTGTCAGCGTGGTTCTCTTTGCGTCACCGTGGTGTCACATAAGCACTGAGACACAGAGACTCGTGGCATTCCTGCAGCTCCTTAAAAGGATTAAAAAAGGTAGATATACCAGCAAATAGGTGTCAGCTGGGTAATAGGCTCTACAAATTGATGACATAGCTCACTGATCGTGACCTCCTTTCACAAGCTGAGTGTTAAACTGTCGTAAAAATTTTGTGGCTCACTTCATGGCCGTGGCATAGAAGCATCTATGAATCAGGACCACGCTAATTTAAAAACTACAGCTCCTTATGTTCAGTGCATTTAAGCACTTGCAAACATATGATGTTTGCAAGTGCTCGTGATAGATGCTATTCTCAAATAATTGATCTATGTTAATCTTATTAGTAGTGACAGACAAAGTTAAGTGAAAGTGATTGGAAGAATATTGTTGCATTTCAGTAATAATATATTTTTAAAAATCCGAAAAGCTATATTTATGCCCTGCTAAGCAACTACATTTTAATTGCTTTTCAAGACTTGTAGCCTAAATATGAACCTGTAGTTCCTGATTTAAAGTTCTGCAGTTTTCTTAAAACATTATTGCATTTTAAAATCTAAGCTAATCCCTGCAATTCAAACTAATTCTTGTTGTTATGGCAACACTTTGTACCTACTGTAAATTATGTACATTATACCTACTGTCAATTATGATGAAATTTCTATTGATCTTGCTTGAACTGTGGATATAAAAACAGCAACAAAACAAAATCATCTTAGCCTCTTCCAGAGTGGGAGTACAATGGCAATCCAGATCTGGTTGGGTATCGCATCCAGTACGCCAAAGCCGGAACTAAAGGGGGTGTCCTTTCTCACGTCATAATGGACCGCCTAGAGAGGGAGTTCACCATAGAGGACTTGGAAGAATGGACAGAGTATGAGGTCAGAGTTCAGGCCATCAACGGTATTGGCTCTGGACCATGGAGTCAGCCAGTCCACTGCAGGACAAGGGAGTCTGGTGAGAAAATAAATATCCTATGGCAACATAAATCACATAAATGTCATTGAAGTCCTTTAAATGTCCTCCTTTATCTTCTGCTGCAGTCCCCTCCAGCGGCCCCACCAATGTCTCAGCATTCGCCACCACCTCCAGCAGCATATTGGTGCGGTGGGGAGAGGTCCAAGAGACTGACCGCAATGGACTCATCTTGGGCTATAAGGTAACAGCTCTGACTGTTTGTCTGAAATTGAAACAGATTTCAGAGTAAAATTCATATAAATAATGTGCTTCTAAGTACTAATACTCCTAAAGTCATTGTGTAAAATATTCTGCATCTTTCAGGTTGTTTATAAGGAGAAGGACTCAGACACAGCTCCAGATTTCTGGACAGTAGAGGGAAACACCAGTCATAGTATCCAGCTAACTGGTCTGGGCAAGTATGTCCTCTATGAGATCCAGGTATTAGCCTTCACACGAATCGGAGACGGAAGGTGCAGCTCGCCGTCCATTCTAGAGAGGACTTTGGATGATGGTAAATTAACTTTTCCAAGCAACTTTAACCTTTCTGCTGTAGCTGAAGCTGTTCATGTTTCATCTCTAAACAAATGTAATATCAATAATGTTCTTTTTTCAAATGTATACATTTGCTTTTCTTAAATCACTGGATTTCTGTTATGTATGATATTCTTGCCTAATGATTTTTCATTTGCTGTGACAGTACCAGGCCCTCCAGTTGGCATCTTGTTCCCAGAAGTCAGAACCACCTCTGTTAGGCTTATCTGGCAACCTCCTGCACAGCCTAATGGAATTATACTGGGTGAGTTTACAATAAGCAGAACTTCTGCTATAGACTTTGATAGCATTGGGAGAGAAAGTCAAGGCTAGTCAAGGCAGTGGAATTTTATTTTTATAACAGCTTTCAATATGTAGGAGTTATAAAGGGCAGTGAATGATATATTAAAGACATTAAGCAAAGCTATAAAAGACATAGAAGGCAATAAAAAGACACAAATTAATGGGATGTAACATGAGTAAAATATACGAGAAGATGAAAATCAGCTAAAATAAAAAAGACAAATTAAACAGAAAAATAAAAACTTACAGCTCAGCTTCAGTTCTGGAGTGTCCCAAATTAAATTTCATAGAAATCAGGGGGGAAAAAGAGCCTTAAGTCTTAAGCCATGATTTAAAAAAAGAATTTGACCAAGAGTGGAATTGCCCTTCAAATTTCCCCATCTCCTCTGGTTTGATTTTGCACTGGAGCCAATTTGTTCTTCTTGCTTATCCCTTTCTATGCATGACTTTATTTTGATATGAGTTTGTCTTCTTAGCTTATCAGATCACATTCAGAAGAAACTCTTCAAATAGCAATGCTGCCACCGTAGATGTGCTGAGCCCCAGTGCACGACAGTACACAGCAGCTGGACTGAAACCAGAGATGGTTTATGTATTCCGGCTCACTGCTCAAACACGCAAGGGTTGGGGGGAGGCTGCTGAGGCTCTGGTGGTCACAACAGAGAAGAGAGGTTAGTGTAAAATGCTGCAGCTAAAATGTATTATTTAAATGATCCACCTCTAAATATTAAGGCTGAGAGGGACCGTGTGTGTCTGTCTGTGCCCTTTAGCTCGACCCCAGCCCACGAGCCGTCCCACAGTGCCTCAAGAGGAAGTCCAGGCTCGCAGAGTGCTGTTGTCATGGGAACCAGGCAGCGATGGCTTGTCCCCAGTTCGTTACTATACAGTCCAGTACAGAGAGCTTCCAGACAGCAACTGGACTGTTCACTCTGCATCAGTCAGTCATGAAACAAACTCCTATATAGTGGACAGGTAAACACAAAAGTCTGCTTTAATAACTGCATTACCCTTATTATTGTTAGTAGCTCTGTGTGACATATACATGCTTTCTTCTCTCCCTCAAGGTTAAAGCCATTTACTTCTTACCAGTTCCGTGTTAAAGCCACCAATGACATTGGAGACAGTGAATACTGTGAGGAGAGTGAAGCCATCACTACGCTACAGGATGGTAAGAATTTGTGACTAACCCAGCACGCACCACAGAGACATTATCTATTGATTTTTCCATTGAGTTTCTAACTGCGAAAGCATGCCTTTACATTTAAGCTTTGACTTTGAATTATCGCGGCGAATACTTTACGTCAACAGTATGTGTATTTACTGTCGAGCTGTTCTCCACCACACTGTTTGAACGCCGTATCGCTTTCCACAGCTATGCTGAATTGGTAACACAATGTTGTCGGTTTTTTATCTTTTCTAGCTCCAGACAAAGCACCAACAATATTGTCTGTTACACCCCACACCACCACCTCTGTACTGGTCAGATGGCAGGTAGGTTGGTAGCTTGAAAATGCTTTTTCTTTCTTTTATTTTGCGAAGGATAATAGAATAGAAACTAATATTAATTGGCCATCATTAAGATTGGACATTAAGCAGACTTCCTCTCCTCCTAGCCTCCTCCTGAGGACCATATAAACGGAGTCTTGTTGGGGTTCAGAGTCAGGTACAGGGAGCTACACTATGACAGAGTACGCAGCTTCACTGTCCGCACAGTCAACAGTCCCTCAACCAACTGGGCTGATCTTACTGGTGAGTTAGCTACTTTTTGAAAGCTTCTGCCTGTTATTTAAATACCTTCACTTAATTATGCTGCTCTAGCATCACCGAATGCTGCGGGCGATCCAAAAATATATAAACAGAAATGCGCTCTTTGCCATTTTTCTAAACCCGCTTTTATTCCTCCCTATTTTCCTATTTAAACTCCAGCTCCCTACAGCATCAGGAACTTGAGTGAATCCTCGCTCACCCAGTATGAACTCGATAGTAAGTCGCGTATCTCTCTTTATGCCCCTCTCTTCCATTACCCTCCATCTGTTTGCATGTCATCTGTGAAAGTTTATTTGCACAAAATATGCCATTTGTATACTAATTTACAGCAAGTGTGCCTTCCGTCCTCCCACTCATCTGTAGCCACTAAGGGACCACCGCGGTTTCTTACTGTGTGCAAATGACTTTAATCTCTCCAGGCTTCCCTGTCATTATTTCAGCATGCTTTCCGTCTTTTTAATCACTGACAAATCTTCCACGTCCCCACAACAACTTCATCTTTTTATCAGTATGCTTCTTAATTCTCACACTCCATTGTTCTGCCACGGGCATCACTGTGACTGTCTCTCACCGGAGTAACTTCTTATTACTCTTTCATCCTAACTGTTCTATTAAAATACTGCTATGGGTTCTCTGCTTGCAGATTTGAGTAAACACAAACGCTATGAGATTCGTCTCAGTGTGTATAATGCAGTGGGGGAGGGTCCTAGCAGTGCACCACAGGAAGTGTTTGTTGGAGAGGCGGGTATGTTTCTTTTCTCTCTGTGCAGCAAGTCTGCAAGACTACTTACCCTTTATCTTTATTCAATTTTTAGCAGTTATATCACATAATAGCTCAATTACTTAAATCCTGCCCTTATCTAGTCCCAACAGCCCCTCCGCAAAATGTGGTGGTCCAGTCCTCAACAGCAACACAGCTGGATGTTACGTGGGACCCACCTCCTCTGGATGCCCAGAATGGAGACATACAGGGCTACAAGGTATCAATAATGTGTATTTATGTCCATGTTTATATATTTTCATTGAAAACCTTATGAATCCCAAACTCTTTCATTTTCTTTCCAGATCTATTTTTGGGAGTTTCAGCTCCAAAATGAGACAGAGCGCCTGCGTACCCTGTTCCTGCCAGAGCTTGGGGTGAAGCTTAAAAATCTGACAGGATACACCACCTACATGATCAGTGTGGCAGCCTTCAACGCTGCAGGGGATGGGCCCCGCTCCCTGCCCACCAGAGGGCGCACTCAGCAAGCAGGTGAGTCACGCAAAATCCAGACGTGGACGGAAAGATTACAGTGATCCTTCAAAAGACCAGAGGGATTTATCTTGCAGCATCTTGCTTTTTGCAGTCTTTGGATCTATATATCTTATTCCTCTTTATCTTTCGTTAATCCCCCCTCCCCCTGTCATCTGCACAACGAGACTGCTCATTATTTAACCACATCGCTCGGTGGATACATGGTTTTCAAAGCTTTTGAAGAGTAGAGCGGTACAAAAGGTGGCTGAAAGAGAATAGGTAGTGTTTTCATATTGACTCATTGTGTTTCTATAGCTTTAAGACAAATAACATAAAAGCTTTCCCTCCTATTCAGCAGGAAACATTCTCCCTGAACAGTTTAGTTTTGTCCTGTGAGATGTAGTATTAGAGATCTTTTTGGCACATCCTACTGGACAAGCCATGGGGGAAGCAGCCTAATGACAGCAGGGGAGAAAAGAATACAAAGTGCGGGGGACACATGTAGATTAGTATTTTTTGGCCACAACTGCACAAAGATGTCTGTGTTTACGAGCTAGTGAAAGTCCCTCCTCTGCGATTTCTGCAGAGAATGGTTTACAGTGTATATTTCTCACGTCTCTCCCACCCCCTTGAAGGCTGTGACATTGGCAAGGGGTACAAAGTGCTGAGAACTTAAAAACACAGGCAGGAATTTTGGCTCCTCAAACAACAGGGTACTGGGAAGTGAGCCAACACAAGCTTTTGTGATTTTTATGCAGAATTGTGTCTAAATCCTGACACTTAGCTGGATCTGGGTTGGTTCAGCACTCAAATTTCTCAAAGCTGTGGTTCAAGGTCACAGAATGAATTTTAGTGTCACTTCAGTGTCGTCTTTTGGGTTTGGGGGAATTAGTTGCCTATACTGCTGTGCAGGACTTTGTTTGGTCCTCTTTCATGGTACCCAAATTTTTGAATTACATGCAGCATTTAATTTCTGCTGATTATTCTTTTTATTGATTTATTTTTTTTCTGAACTGTCCTAGTATTCAAGTTCTGTGCTAATTTGCATAGCTTGTCTTTTATGAATTTGGCAAATGTTCTTCTTGGCTGTAGACACTAAGCACTGCCCATGGATTTCACTGATTTGCTGATCCAAAAACCAAAACGTTTTGTTGCCAGTGTAGTTTTGAAGGAAAAAGCACAAGTAACTAATAAAAAATGTTTTTAAAGAAAACTTACAAATGTAATTTTTTCAATTCATATTTACTTCACCGTGACAGCTCTTGGTCAGTACTTTGCAGTGTTGTGACCAAGTCTTCATTGTATACATGGTTTCATCTCACGACTGTTCCAATTAACATCTCAACTTTTCCCACTTTCTTTGACAAAAGCGCCAAGTGCACCGAACTACGTGCACTTCAGTGAGTTGACCACCACTTCGGTCAACGTGTCCTGGGGAGAGCCGAAGCAGGCCAACGGCATCATTGAGGGCTACCGCCTGGTTTACGAGCCCTGCACTCCAGTTGATGGTGAGAAACTCCTGGAATCTAACAACTCTGCCATTGCTTGACATTCCTCAGCTTGCTTTTCTCACGCAGTGATTTACGACCTCAAGCCTCTTAACCATACTCTTTTTTTGACCTGCGCTGCTTAAGCTTCCGCTCTAATTTGTTACAGATGAGTGTAGGCCCTGCAGTAACATATATGGCATGGCTGATAAAATATGTTGGAGTGTTGTACAGTTTTTACCCTCAGTGAGAGCAACATAGTTAACAGCCAGCTAAATGCAGTTGCCTGAACCAGATTGTCGAGTAATTGGGAGCAGAGGTGGAACGCTGAGCTGCTGTGGTCCTGTGGCTATCTGCTAATCGACCAAGAGTTAAGCTAGATAAAGCAATAAATATATTTTCCTGGTCTCTGACAGTGAGTTTATCTGGTCCTGTGTGTGACTGTATGTCTGCACTTATGCACAAAGCTTGGCTCTTTGTCGCTTGTAGAAAGCAGTATCTAGAGTCTTAGTGTTTCCTGTACAGACTCCTCTCCTCGCACTCCAGGTGTCAGTAAGATAGTGACAGTAGATGTGAAGGGCAGTGCTCCCCAGTGGATGAAGATCAAAGACCTGGCCGATGGCGTCACATACAACTTTCGCATCCGGGCCAAAACTCTCACTTACGGCCCCGAGGTTGAGGCCAACATCACCACTGGACCCGGAGAAGGTGGGATGCTATAGCTTTTCTTTATTACAGTGTCAATAATCGAATCCTTTGAGGACTCCCTTGTCATTTTTTATCCACCGTTCTTGTTTTCTCAGGAGCTCCAGGCCCTCCAGGAGAACCCTTTATTTCTCGATATGGCACAGCTCTCACACTGCATTGGACAAGTGGCGATCAAGGCCGTGCACCCATCACGCGTTACGTCATAGAGGCCAGACCATCTGGTGGGCCAATTACAAACATACTTATTGTTTGAGTTTTAATCTGTCCACCGTACACTTTAATTTTATTCACAGATTTTCTTATTTTTCCTTTAGATGAAGGATTGTGGGACATTCTCATCAAAGACATTCCCAGAGAAGTGACATCCTACACGCTTAATATGGACATGCTACGAGAAGGGGTCACCTACGACTTTCGAGTAATTGCCGTCAACGACTATGGCTACGGGTCCCCCAGTGCCCCGTCCCCTTCCATATCAGGTCGGTTGCAATATAAAAGGAAGACTTACGCAGTGTTGTGCTAAATATCAGATATTAACATCTATTATTTTGGTTTCAGCCCAGAAAGTGTCTCCCTTCTATGAGGAGTGGTGGTTCTTGGTAGTCATTGCTCTTGTGGGACTCATCTTTATCCTCCTCCTTATTTTCATTCTCATCATCCGAGGCCAGAGTAAAAAGTATACCAAAAAAGCAGACTCAGGTATGAAACACACCTTGAACTCTGCTAATATCTCAGGCTCTCTCTCTCTGTTTGCAACCCAGGCAATCGAGTGGAATTTGTCTTCCTCTTAGACAGGTCTGCTGAGCGCTGCATTTTAATGACTGCAACATCCAAAGTCTATCTTGTTAAATGGGAGCAAAAAGGCTCACACAGTTAGACAAATGGCCTTGATTTCCCTCCGTTGTTTGGCTGACAGGGGAAAGATGAGGGTTAATGTTATCAGTGAACAGCTGAAATTGGCAGATGAATAAATATTATTGTTCGTATTTTACTGCAGCAAGGATCAATACTGGAATAAATGGCTTGGCAGTGATTTAATGCTCAGGTCATTAGATAGACTGAGAGTAATTATTTAACAACAGCAAAGGTTGCTCCTGTATCACTGTATCAACAAGTCAATTATTTTCTTTAAACGCAAGGGTACGGTACAGGAAGTTAATCATTGTAAGTAGCCGTATTGTTGGTATTATTATTAATACGTTATGACTGACACGCAATAGTCGCATTAGACAGATGGGAGCAATGTTTGGGGGAGAAGTGAAAGTCAGGGCAAGCCTTCCTAATGCCTCTTACTACTGACTTTTTAGCTTAGCCAGTGTTCAGCATGGTGCCAAGGTTATCAAGGTTGGCCAGCTCAGACAAGGACTGTATGTGTGTGTGAGGACAAAAAGATGACCTCTTAGTCCCTCTCAAACGTTTCCCAGCTTTCCTAGCTGTGAACCTGTACTGCCAACTGGAGGCTGTTTTATCTGGAATCAGTATTAAACATTGGGCCTGACTAAGTGGTATTTACCTCAGCTTGTCCTGTACTTAAACAGCATTTTGACCTTTAGCAAGGTTTTGCAAATATAAATTAAGGAGAAACCATTAACAAAATGACTGTGCAAGTCTTTTTTTTGTGTGTCAAAAATTGTGTTTTCCGAATACAGTGATAAAATAATCCAAGGGATTGAAATGTATTTTAGATTTGATTCATTTATTCCATTCCACAACCCACACAGTGTCATCCTCATACCCCCGTCCAGGCAACCACTCCAACTGCACGTCGCTGCCTCTGACGCACGGAGAGATGGTGCGGCTCGATGAGGGACGCTTCCCGGCCCTGGAGCTGAACAACCGACGCCTCTCTGTGAAGAACTCGTTTTGCCGTAAAAACGGCATCTATACCCGGTCAGTCAGCATCACCGTAAATACCTCCTGTGTGCATTATGACCGATGGTATTCAGCTGGCCACTGCTTTTAAAGCTTGCAAGCAGATATGCCATTTCTCAGATATATTGCTCTGTCAGTTTTGTCACATTTCCTCTTCAAGTGTTTTTGTATTACTTACAATATATACAAGAATTAGTATTTGTTGTTGTGTGTTCCCCTCTTCCCTTAACAACAGTTCAACAGTTGCGAGTGAAAACAACTGAACCTTGAGGGCACCAGCTGGTGATTTGAGCCTCCTTCATCTCCTCTCATTGATATTTAGTGTTTGAGTGGCGCAAAAATACATATTGGGGGGCAGCACAATACTGGCTAATTAACATTCAAACCCTCTTTGTCTGTTCATCAAAGCTTTAGGCAAGGACTGTCATGGATCGCGGGCTGCAGACCCAAATGCAGAGTTCTGAAACAGACTTTGTAAACAAAAAATGTAATTGTTATTCCTGGTAATCCAAAAGACAGCAGGAAATAACATAAAGAGGACTTATGAGACAGAACCGACTATTTATTTTTGGGCATGAGTGCAGAGGTTCTCTTACACGCAGTGCTACGCAGGCTATCACGACGCAGAATAATGTCAGCAGGACTTTGGTAGGCTGTGTCTTTAGTAATGATTATGCAAACATGAGATAAATGGAATTTCCCAAACGCTGCAGCATGATAAGCACGTGTGTAGACATAGGTCAGGGCTGGAGGAATGGTCAGTTGGTTGTGTTTGGGGGGATGGTGCTTCAGCGTCTGCTTCTTGTCACAGCACTAAAATAGATGTTGTTTTTTTGCACATTAGTGTGCACATTGTGGTGGAATGTGTTAGGGGTGCACTAAAGGGCAGAGGAATCTGTTATTTTCTCCTTGACCAAGGAGGCCAAGGGGATCAAAGAGCCTTGAGTAGCTCCCACTCTTTGAAGAGCTCCAAACTGGTACCGTACTGTTTGTTAATGATCTGTAGACTAAGGGAGGAAGAGCAGAAGAGCTCCCTGTGGGATATTTGAAAGGGTGAAGGAAAGAAGGATGAATTAGACAGA
This sequence comes from Neolamprologus brichardi, assembly GCF_056152115.1. Lineage (NCBI taxonomy): Eukaryota > Metazoa > Chordata > Actinopteri > Cichliformes > Cichlidae > Neolamprologus > Neolamprologus brichardi. The sequence continues at coordinate 13,680,918 of NC_142107.1, forward strand.
TAAGGCAAGGGGGATAAATACAGTGCTCCTAAATAATTCAAAGCTCAGAATCTATTGCCCCTCCTCCCCTACACTCACATGGCTGCATCCTTTTTATGTCTGGTTCAACCTTGTCTTAATGTAGTTTTTTTTTCTTCCACAGTCCACCCCCTCACGTCATCCCCTTTAACCCAGAGGAGATATCCCTTTGTTGTGTCAACCTTTTCATGGCCGTTGTCATGTTGTGTCTTCTAAGCCTGTTCTTGGCATTCCCGGTGATTTAGCGCCTGTGTGTACATATTAACTTTTTTTTTTTTTTGGAGAGGTTGTCAAGGTTGTCTTCTTTATGCCTTAATATTACACTTGACATCACAGCATTTTATGCTTGTCTATTCTGCCCCCACATACATTTTCCATTTCAGATCATTTAAACATTTACTTTCATGCAGTGTCTAGTTTATGCAATTCGTTAGTCTCTTTTTCTGAAACCAACTGAGCAAACCCTTCTTTTAATGTATTAGTCTGAGATGCATACTGAGCCCACTGATGTAGCGCAGTGATGCGAGGGTAGTGGTCCAGTTTTGGCTTTCAGACCATCCAATTCAATCTCAGCAGACCTTGAACGCAGCAGTAGTCATTACAGCAGAAGGAGAAAAATAATTGTCTGCACAGATGTTTCTCTCTGCTTCACTTCATGGACTTAATGACTGGAGCTGAAAGAAGTTAAGGAGTTCTTTTTTTACTTGAGTTGCATTCATACTGTATGAGAACTTCCTAATGCTCACAAAGCTCAAGTCCACGCTTAGTTACCCAGCTTTTCTGCAGGAAGTCTAAAACTCTGATTGAGTCGCTCTGTGTATTAATTCAGCTCTAATCGCCACAGAGTGCTTTCATGATCTTCATGATCTTTTTTCTTTTTTTTTGTTGCATATATTCTGTTCATGAGGTTGGCACAAGTCCACTGCCAAACTTCCACAAACACTTTGAAAGATTAGAAAAGAATAGCAAAAGTATAAGATCAATTCTAATCTCTGTCCTGCCTAATGTAGTGGCTTCCAGGAATGCACAAATAACCCATGCTGTGCTTGTCTGAATCATTTTTTTTCATAATCAATAAGTCTGTGCTGGATCTATTCATGTTGTTCCCACTGAACACCCCGTGGCTTCTGAAGCTTCATTTTTAGAACTGTTTTGGTGGCTTTCTTTAGTTGTCTCTGTGGTGTCAGTCACAGGATTGACACAGCTTTTTACTCCCGAACGAAAAAAAAAGTGAGAGCTTAAGAAAATCAGTTCGGAGAATGCAATTATGATCAAAAGAAACTTCTTTTTTCTTATATAACATTAGCTCTTTATCATCTTCTTGCTTTTATAACTCTCCTTCTTGACTCTCTACTTTTCTTAATGTATTTTATTTCTTTTTTTTAATTCAGCTCTCCTCCGAGACCAAGTCCTGGAAGTCTGCACTACTCAGATGAGGATGTCAGCACTAAGTATAATGACCTGATCCCTGCAGAAAGCAGCAGTCTGACTGAAAAACCCTCGGAGATATCTGACTCGCAGGTAAGCACTGACCCAGGCTTACAGTCTATGCCCAACCCTGCGTCTGGAATAAGCAATGAACTTAAATTAAAAAGTCAAATTCGACTGTTTAAATTTCTCACGGAGAAAATCCTCAGGGCAAAGCTGTAACCTTTTTAAAGTAAAAAAAAACCAAAAACTTCTCTGGTTCAACTTTCTGTTCTTTTGTTACATTTGGCAACTATCCTCTTGATAAACTCAATTCAGCTTGTCACAGTCACCGCTTTGCTAGATACAGAAGCAAGACAGCTGTCTAATTATGAAGCAGCATTTGTGACAATAAATTAATGACATTCTGCAGCAATATCTGCCTCAAGTGGATCACCTCAAAATTAAATACCCTCTGTTAGCGTCGTGCAGTGATGGCTGACGTTTCTGGATCTTTTAATACTGATTTCTTTCATGGCAGGGGAATACACAGCCGGTTCCCGTGCCTCGCGCGTGCTGAAATATCTTCACAACTAATTAATTTTTGTCAAATAGAAATTGTTCATTTTGGCTTCCACGTCTCAGCTCGCAATATGATGAGTGTGTGCATTGAATAGTTTGGCCCAGTGAGGAGATGGAAGGCTTGAAGTGATGAGGGATGGTACCTACAAATGACAGAGAAGCCGATTGTAGCAGATTCTGAACATTTGTCTTCCCACACTCGCGCCGTGTCTCCCTGGCCAATTTGTCTGGTACCTGCACAGGCAAAACATTGTTCATCCCAGTTTGAGAAAAAACAGATCTCCCAGGAGACGCAGGCTGGTGTTATTCTTTTCCTCTGCGTAGCCTCCCACTGTTTACCTGACACTTGTGCAAATAAATGGTGCTTCAACATCTGTTGAGCTACAGTGTCTCAATAGAGCAGTAGATGAGCAAGTGCTCATCAGGCACACAAATGTGCCAAATGTGTAATGCTTTCTGTGGGAGGCTTTTACTATGTTTTTTTTAAACAAGTACATGTAGCAGAATAACAAGAGGATTCACTCAGACAAGCTTTTGGTTTGGTGTTACACGAAAAGGAGATTAATTCTGTAAACATTATCTTTCTCTAATTCTAGGACACACTTGTTTACATGTATCATATTTGTACTCCATACAACTATCGGTGAGCTTCTACATCTCAAAGATTCTCAATAGAAGTGATTATCTGGCCCATAGAAATGCACATGGATTCATAGATTTCCCATTGTCAATAGATATGCCCTGCTGTGCCGTGACTCAGTAGCTACTGTGTTGTTTGTCAACCAGCTGTACAATACTGGAAATAGAATTAGCCTTGATTTGAGACCATGAAAATGTAGCTGTCATTATACTCTGTAGTAAGCGTCGTAGCATGTGTTCTGCTTACCGTCCTCATTTTTTGCCAAAGTGACTTTGAACTGTTGACTGACAGGGCAGCGACAGCGAATACGAAATGGATCAGAGTCGGCAGAAGACCCACTCCTTTGTTAACCACTACATCAGCGACCCCACCTACTACAACTCCTGGCGGCGGCAGCAGAAGGGCGTCACTCGTCCACCGGCGTACGGCTACTCCCAGCCCGAGCCCCTGGTGGAGCAAGAGTCACGACAACACCCACCCCCCGTACCCCCCCTGCCCCCTCTTCCCCCTCTCCTCCCCCAGAGTGCCCAGTCACCACAGCCCCAGTGCCAAGGCCAGGGCACCCTCTTCAGGCCTAAGGGAAGCCGGACTCCCACCCCCTCCCTGCTGTCCTCCGACCCCCCCAGCCAGCACAGCACCCTGTACCGGCCCCCCAGCAGCCTCGGCTGTGCCGCTCAGGCACCTACCGCGGGCTTCTCCTCTTTTGTTTGACACACAGCTCTCCTTCCAATAACAACAGGACCCTGAGGACGAAACTTTGATTTTTGTTGTTGTTGGTTTATTTGTATTTTGCTCCTTTTCTTCTTTTTTTTTTGATCTTTAGTTCTGTCTTACCGACAGAGTTGTTGCTCAATATAAAGCATTGCAGGCATCTTAAATAGTGCTTTCTCCTCTGTGAAGAGTGTATGTATGATTGTGCTGAGTGTGTATGGTTGGTCAATCTGTGTAATATGTATTTTATGAAAAGACAATCATTTGAAAGTTTTTGTGTTGCTTTAGCAAATTAATTTGAACGATCATCGATGTAAACAAGAGAGAACAGGACCAGAAGTTCTGAAAAAGAAATCCTTGTTTTCAAACCCCTGTATTATTGTTTAACATGAGAGCTTTATTGAAAACAACCACCTTAGAACCATATAGAGTATGGACCACTTGCATTGCTGAGACTGGACAATGGAAAAACTGACTCTTATGGAACAAGCGATGCCTAACAAAGGACAAAATGTTGTGAGAAAATGACTCTGGGTTGGAGAGAGGCACTTGCGGTCACCGTAGCCCTCAGCTGCCTTTAAGTTTCTCACTCTGCCTAATCATTGTTGGAAATGCATTGTGTATTTACTATATGTACTTGTCTCATCTTGTTTACCAGATATTTATATCAAGCAGCTTCAAGCTCAATATTTTCAGAGCATCACTAGTGAAAATGTTATGAATCACATTAAAGCATTGTGGCACCTTTATAGTAGTCTGAGGATGTTGATTGTGTGCTCATGTCAGTAGATATACAAGCAAAGGCAAGCTTTATAATGTGTATTTGTTTGCTTTCATGTTATTCACAGAAAATTACTAAGACCCAAACGCACAAATCCCCTTGGTTCCTTAGATGCATACACTTATCGGCCACTTTAGTAGGTACACTTGTTCAACTTCTCATTGAACTCGATCATCTAATCAGCCAGTCACATGGCAGCAACTCAGTGTATTTAGGCATGTAGACATGATCATGATTAAAGTTCAAAGCAAGCATCAGAATGAGGAAGAGAGGTGACATGTTTTTTGTTGTCCGGTGGGTTGAGTATTTCAAAAACTGCTGATCTACCTCATCAAAATTTAAAATAGAAGGTCCCAATGGTAGGGTTGGGATTTGGTGTAAACAACAATAAATATAGATCTATCCTGCCTCCTGCCTTTGTTTTAGGCGGGTGCTGGTGTAAAATGGTCTGTATTTGTATAGCGCTTTACTAGTCCCTAAGGACCCCAAAGCGCTTTACACATTCAGTCATCCACCCATTCACATACTGGTGATGGCAGCTACATCGTAGCCAAAGCCACCTGGGGTGCACTGACAGAGGCGAGGCTGCCGGACACTGGCGCCACCGGGCCCTCTGACCACCACCAGTAGGCAACGGGTGAAGTGTCTTGCCCAAGTACACAACGACCGAGACTGTCCAAGCCGGGGCTCGAACCGGCAACCTTCCGATTACAAGGCGAACTCCCAACTCTTGAGCCATGATCGCCCCATGGTGTGAGGGGTACTTACTTGGCATATTTTGGGCCATTTTGTACCAATTGATCATTGTTTAAGGGCGCAGCCTACCTGAGTATTGCTGCTGACCACGCCCATCTCTTTATTTGGCTGCTTCCAGCAGGATAACACACCGTATCAGAAAGCTCATCTCAAACTGGTTTCTTGAACGCTACACTGCACTCAAATGACCTCCATAGTCACCAGATCTCAATCCAATACAGCAAATTTGGGATAGGTTAGAGTAGGAGATTCATATAATTGATGTGCAGCTTAAAAATCTTCACCATCTGTGAGATGCTGTCAGGTTTGTATGGGCATCCAGTGCATGTATTATTAACAAGCATATGAATCATTATATATTAATAGCTGTCAATGAAAGAAAATAATAACTCATTTTGGTTAGTTTAAAAGAGAATGGAGAGTATCCATATCCACTAAGGGTTTCACAATGCAATAGATTTTACCTTCAGCACAAAACCTTTACGTTTCAAAACTACCTCAAATTTTGGGGTGTTTCTTGATGTACTGGGAAGAAAACATGACATCAGTCACTTACAAAGATACAAAAGAGTAAATGATAATGTGCGGCAGGAGAAAAAAGTATGATGATGTGTGAAATCCGTCAGAATGGATTCTCACTTTTTTTGTTCATGTTACAAGGTGTGATTGCATTTATATAATTTCTGAATACATGATTCGTGTTACAGCTCATGGTACCATAGGCATATATTATAGTGAGAAATTTTCTAGGACATTTATGCAAAGCTGTCTCTGTGTACATCATTAAAAAAGAGAAAAAAGCAGAATAGCCATGTTAATGCTAACTCTTTAGAATAAAACATTCTATTTTGTAATGACCTTTTCCTCATAAATCATAATGAAATGGTGGAACACTAATGAAAATAATTACAGGATTTATGATTCTGACATAAAGAGAATTAGCAACGAACTTATTATAAAGGAAATCGATACCATTTTAAAACCTGTAGAAATTAATTTTGCACACACAGTCTTAAGTAGAGCATTTTGTATAATCTGGAATGCAAAGTCATTTTTAAGTGACACCTAATCCTACAGTGTACAAATGACCCGAATCTTAAACGAAACCATAATTGGGATGCAAAACAGCATGAGATACTGGGAAGAATTTGAAGAAGGACCTGATCCAGTGCAAGCACGCTGAAAATCCTAGGGATGGTTGGACAGGTAATCCCTTTATTTCGGGCCAGAAAACATTGATCTTAACCAAAGAACAGAAGGATCAGGCTCAAAGGTTTAGGGGTAAGGTGAAAGCAGAAAACATCTTTCCACCATGGATATATTATATATAAATATGTAATTCTTCCGACTTGACTGAGCTCTTCACTCTAAGGAGATCACAGACAAATCTTCTGCTCACACACATTCAAGCCAAAGAGAGTGAGACAGAGACAGAAAGCGAGGCGCTCACGCAGATGGGGACAGAGAGCAGGAAAGAGATAGATCTGCAAATCTGGCACAGTTTTACATTTCAGTGAAACGTCTCCTCATGGGACTGACTTAAACAAGATTTGTCCTATTTCTGACTGTGTTTGTTGGGGTTCATAAGACCGCATTGGCAGCACAGTTAACTTGTCTGGTTGACTGGCAGGGGCCAAGTTATGGTGTGTGATAAAGAGAAAAAATAGAAGTTACAGCTTTCAAACTGTTTTAATGTGGGGAAGAGTTATTGTTAAACCGGAAGTCTTCGAGTTTATCTTATTTCACTCATAGATACAGTACACATAGTGTATTTCCACTACATACACTTAGCTCAAGCCTCTTCTGCCAGATTAGTTAAAAACCTGAGGAGATGCTAATTTCATGAACACTGTCAGCTCCCCCAACTGTTTTCTTTTCACAACATTTCTCTGCAGTATGCAGAATTTTTTTTTATGCACTAGTTCAATCAAGCAGAACTGCCTAAACATTTGCCATTATACTTGCCCTTATATGTAGTGAAGAGCTAAATTGATCTCAAACTGGGCAAAGTTACGTATTTTGGGGAGAGGTGACATGGCTAAATGGTCATCTTGCATCCAGTAGCTTCACAGCCACCCTACTCCAGTCTGCAAACACTATATTGATTGATTGAATCTTTATTTTGAACATGTTAAAAAAGTACAACAACATAGAATTAAAAGAGACAAATAAACAAAGCAAAACAAAAAGAAAACGAGCAACCACAACTACAAATATCTTTTATGTTCAAAAAGGAGCAGGAAGAAGCATGAGCTTATTTAATCCCACCCCTTTTCCACTATCTAGTAATTTATAGACTACCGAAATACCTCCTTGCAATCACATTATATGTCATGTGTATTTTTTTTTTATTATTTATTTATTTTATTTATTTATTTATTTATTTTTTAATATATATACATATATGTTTCTATCTATCCATACATACGTATTTACACATACGCACATATACACATTTTCAATAACCCCATTAACACCTCAAAGGATACACAACCTACAAATATATATATACCCATACCAACATACCCGTGCACCCACACACACATGAAAATATTAGACAAGAACACCCTATCAAATCTCTACCTCCTCCCTGTACCCTGTAAAAACCATCTCCTTAAACCGCTTTTTAAACTGTGCCATGCTCGGACATTGCTTTATATCTTTACTTAGTCTGTTCCACAGTTTCACTCCACACACAGAGATGCAAAAACTTTTTAATGTTGTACGGATACGAGGATGTTTTAAATTTAATTCCCCCTTCAAATGTATAAAGTTTATATTGAACGTTTGAGAATGAGAGCAAAAAGCCAGATGATTTTAATTAATGTCAAACGACAGAAACGAGAACAGCCGAGAATACCTAAAGAATGGGGTGGAGTGCAGCCCAGACAATATTGGATAAAAAATGATTTTCTGATGTTCCATTAGACAAAGGTGTCAAAGATAGGTTAACTGGTGATTCTAAACGCACCGCAGGTGTGGATGTGAGAGTTATTATCTGTCTCTCTGCGTTGGCCTTGTGATGTGCTGGCTATCTGTCCAATGTGACCCTTTAATCTTGCCCAGTATGAGCTGCGATCCTAAGTGGGATAAGAGGTTCAGAAAATGGATAGAAGAAAGGAAATCACCTCCATTATTAAAGAAAATACGATTTTTTTCTCCTTTATATCCACCTGGCAGTTGCTTAAAAAAACTCACTTCATACAACTCCAAATGAAAAGGAAGAGTAGTACAGCATGAAATGTTAATAAAACAGAATGTGATGATTTCTAAATCAGAAAACCCCATAATTTACAACAGAAAACAGAACTCATATAAAATGTTTTAACTGAGACATATTACTGTTTTATGAATGATATTAGCTTCAAGTAATTAGGTTAACTGGCAACAGTTTCACGGAAGTAAAGATGGGCTGAGGTTCAGCAGTTTACCCAATTCAAAACACTTTGAGAAATCACTGTCTTTGAACACAATTCAACGTGTCATCCACAAATGCAGGTCTTCTCTGTCACACAAAGAAGAAGCCATATGTGAGCATGATCCAGAAACACCATCTTCTTTGAGCCAAAGCTTGTGTAAATGGACTGAGGCAATGTGGAAAACTGTTCTGTGGTCCGGTAAATTGAAATTTGAAATTATTTTTTGAAAAACATGGACACTGTAACCTCTGGAAAAAAGACAAGAGTGAACATATGGCTTGTTAGTGGCACTCAGTTCAAACCACGGGCTGCTGTTACAAGAAGATGGGATACTATAATCAATCAATCAATCTTTATTTATAAAGCACTTTTCATACAAAAAAATGTAGCACAAAGTGCTTTACATGGTTAAAAGCAGCCCACCACACCCCGCCCTCCAACTCACTCCCCACACTTTCATTAACATAAGCGATGTGAATACAGACATATCCCCCCCCCCACACACACACACACGCACACTTAAAAAGTAAAATTGGACTGGGTACGCATGAGCCAAGTGAGGAAACACTATCACAGGGAGCCGTCTGCACCGGAAGCTGGTCACAGACCGCAGCCTCCAGGCTAGGCACACAGCAGGAGGGAGGCAAAGAAGCCTCCCAGCCAGGCTGAGAGGACCCCCAGAGCCCCAGCAGCCACGGTCGATCACAGCCCCGGTGCAGAGAGCGCCCTCCGAGGAAACACTGGAGATATGACACAATAGGATATATACAGGGTAAAAAGATAAAATAAATAAGAACGGGATACAATATAAATATAAATATAAATATAAATATAAATAGAGTAAGAAGATTAAAAAAGGAATAAGAATAATAATAATCAATAAATATTAGGTAAAACCTAAATTAACAATAGAATAACAGGATAGAATAAATAAGCATAAAATAAATAAACGTTAAGTAAAAGCTAAATTAAAAAGGTGGGTCTTGAGCCTGTTCTTAAAAACATGTACGTTCTCTGCGGCCCTGAGCTCCTCCGGCAGGCTGTTCCACAGACGAGGACCATACCACTGAAAAGCTGCCTCTCCGTGAGTATGTGTCCTGACTTTAGGGACAATCAAAAGGCCAGTACCAGAGGACCTCAAGGGCCACGAGGGTTCATATGGTAAAAGCAGATCTGAGAGATAAGAAGGCCCAAGACCATTAAGACATTTAAAAACCAATAAAAGAACTTTAAAATCGATCCTGAAACACACGGGGAGCCAATGCAGCGATTCTAAAACCGGTGTAATGTGGGCCCGCCCTCTGGTCTTCGTCAGCACACGAGCTGCAGAGTTTTGTAAAAGTTGTAAAGTTGAAATATTCTTTTTAGGAAGACCAGAGAGCAGGGCATTACAGTAATCAATGCGACTGGTAATAAAAGCATGCCTCAACATCTCCGTGTTGGCCCGAGAGAGAATAGGGCAGACTCTGGCTATATTTTTTAGATGATAAAATCCAATTTTGGTTACATGTTTAATATGTGGGATAAAACCAAGCTCAGAGTCAAAAACAACACCCAGGTTTTTCACTTGTATGATTAAAACTTCAGTTTTGTTCTGGTTAAGCTGTAAAAGGTTTTCTGCCATCCAAGATCTTATATCTAAAATACAGTTAAAAAGGGCATCCATTGAGGTGGTTCGGGCATCTGACAAGGATGCCCCCTGGGTGCCTCCTGGGTGAGGTGTTCCAGGCATGTCCCACCGGGAGGAGGCCCCGTGGCAGACCCAGGACACGCTGGAGAGATTATATCTCACGGCTGGCCTGGGAACGCCTTGGTGTTCCCCCGGATAAGCTGGAGGAGGTGGCTGGGGAGAGGGAGGTCTGGGCCTCTTTGCTTAGGCTGCTGCCCCCGCGACCCGGCCTCGGATAAAGCGGAGGAAGATGGATGGATGGAGGGCATCCATTGGTCTGGTGTCATCAGGAGACACCGAGATGTACAGCTGAGTGTCATCAGCGTAACTGTGAAAGTTCACTCCATGCCTCACCGCCGAGAGGGAGCATATACAAATTAAAAAGTACAGGGCCTAGAACCGACCCTTGAGGCACACCACATGTCATTTTATGGATCTTAGAGGAGCATGTATCCATACTCACCATAAACGTTCTGTCTGAGAGATAGGAAGTGAACCAATTGTGTACAGCACCAGAGAGGCCCACCATGTGTTTCAGTCTGTTTAAAAGAATAGCGTGGTCTACTGTATCAAAGGCTGCGCTTAGATCCAGTAGCACCAGGACTGAGAGCTTTTGGGAGTCCCAGTTACATCTAAGATCATTAAAACCTTTAGGAGAGCAGTCTCTGTGCTGTGGTTCACCTTAAATCCAGACTGGAATATCGCCAGGATCTGTCTATCATTCAAAAAGTCATTAATCTGAGTAAAAACAAGTTTTTCTAAAATTTTACTTAAAAATGGTAAGTTGGATACAGGTCTGTAGTTATTAAAATCATTACAATCCAAATTGCTCTTCTTCAGAAGGGGCCTCACCAGGGAAGACACCCAACTAAAGAGAGCAATTCATCATGTATAAAAGCTCAGCTTCAAAAAATCCATAAAGTGTTTTAAAGAGTGAAGAAGGGATTGGATCTAAAAGACATGTGGTGAGTCTCACTGTGGAGAAAACCTTCTTAAGGTTCTCAGCATTAACCAGGATAAAGCTGTCCAGTGTCTCCTCAGGTACAATCGAGCCCTCAGATGTGTTTAAAATCATATCGCGAGAAGATAAAATATCAGATCTGATGGCGCTGACTTTTCCCCTGAAGTATAGAGTATAGAGTATAGAGTGTCTGTCTACGTTCTCAGCCATCCAGGTCACAGTAATGTAAGGAGCTTGGAAAGAAAAACAACTAGACTTCTTTAAGTTACTTGAAGATGTTTCACCTCTTATCTAAGAAGCTTCTTCAGTTCGAGTCCCTGGTATGTGGCTCATGTGATGAGGCACATGATCAATAGTGGGTCAGCAACACTCTTTAGGAACACTCCCACAAGGCTTAAATACCAAGGGAGTTTAAGTTTACTCTCATCATAAAAAGCCATATTCTCTCATCAGCTGGTGGGACAGATCCTCGGAAAAAAGCAAAGGCAGAAATAACTTTAAAATATTTGTAAAGGACGCCAGGACATGCAGTTAAATACGGAACATTGTGGTTTCAGAGAACAGCGTGGAGAGACAGACTTGCGTCACCACATACCTTGTGAAGTACGAAAGTGAATAGTCATGTCATTGGGTAGAATGACTTGTGTCCTTTAGTAATTATCAGCCATTCATGCATACCTTTCTCCTGAGGTAAAACCTGGGGTGCATATTTCTGCTTATTTGCATTACAGAAGGTACTAATGTGTGGACACTGACCGATGTCAGCTCATCAACCACAAGTTCAATACACAAGATCAATGCACAAGATCAAAGGGTTTGTTAACTCAATACAGTCTTTGCTGTTGTCAGAGAAAAATGTGTGGACGTGTAATAATTCTGACTAACATCCTTATTGGAACTGTAAAAGAAATGAAGGGCAAAGCTCACCTTTAAGCAGTTTGGCAATGTCATGCCTTCAAATCCCTCTGAAAACACCAGTCCCGTATAAATTTATCTTTGCCAATTTTTACTGATTTATTTAATACTTAAATCTTAAAACATGCAATGCTAGGCACTAAAACGATGACATCATTTCCCCTTTGACAAATGAACAAAGATATTCTCTACTCTTGCTGTCCGAAAATATCTAATAAGGCAAAAGTAAATGAGTATTGTATAATACTAGAAAGGATGTGAAGAATCATTTTAAAGAATGCGCAACGCTGCTTATTGATAAATGCTTATTACACCTTGGAATATAATAGCATCAATAAAAGGTTTTCTTGGTACATTAATTATTAAGTATTTAAACTGGTATGTAAACCTATTTATATATTTATTATTAAAGATTTAATAAATTATCTTCGAGGTTTCCTTTGTGTCAGTGCGTCAAGGCAGTCTGAGTGGCCCCATGCTGGCACCCTGTGTCTTTAAGGACCCATGTAAAGAGGGCGTGTTCAAGCGCACTACCGCAGCAGGCGTTGTAGTGAGTTCATGCGCTTCAGAGTAGCAGCAGCGTTTGTAAGGATGTTGTGACAGCAGCTGTAATATTTCTCTAAAAAAACCGCCACACTCACGGGTCCATCCGCGTTGTTTGGAGCAGAAAGAACTAATCTGAGCGCCTCACAGCTTGTTTCGTTTGATGAATGCACCCTCATTGTTGGTCTGCTGGGGGCCTAAAAGTGGAGCAGCACCCGGCTTTTATGAATGGGGATGCTCGGTAAGCGTGTGTACTTTAATATTTGTTCTTGCACTTAACATAAAACTGATCTTCTGGGTTGTGTGTGCACTTCAAGGACGCGTTTTAAACCGACATTTTATCGGCCCGTTCACCTGCGCGCACGGGGCTGCTCATGCTTCTAGTCCGCTGGCCTATTATTGTTCTCCTGCTATTGACCCACCCAGAATCAGCGCTTTATTGTATATGATCGAACCAAGCTGATCGGCAGTGAGTGCAAGAGTGAATCAAATGCTGCGGAATTAGCGCTTATTTCTTTGTGTGTCTGTTGTCGAAGGAAACGAGCCATTTTGTCCTCTCAGAAACAAATTGAGTTTATTTGTGTTTTTTGTTTGTTAGTTTATTTGGGGATGCTTTGAGGTTTAAGCGGGTGTTTCCATGTTTCATTTTGCTTTAACCCCTGACTTTACTACAAACGACAACTCCCATAGGCCTGATTATTAGAACACATGATAAACTTAAAAAATTCTCATAATTAGGCCACTAACGTGTTTGATGGCTGTGCGTATTGGGGGTCCTTCATATATTTTTAAAACACTTTGACTTGCTTCTGGGAACTAATTCTAGAGTGAGTGGAAGGTGGTGAAGGGCGTGATTTGGCACATTTCCTCGAGGTGGCTTTGACATTATCAGATAAGGCTGGGAAAGAAAGATACGTTATACATTTTGTGCCTCCACTTGGAGTGCACATTCACTTTGTCCAGGTCTTTGTACAGTTTTCCTGGTAAGGCTGGCGCTTGATGAGTTCACTGACTGGTAGTGTGAGGTAATGGGCCTCAGGTCAGCGGGCTATCTCTCCATCACCCTGCACTGATAAGAACTTACAGCAATTGTCTGAAGACATGATCTTATCAGAGGTCTGTGCTTGTGAGGAAGTTACGGTGGCTTTTAGGAAATTTGACCTGCCTTTTTCAAAATGTGCAAGGGCCTTTTGTGAGATGTGAGGTTGTCTTGGAGTGGTGTGATGGATTCAGGTTGATGACACTGCAAACATGCAAGCATAGTTGACCAGATTTACATGTTTTAGGCTTTCTTTAGCCTGTTTACTTTGTATTTTATACAAAGAGACATGATTTTAAACCAGCCCGCACAAGTTCTGCTCCCTATGCAGAGTTCTTTTCTTCTTCTTCTTCTTCTTCTTCTTGTTTAATTACAAAGTTGGTGTCTAATTGCCTGCAGGAGGTGGTTAGTGCCCGAAGGTGAAAGTTATCCTTTCCTCTTGTGTTGTTGGACACTGTGCCAAGCACCCTGTTATTATGCACAGCACAGTGTAGACAGGATTTGTTGGCTCGTATCCTGGGAAGAGCAACCTGCTAATAAGTTTGTTTACAAGAGCAAGCAAAGTTGCTCACTTTTAATGTGGATATTCCAAAATACATCTGCGGTAATGCTGAAGGGAAACTCAGTTATTTGTGGCTACTGGCTAAATAGTCCTGCACCCATGTTTGCAGTTTGTGTGCTCATTTGAGGCTGTGTGTGTGTCCTGTCCAGCCCCTTCACATTCCAGGAAATACCAGTATAAACTGTTTTGTTTTTTTTGTGTTTTCTTTTCCCGGAATTCCTCTGAGGATGGTAGTAGGGAATATCTGGGTTACTTTGGAGAAAAGCCTTGGATTTGAACTTTTCTTTCAATACTTACACAGTACAGATGTATTTTAGCCAGTTTGGCTTCTGACATATGGCAACTGTCATTAGTTTTCTGCCACTTACCTTTTCATTACCTTGTCCAAATATCAAATACTGAGAGTTTATCATATGACAGTGTGTGAATGCTGTGTCTGTTTGGTTTTTTTTTTTTTTTTTTTTTGCCTTTTGTTTGGCTGCATTGTGTTCTAGTCCTATCCTGCATGCTGCTTTGTTGCACTGTATGCTGGGGCCTGTTAGCAAGAGGTAAATGTTTGTTCTGTTTCCTTGTTACTGGATGCACGTATTGCCTGGAGTTGATGTCATTGTACCAAAAGACAATGACAGGGACTTCTGTTTAAACTCCAAATGTGATCAGAAATGTCCTCTTTCACTCTATTTGATTTGTTGTTTAGCATTTGTGTGACATTCATTGTCCATTACAATTGTGCCATAGATACACAAGCATATTTATTTTATTTAAAATAAGAAAATAAACAGAGTTCGTCCATGTCCCACCAGCCTGTGCTTTCCTTTGCTTGTCTGACCTCATAGTTATGGCACTGCAGCACTTTCAAACAGGAGTCTCCAAATCCTATTGCTTTTCTGATTTCTAAAATGTTTTCTGGTTTTCTTTCCATCAAGGAGAACAGATTTCTTCCCAAATGGTTCAAAGTAGAACCTCATTCATCTTCTGCAGCACTTAAAACACCCACCACACAGACAGCTGGGCCTGAGGCCAGAGCTGTCAACAGCTGTTGTGACTCAGCTACCTGGTGTGGTAAAGATCCGGTTGTAATCGTTTTCAAAAACGATTAAAGTCACCTGGACCTGACGCTCTCCATGTACTGATACATATTGCGTTTGGAGTCTGCTTTTACACACACAATGTCCTACAGGCTTATTAAAACAGGGTGTCGATGGAGATATGAGCTGTTTGTTTGACTAGCCTGTCTGTAACACAGTATTATGGAGAAAAGCCTTGTTTACGTTATGAGTGATCAGGAAGGGCAGGCTGAGAAGATTTCCGGAGGGATGGGAGGGTTTACTGCCTAATTTTCTCCCTGCCCTTCCTGTGGATGTACCTTCCAACACGTGTCTTCATTAAACGGCTCCATCATGTGCAGCTATGTATGTCCAGCCTGTCCTTTTGGGAAGTTCTTGGCTAATTGCTTGTTTTGAAGAGACTGATTTTCAGTGATGTGTCTCAGTGGTAATTAAGTTATGCTTTTGCAACTGTGTGCATCCACATTTTAAGAATGCTTAAATGTCTTCGTGCATACAGAAGGGGACAGTTGTTAATGACTTAAGACTAGTCGTTGATCTTGCAGATCCAGCTGGAACAGGATGGAAAAAGTTGGAAAGGTATTAGCTTAATGTTAAGTGGTTGCCTCTGCCATGCTCACTCGTTGATATTGCCAGCGTGAACCTGCTTTCCGTCAATTCCCAGTAATTATTCCGAGACACTCTAAATGCCTCTAAATGCATGTTGTGCCTCCCACCCTCTGTTTGTATTTAGATAGCATGCCCAGTACACAAATAACGTTGTTGTCCAGCCATATTGGCTCCATTTTCAGTAGCGCAATAGTAACTTTTTATTCTGATCAGAGATGATAGCAGAGCCGGGATGGATAACATTGTTTGTCTATAAAAAGGCATTGTAGATCCATGAAAATAATGTTTATCAGCCTTGTTTAACCCAAAGAATACTTTTCATTCTTGAAGCGCATTGCAGCATTATTGTTTTTGCCATCCACTGATTGTGCCTGTAATAGAAGCTGTCAGTTTGATCACAGCAGAGGACGGAGAGAAAGAGATGCTGTGTCATGTCTGGAGGCTGTGTTGGCTGTAAATGTAAAAGAGACAAGTCATCCCCTCTTGGGTATCTGAGTTCAGCTGGTGCACGTCGAGCATGCCTGTTTTCTGCCACAAACCCTTTCAGTGACTGCCGAGGTGTCACCTTCTGTCCTGGTCTTCATCACTTTTCTTCCTTCCAGCTGGATGATTTGCTTTACTTGTAAATAGCACCAACTTGAATAGTCTGCATGGTGAATACAGTGGCATTTTCAATTTGAAAGTGTTGCTTCGTGAATGTTGGTAGAGTTCCACGCTAGCCGCTTTCACCTCTTATGTTGAGAAAACGCCTACTAGCTTTGTCGTAAAATGAACAAATGTGTGTAAATAAGCAAAAACAAAACAGTTGTGCAGGAAACCGGCACACACTGGTGTCTGTCATGCAAACAGACCTAAGCCACAAGTCTGCAACCTAGCTAGCACATTCCCCACATGTCAAATATGAATATTTGTGGTAGAGCATAACCCACTTCAGGCTAGTTTTAGTGATCATGGTTTGTATATTGATCTATCGCCTCAATATACATCCTGATATTTCAAGAAAATTTGTGAGGATATTTATGACGATAAAGGAAAAAAAGTAAACGTATAAATAAATAAAAGATGTTTTCCATCCGATATTTTTCAATGGCTCTACTGTCACTGATGACACACTTCCTAATTTTCAATCGAAACAAGGTGCGAGCAGTGACAGCATCATTAGCATGCAACAGTCATGACACAGCATAAATTAAATGTAAGCTAAACTTCTAAGTAAAAGTATAAAATAGCTGCTTAAAACTTTAGTATAACAAAACCTAAAGTCCATTGACCCGGAGCTTGCATAATATTGTCACATGAAAAAAATGAATAGATATTTTCTACCTCTTGCTAAAAGCCCTGCTTTTCCATCATGTTACCGCATAATTTAATCCATCCAAGTAATTTCCATTCATCATTTGCTCTTCCTGTCGTACGGCGCGCAACCAGCGAGTGCTAGCGATGCTTGATTGATTAGTTTGTTTACTTTTGCACATCGCCAGCTACTAGTATCTCCTCCTCCTGTGCCGTCCTAGTCTGTAACTCGTTTGTTTTCCACCTTTAGCAGGAAGAGTTCTCTCACATATTTTGCAAAGTGCCGCACTTTGCTGGAGGTTTTTGAGGTCGTTCTCTTCTTAGGTAACAAAATGTCATCGATTTGTAGCTCTTGTTCCCAAACGTGCTTCTCCTTGTTGTGCACATTAGGAAACGTAAACATATGATATTACACTATATGACACTTTTATTTAATTTTTTACATGTACTGAATGATGTGATGACAAAGGTCTTTATCAGCACAAAACAAAAGCTGTAAAACTTGTGAAAATACAATTTAAAAGTCCAAAATTTATGCATTTATTCACATTTTGCAAAGCCTTCCAGTGGGCGGATTGTTGGGCGGATTCTGGCCCGTGAGCTTTGTTTGGTTTACACGATGGTTTATCAATGCAATGTTATATTTTTAACACTCTTAAAAGTTCTTGTCAGTTTGTTCTTGCCGCTTCTCTCAAATATTCCCCTCACTGTCTAAGGATAGAAACGGATTTGGTACTCAGCAACATGAATACCAATTCAAAAACCCACAGGCACTTTTATTAGCAGGAAGGCTCTAAAAACCTCTTGTTCTTTGATCCCTACAGAACGGTGTGCCCCACTGGGTGAGGTGTGACACTAACACAGCATATCTCCTAACAGCAGCTTGTGAGGTATTTGTGGTCACAGAAAAAAGAACAAACCCCCCCCCCAGAAACAATTTTATCTTCTGGTCCCTGTGTTATTTTTCAGAGGAATTGAATGGTTGAGATGTTTTGTTAAACTCTCTGTGATTATTGATGTTTCTACATTCATCATTTTCTGGAAAATGGGTTGTCTTGGGGTGTGCGATTTCCTGATTTGACTGCATGTCCATTTGGGGCTGTCGTGCACTGAAGTTTCCCGGAGTGTTTGGTGATGTGCCCAATTGTCCTGTTTTGTTCAGCCATTGGTGTTTTTCTTTAAATATATGAATAAAGAAACAAAACATATCAGGGCTTATTTAGTGTGATCGTGTCTGTTCTGAAATGTTTTAGCTTCCGTGCTATATAGGATCTGCATGGTGAAATTGGTGGCAGGGTGTAAACGTACCAAAGATACCCTCTCGGTCAACACGTCTGAAGCTGCAACACCACAAGCGAATGGCACGTCTAGTTGATTGCCCCAAATGGACTATTTAAGCAAGGGCTAAATTTGGCTTTAGCGTAAGAAAAAGGGCTTTATTTGTAATTTCTCATTAGAGCAGTATGTTTTCTCATTGCTGTATTTATCTCAGAGGGCATCATCAGCTTGATGTCTGTTGTCCCCCGTTTGTTTGATTGAGAGATAATGTGATTTCCACTGTTTGTCCTTTGGCTGCTCCTTCCTAAATGAGATATTCAGGCCCGCTAACTGAGCTACATGGCAGATACCTATCTACTAGAGGCCATTTGTCTGCGTAATTAGTAGAGTATGTGTGTGAGAGTCTGTGCTAGCCTGTTACTGAGCAACTGTGTACCTCTTGGTGGTGTTGCACTTAAACATTTGGGAATAAATTAGGGTTTTCACAAGCAATCAGAATGTTTACAGATTGCTTGATAATTGCAGTATTTTTCAAGCAGAGTAGTTTTCACCATTTTTTTTTTTATTATTTTTATTTCCACACAGATTTAGGGTGCATCATGTGGCTTTTCCTCCCCCTAATGTCAGTTCACCCTCTGGTCATTCGATTGTCCGTCCAGGTCAGTGACTTCAAATGATGCGCACAGCGAGTCTGAACCCCTCCCGTCTTCCAGACAGCAGAATGCACAGAGCACAAAGAAGGCGCATCAATACTTAGTCCTGGAAATGGCCCATAAGTCATGGTTGAGACTCGGTTTATGTGTCTGCGAGTGATCTCTTGTGTTTCGGTATTGATTGGCTTGGTGCGAGAATATTGACAAGAAGTGAGAAGTTATGCTCGTCTAAGGTTTGCTGTCGAAAACGTACTGAATGCGGGTTAATTATCTCAGCGAATTTTGACTCGTAGGTTAAACTCGTAGCTATTTTTCTTTCCCCACTTCCTCCAGTGTGGCATTTGTTTATAGCTGTAAGAAATGACTGCAAATTTAGTGAGGTTACTGTTTCATTTAGCGCGCTCCTTTTTGACCTCTTTAGTAGAAGTAAAACAGCAGATTTTTTTTTTTTTTTTTCTTTTGCTCTTTTTTTCCTGACTGAGAGATTTCTTTTTTTCCCCCTCCAGGTTTAGAACTACTCCATAGCATAAATACATCTGGCAAAATGGGTTATAATACCGCTTATAAAAAAGAACAACATGAGGTGACTGAAGAAGTGGAGTAGCACTCACAACTGTTTGGAAACATTCCAATGTACTCGTGGGTACTGCAGTACGTGTGCATGCATGTACTGCTGCTTTTACTTAGCAGCTCACAAACACCACATCAAGGCAGGTCAGTCAACCCCATAATCTATACACATCAGTTTAGACAGCTCTAGCTTTCAAGAAGCTGTACTGTCAAACTGAAAAAATGCAGATGTGCTTCATTTGCTGTTCATCCCCGTTCCTGTCCCGCATTTTAGTGGGCTCTGTTGCAGTTAGATCATGAGTGTTGTGAAAGTTTGTTTATAAAGTCAATCCTCCCCCCTTCACCCCTGGTGCTGCGATCCAGCGGTTCCCACGCTAACTGCTGCCTTCTCAGGCCCTTTTCCACTCTCCATCTATATCTGCCACTCCCCCACCCCCCACTCGTGTGTGCACTTCCACAAATATGACAAAGCCATAAATATAGAAGAAGGTCTTGGGTTGAATGTAAATGTGGAACTGCAGCGTTTTTTTTTTTTTTGTTTTGTTTTGTTTTTTTCTGGTACGATGTGGTTTGAAGCTGACAATGAGAAGTCTGTCTGGTGGTCTATAGAAAGTTTCTGCATCCATATCCCTGCGATGGGCACCATAGAGCTTTTCAGCTTGATCCTGGCCTAGAGGGTGATATAGAGGAGTGGGAGGGAGGTTTTTACTATCTCCGCTTTTTTTGATCCAGTAGTTGTTGTTTTGTTTTTTTTTCTTTCCTGTGTTTATGCCACCCAGGAGCAACTATTCAGGAAAGAAAAGGCTGTTATTTTGGCTGGGTGTGAATATTTGGCCTTCCCTGAAACAAATCAGAACAGGCAGCTACAAAAATAAACACATTTCAGCAAAAAGTGACCTTGTTTATGTATCTTGTTGAAATCATTTGGAGTTCATGGAAAGTTTTGTCATCACAACTCAGCCTCTGGTTTATCGAGCTTCTTTGTTTTTTTTCTTTTCTACAGCACTGGAATATTTCTGAGTTTTAATCGATTTCCATTTTGGCCAATAGAAAGTAATAACACAAGGTGAGTGAGCACAGGCTATGGCTGACAGAAGGCCATACGTTGCATTCGAAGCCTGGAGCCGCCCGTAGCCTCTGACAGGAAACGCTGTCGCTTGCACGAGGGAGGGTGTTTCTATGGAAACCGAAGCAGGTGAAGGCATTAACAGGAAGCGGAGAAGAGACTCAGCTGGCAAAGACAGGGGGTGGAGACCGAAGAATGAGGTCAATGCACGCAAAAGCCTGCCACTTTTTACAGCTAAAATCTCTTCCAGCATAAACAGAAGTGACTTAAATATGTTTTAAAGGGCTTTCTTACAAGAAAGCTAAAGTCAAGGTTAAGTGTTCATCTTCCTGTCTTAGGTTAAGTAAACAAAGAAAACGGCACTATGAGCAAGCTAGAGAGACGCACGCTCAAGCCGGTGAGGTAAACCTTATCTTCAGACATGCTTATGCACAACCACAGAGATTTTCCATCCACAAGTCAGCTGTGCATGTGTTTTTGATGTCTTTGTGTGGAAACCGCTTGCACTTCACTTTGTGGGCCACCATGAGAGTGCTCTTTTCATGTGTATTTTATATAATTGGACTGATGGTTAATGAGACACCCTGCTCCTGCCCTCCAGTGCATCACCTGAGGAAACAGCGGTGTCTGGCTGGCTGCCTGTGGCGGGGTTTCCTCTGTCTGAGCTCTCAGTAATGTAGAAACCCAATTTCTGTCAGCTGTCATAAACCTCCGGGGTTTTAAACACCACTGCCTAAGATGGGGAATACATTGTGATTTCTTTGTTGCAATAATCCAGCTCTATAGTTAGATGACAGGGGTATCATTGTTTTTGATGCATGTATAATTGTCCTTTTGTCAGCAGAAGATAGTTTTCGGTCTTGCAGTGAAGTTATACTTTGCAAAAAAAAAAAAAATCTGTGGCAGCTCTCAGTTATCTTGCCTTGATTCATGTTGGTCTGTGGTTGGTGTTTTCCTCTAAGTTATAGCGCTGTTTAAGTAAAATCCTGTGGTAGTCTACTTTTTTTTTTTTTTTTTTTTTTTCTGCAGCGTATTTTAGAGTTCATCTCACAGAGTTTGCTCGTCATTATAGAGCTCAATAATTGATAGCTTCAGCTCTTGCAATTAGTGGCAACATTTGGAATTCCTTCATATGTTTTTCTTTCTTTCTTAGAATTAAAGGGCTGAATGTTGACTTTCTTGGCAACATAACTTAAAATCTATGCTTTAGATATAACATATAGATTCTTTCTTTTTGCTTTCTGCTGGTTTTGAGTCAGAATTTATTGTTTGAAATCGATTTGTGTGAGTGGACACACTTTGAAGTTGTTTTTTTTTGACAGAGTATCTAAACATAAACAATTTTGATTCGATTATGTCTGTTTCTAACTTATTGTGTGTTTTTTCCAGGTTCCCTGGCTGACTGGATTTAAGGACCATCAATATTCATTCCAAGATTTCAAAGAAGGACTTTCCCAAAGATTCAGGTGATCTTTTTGCCACCCAGCTACCTCTTAGTGCACAACAAAACCCCTGATCAGCCACCATGCCGATCTTAAAACAGCTAGTGTCGTCCTCCTCCCAGACAAAGCGTCGCTCCCGTATGGACCTGACCAGGGAGATGATCAGTGCTCCCCTGGGTGACTTTCGCCACACCATGCATGTAGGCCGCAGCGGTGATGCTTTTGGCGACACCTCCTTTCTCAGCACACGCTCGGGGGAACCCCCTCCTGAGTCCACATCCTTTCCTCGCTCTCCTCGGCCTGGGCTCCTGTCACGCACCTTTAGAAGCAGCAAGCGCTCCCAGTCAGTGAACAGAGTGGACCAACAGAAAGATGGCGCCCTGGTGGTCCCCGGAGGATCACCCACCTATGTAAAAAATGCCATGTCCCTTCCCTTTCTCAATGATGAAGACAGAGGCGACAGCATGGTGGCAAAGAGTTTGTCTTCAAGTCCGCTGAAACTCCACAGCGACTTGGATGGGAGAGGTGCGGTTGCAGCTACTCGCGCTTTAGAGCTGGAAGAGCAAAGTTTTGGTGAGCTGACTGAGCTCCCAGAGAGCTCAATTCAGTACGGAGGTGGAATGAAGCATGCAGTGTCGGTTATGTCTTTCCACGTTGACCTGGGTCCATCCATGCTGGGTGAAATCCTGGGTGTGATGGAGAAGGAGGATGATGATCTTGGCTACGAGGAGGGCAAGAGCAGCGAGGGCTGCACCTCGCCACTGCTTGGAGCCCATGGTGAGGAAGAGGTTTATGTAGAGGGTGAAAAAGATGATGAGGAGCAGGTGGAGGCAAATGAAGAAGCAGAAGAGCTGCAGCACCAGGCCTCTATGCATCTAGCCACCTCTATTGATCTGAGGCAGGAGGACGGAAAGCCTTACACTCCAGAGTACACTCCTGAGATACGCCCCAAACACTTGCAGCACCTAGACAGCTGCTCCATGTCCAGTTCTGGGTCTGCTGCTCTGGATGAGAAACCCAGCAGCCTGATCTTTGCAGGAGATACAGATAGCGCCACCTTCAGTGCCCCACCAGAGGAGGAGAGCAACTTTTCCTCTTTCTTGGAGGATGAAGATGATGAGATTCATGTATGAGAGTCTGGTGGAAGAAAAAAAATAAGAATAAGCTGTGGAAGTGGTTTATGTGCAACTGGCAAGTCCTTTGACAGTGTGGATTTGCAGTTAAATGGGAAGACGATACTGGAGTCAGGAACTGTGCGAATGGGCCTTTGAAGAAGATGGAGGGTTCCTCCTTTAAAGGGCTACAAAGAAAGAGTGACTGCTCCTTTAGGATGTGCCCAAACTCTGTCTGTCAGAGAGCCTTACCCTCCACTTCCTTTCTGTCAATCTGTGACTCCCTTTTGAACACCGAGGGAACTGACATGGAAGGGAACACACTTTCTGAATATGGAACATTCCAGAAGTAAGCAGGGAGTAGTGGTTAGAAAGGAACTTTTGTAGGAAAAACACTTTCCACAAGTAAAACTCAGTTCAGCCTTTCTCTCTCCCTCTCTCTCCCCTCTCGCTTGATGTGTCACATGTGCTTTTTTCATTCGGTTCGCCTCTTTTCTTCACTCTGGCTGTGGGACGTCATGAGGCCTGAGCTAAACAGAAGGCCTCTGTCACAACAGGATCACTGGTGGGTGTCTTGTCACAATAACGGGAGCTGTGGTTGTCACTGGTGTGTGAGGCCCTGCACTGAGCCTCTTTCATCTGAAGATATTATAGCAGTACCATAGATCTATCAGATTTCTTTCTCCCTTAGTATAACTTATGTATCTCAGGGTCTTTGTGACACTGTTTAAAGAGTACAATTTCCTGCTGTAAAGCTGGACCACAAAGCCAACACCAAATTATCTCCTTTCTTTGTAATTTACTGAGTTTCACATAGACTCTGTGAATTGTAGAAAAGGAAGTAGAGCTAACGGAGACGCATTTGGCTGAACTAAATAGAAAGCAAGGTGTTACTACAGCAAACTGGAGGTGTGAGGAGTAGTGTAGCCCACTCTTAGTTGTCTTTTATATCTTTTCTGATGCATTTTTCCTGATAATCTCCATTAATTAACACAAAGTGACTTTCCTTTAGTCGTGTCAAGTTCGAGTTGAAACCGAATAACCACTTCCTTCCTTTTTTTCGTTACATCTGAGCAACTGCAGCGGTGCAAGTGATCTGTGTAGAAGATTTTCATTACTCAAGGGGACTACCTATATGTGTAAACTATTTTCACCACTACGTATGAGTAGGGCTTTACTGTATATGTGACGGACGAATTACGTGTACCAGGAGGCACAAGTAAATCAGACACTACTAGTATTTGGTGTTAAATACCTGCTGTTTTCTCTACCTTTGTTAGAAAGAAATCTTTACTGTTTGTTATGTCTGGAGAGTGGATTTAAAAATAAAAAATAAAAAAAAAACAGCCAGCAATGGATGCAAGAGCATTAAGAAAAGATTGCTATTTTTGTGCAAGTTGCATAGTCGTTGCAGCTCGACTGCCTTTCTTGCATCATTAAAAGTCATGGCCAGAAAGTATTGAGGCTTAGTTGGGCTGATTGACTTCACTGCCTTAACTGAAACTGACAGATGTGCCAAATTATGATGTGTTTTTTTTTTTTTCTTCTTCTTTTCTCTCTCTTTGCTTTTGGGAGAGTCTGCCACTTGCATTTCACTTCCTTCTCTCTACCAGTATTCACTGTGTAAGTTTCAGCATGCAAATTAAGATAAGTGCTATAAGGTGTGATGTCCTGAAACTGAAGAGGTTGCATAACTGGATGTATATCACTCATGCACTACAAAATACACGCAAGTAAATCCAACTGTTAATTGGGTGCGAATGAGAAGTTGTTTGTGTTTTCTGTGTGATATTACACCTTATTTTTGTCCCCACTGTATATTTACAGCCTCTTTTCTGTACTGCTCAAAATAACCTATATTTTTCAATAAAAGCTTGAATACCTTCACTGTTTCATATTTGATTTTGTTTGTTTTTTATGTGAGTACATCAAAAAGCAGTGTGTGTGTTAAGTGCTACTCACTCAGCAGCATTAACAAAGGAATTCCTTGAGTGCCTCGTGTTTCCTGCTATTCACCATCTCTCCAAGCAGAGGAAGGAAGGAAGCAATTGAGACCTTATTGGCCTTAGTTGTACACTTTTCTTAAATATACAATAAAAAAGAGTTTTGAGTAAACCAGTGCATGTGGAGGAGAAAAGCATCTTAACTTAAAGGCTTAGTTTAAAAAATGTTTTGGTTAGTTTTTTTTTAAAAAAAAATCATGCAGGTGTGAGAGGGGTGAAAGATGGATTCAGGGGGAAAAGTTTATCACCAAGGAGTGCTGCATTGACAAATAGCGAAGACGGGCAATTTCTCTTACCTTGGTGATTGGAGGATGGATGAGCTTTTTACTCACCTGAGACCGGGATCCTGCTCATCATCGCTGACTCGAAGCTGCTCTGTCACTTTTGATTTTAAAGGCAGTGCTTTGGCTTTTCATGCCCTGGTGAGCCCCCTCGCAGCACGGGCAAAGTCCGGCGCGCTGTTTTGTTAACACTCGCTGCAGACTGTTCAAGGTCTTATCCTGCATCCCTCTGCATTAAAACTGCATTCAGAAAGCAGCGCTCCGTTTCTCTTTGGTGTCTCATTTCGATTCTACTCTTTCATCTCCACTTCAGGGAATGTTTAATCTCTTTCCACTTTGAGTTTTTCATAGTCACATTATGCCAGTGTCCAATCTGCCAGAGGGCTAGAAAAAGTCATTATTCTTACACTTGTGGTAAAGCAGCCCATTTATATTGATTGTTGTGGTCAATACAAACCAGTAGTGGTATTGATCCTTCTTTTCTCTGCCTTTATAAAGTCATTATTCTTCTCTCAGATTGTTAGGATTTTTCTTTGAGAGAGACTAAATCTTCCCTGTGCACCACTTTGGCATTTGATTCTGAAAATCTCAATTTGAATTACTTCATATAACTGAGTTATATAAATGGGTGACAGTAAAGGGAAAATCGCATTGGAATGAAGTTTCGGGGTCACCAAGAACTACCTCAGTGTACCTTACCACTGATTCCCCAAGTCCCTGGAACTCTACTGGACGTTGACAGATAATTGCTCATTTGACGTTTTCATGATGATGATAGTGACTCTATCTAGAGTCGTTTCCAAAAAAGCAGTTGCAGCACACACCATCGCATATGTTTTGCATAATTTTGATACTCATGGACGCCAGTAAGTAACTCTTTTATGGCTCGTGGATCAGAGCCTCTTTTTTTTTTTTTTTAAGCTTACAATAGACAAATCACATTGGGATATAAATGTTCCATCATAGGATCTTTTTGAAGAGACCATTCTCTCACAGTGGACAGATGCACCTAAATGATGACAGGTTTAGGTCTGCACAGTATAATGGAGCCCCAGTTTCCCTGACTGTATGGGTCAAGGGCTCCGTTTTTTTCCCTTTAATTTGTTTCCCATCTGTTTTATTATTACTATACAGCTGCCTGCTGTAAGCCGAAAAGCTGTTATTTACTGCCATCTAATGGTCGCAGTGGTTATTTACTGCCACCTAATGGTTGTTCGAAACTCATGCAAAAATGGGTGTGTCAGGACAAGGGCTGGTTTGACTTTGAGGGTTGTAAATACATGTGTGGCACTATAAACCCAAGAACATATTAGCTGATGTCGCTCTTGTTTTTAAAAATGCATTCAGAAACCAAAGTCCAAAAGGAAAACATTCAAATGAGTTTTCTTGTGGGTAATCTTTTGGACGTGAGCACAATTGTTTGTCCCACACTGGAGACTGCTGATTTGTTCAGGGGGCTCAATCCACCTCCCTCCCCCATAGAAAATCATTGTAATTTGAGTCTTGCCTTGCAGCTGTTACACTCTCTCAAGCGCCCATTATGCAGCTTTTCATCTGCTTCGGAGGCTGTCAAATGTCATTTCCCTTTTGCTTTCAACTTTCTTTGAAAGCTGTATTTTCTTACTTGGGCCACCAACGGGAGGCGCTCATTGCCTTTAGGTTTATTAGGTTAGGAGCCTCTGCCTGGACTCACAGCCCTTTTCCGCCAAATTCCATCAGCAGACTTGCAACTCTTCCAGGAGGCTGAAGGCATGCTGAAATCTGGAAAGTATTAAACAACCTGCTGGTGAAGGGGATTGAGGAAGGGAAGGTGGGGGGTGGCTAAAGGAGTAAGAGAGAGGGGAATCAAAAAAAAAAAAGGGGAGGTGGGGGAAAATAGGAACAGAATAAAAAATTGCTCATATACAGCCCTTTGCCTGTCTCTGCTACATTCCCCTCCCCCCCAAAAATCCAGACCACTCCCCAAGAAGCTACATATGCAACATTTTTTTTCATATCTGCAGCAGTATTTTGCAATTCCTTTTTTTTTTTTTTTTTAAATGGGTCATAAACAAACAGTCGTTTCTCCAGTATAGCTGTACTGTGGTGTGTGTGTGTGCGTGTGAGAGAGAGAGAGTGTGTGTGGAGATGTTTGCTGGAACACAAGTGGAAGGATAGTGCCAGGGCTGAAAAGTCCCAACTGTGTGTTTGTGGTTGGTAGCGAGAATGAAAAAAAAAAAAAACAACTGGATGCTATCCAGACATCCTTTCCCATGCTTTGATACGAACATCTGTGAGCAAATACACAATGTACAGAAGGGTGTGCTAAACTCTGCTGAGAAGATCTGCTTTTAAAAAATGTATAGAATCGCAATCTTATTTATTATCATAAATGCTTTTTTTGTTTTTTTTTTTAAAGCTGAGTTGTTCCTTCAGGAGAGCGAGATGGAGCACTAGGGATATTGGCGTTAACAGGAGCTGCTAACATAAACACTCCAGTACCCAGTACTGACCTCTTGACCTCTAAAACCTGGCTCTCCACGACCAGCAGCAGGAGACCACACACACGTGCTGGGGGGAGGAGTACAGAGGATGCAAAAAGTCTCTGGTGTCCTTGCTGTAAAGAGCTTCACATGCCTTAACTGAGGACTGTGAAAAATTAAACCATACTCCAGACATCTGTGTGGCTTTCCCACTCATGGATTTTTGCAGGTTTTTCAGAATGTAGGTATGGCTTCCCCATATGGAAAAGTTATTTGAAAGGAAGCCGCTTCTGTCTCTTTTGTTCTCCTCCTGTTGTTGTGCAATGAGCAGTTTCCATTATAAATGTGGAGACTTTGTCACAGCCTCCTTGGACTGGGCTCAAATCTTCATGGTAAAAATGTGGTTTTCCCCCTTTAGCCGAACCACGTTTGCTGAAATCACTGTAGACGTAGCTCACTTGTTCACTATGTTTTATCACTGTTGTAGCAATCAGTTAACAATCAAATAACTGATTTAACACAAGGATACGTGGTTAAATTTTTATTCTGCATCC
This sequence comes from Neolamprologus brichardi, assembly GCF_056152115.1. NCBI lineage: Eukaryota > Metazoa > Chordata > Actinopteri > Cichliformes > Cichlidae > Neolamprologus > Neolamprologus brichardi. The sequence goes on from NC_142107.1 coordinate 13,709,311, forward strand.
AACATGTAGTACTTAAACTTCAACACGGAGGACTAATTTTTGCCATCAGGATAAAAAAACATGATTCATCCCTTCGTTTTCCATTCTTTGCTTCTGTCTGTGCGGTACTGCCTTCACCCCATCTCATTCTGCTGCAGAGCACAGGTCCTGCAGCCGAGTGTGTCCCCAGGAGGTCTGGCCTAGTCTGCACTCATGCACCCATGACCACAATAGATAGAGCTGGAGGCTCTGCTGATCTCTACACTTATTTCTGCCAGAGGCCGCTATCCTTCCAATGCCAGTCGTTCACAGCTGGTTGAAACTGGAGGATGGCGAGCACTCCTCGGCTGTATACCTCGGCTCCTGCACTCCTCCGGACACCCACACATTCGGTCTCTGTCAAACGTAAAGCTTTTGCACATAAAGTTTTGGACAGTTGTTGGCAAAACAACACACATTTGCAATTCCTCAGCTTCTTTAAATATAAAGTTAATAGATTTACATATATACATGTATATATACTGGGAACCCACGACTGATAAAACAAGCCTTCAGGTGTTGACCACACAGTGAGACTTGGCGCCATTTCTACTGAGGCACTGTGTCTACACAATGCACCCCTTGTTTGGTAGCGACAGCATGTCCACAGTGGGGCAAAAACTGACCTGGAAATTGAACACAAAGGGTCACTTCCTGTTGTCCAACTTTAAACTTTGACCTTCCGGCCCTTCTTTTTTCTCCTGACATTATGAGTAATAATTGTCCAGCCGTCACAGCGAGGGCAGAGAGAGCTGAAGGGCAGACAGAGATTGATGCCTGACGCTAATCTGGAAATAAGTGGATCCTTTCACGCACCACATTTCATTCATTAAACATCTCTTCTATTCAACAATCTAAAGTTATTTTGAATATTTATTAGCCCGCATAAAGCACATTTATAAGCATCTAAGTAATTCCAGTCCGTCACATCAATCACTGTACTTCAAAATTAAAGTCTACATGAGCAGATTTTGATGTTTAATGGTTTTTTCCCCTCCCTTTTCGGCCAATGAAGTGGAAAAAAATATGCAGCTCAATAGCTGTGGTATTGCTTCAAAAAATGTTTGATTTCCCAGCTAAGATGAAAGATATTTAAACTAATTCTCATTCACATCACTCGGTCGGATGGATGGGGATGTGTTCAGGCTTCTGTAGTTAGAAAACACAGAGCCCACTGTTCATTTCATACTGCTCTTACTAATATCAGCACTGGCAGGGGCAACCAGACAGACTTTCCATTACAGTCACAGCAATCACCTTCCTGTTTTCATGCGACTTTATACGCAAGCTCTACTTTTGCTTGTGGAAATACTGCCGCAACCTAAAGCCTCATTCGCTTTCCTCAAATCTCAGCAGCATTATAAATCAAGGCGTGCCTGGAGATAGAAAACAACACTAGGGTGAAGAATCCCAGAGCTCCATGTGTAGAGATGATTTTTAAAACACAGTGTACTGGGTGTTGGTCCTCCATTTAACAACTTCGTCATCCAGTTTATGCACTACTCCCTTTGGCCATGGTCCCCTCAGGATTGAGCTGGAGAGGAGAGGGGGAAAACTTCAACAGATGCTGAATCTTTTTATCGTCTTACTGGCCAGGCTTTAACTCTCCTCCTCCAAGTTCACATGGCCAATCAGAGCTGACAGACCATAAACAGATGTATTGTGTGTACTAGTGTGTTCTCTGTTGTGTTGACTTGAGTTTATTTTATTTTTTTGTATGATTTGATCATTGAATTAGGCTTGGGTTACTTTTTTCTTTGGTAAAGCAATTAAAGATGTGACTTTGAATTCAAAACAGGCATCATACTGACTCAGGAAGAGGCTGTTATCTGAGTTCAGCATCCCGGAATAATGTGCATCATCTCTTGCACGCATTCAATTCACACATATACAATTTCTGCCTTATGCTGAATTACAGAAGTCACACGAAAACATTAAGCAGCAGTGGCAAACATCCGCTACGATCCTACGGGCATTCATGCTATAAATGTAAATGCCGGATAAAAACCACTGTGCAATTATTTGATCTTTTAAACAACCTTAACATTCTCACATCTGTCATGAGACCTTTTTTCCTTTTTTTCTGGGAAGATTTAGCCTTGAAATTTAAATCGGCAGTGTTTATTTTAAACATAAACACTCAGCGTGACGCTTTGCATGTGATGTAGAGGCGTGTCTGGCTCTCAGCTCAAAAGATCCAGCTGAGCATGAGGCCATCTCCTAAAATTCCTGTATCAAACAACTGCCTTCTGGCAGAGTAGCTAGCATGGTAAAGCCTGGTTTAAGCTCCCCCCGCCCTCTCCATCTGTAGCTGTTTACTTTGATTGGCACCGCTCTGCAGTGCTCAAAGAAAGTTGTTCAGGATTCATCTCAAGCGAAACACTGGCTTTCGCACACCGCCATCCCAGGAAAAATCTCACGTTGACAGCAAACGCATCAATCTTAATGTGAGTGGGACTTGTATATCTCTGTGTATTTAGGAATGTAAGAATTCTTATGTGGGTGTTTGACCGACTTGGTGAGCTATATGGATGAGAGTCATAAAGCGAATCAGAGCAGGGTGGATCAGATAGGGAAGGAATGGATCATTAATCTCTCCCCCACTCCCTTTAAAAATATATATATAAATATATATTTATGTATTCTCTTGGTGCATGATCCAGCTGTGTTGCAGCTTTGGGCCAGCAAGGAAGTGTTGGAGCAGGATACAGGGTGGAGGCAGGGTGAGGTCACACTGTTGTTGGACCTGGGCTGGAAGGATGTCTGTGGGGAAAGAGGAGACACTTGGCTCAGTGTTGCAACTGTTTTCGATCGCACTGTTAATTGAACCGTTCATCAGAAATACTCAGACTCTTTGACACAGTACTCCACACAGAGCTGCCATTTTGAACACTATCAAACACTGACCCTCTCTTTCACATGTGGAGCCATGTACACACACATGCGTGTAGTGAAAGTGAGTCACCCACAGAGGCCCAGGCGTATTTAGAGACCACTATGTGAGCGCCTGGCCCTGCATGCTTGGAATGCCTTGGGTGTGACCAGAGTGGCCATGTGTGTTTGCGTGTATGTGTTTGTGTATGTGTAGTAACGTTGCTCCAGCTGCCTGTCGTCTCCAGCTTGTCCCATCGGTTCTCACTTAAGGAGCAGAGCCAGCCAGACAGTGACTCAAGCAGACACACACACGCACACAGAGGATGAAGTAGTCAATGGAAAGAGCTGTACACATTGTTTGGAATTTCCTGGTCACCAGAAATTTCGCTTGAAAACGATCCATTGGTCATTTTTAAACTTTCACTGATCTTCTCACATTGAACTTCACTGAAGTTGTATTCATTAATGAAAGTGAAGGATATTTAACTGTAATTGCTGGAAGTGATCGTGCGAGCAGAACAGTTTTCCAGTTTTCCATGAAGTTTCAAGTTATGCATTGCACAACGGTGATCCTCAGAGGTTGGCTAGCACTGCCTACTCCCTCCTCCCACAACCATGTGTGTAGTTTTTACAGACTTGAGATCTACAAACCTAACCATGACCTCAGAGAATTAAATATTCTCAGTGGAAAACCCCCGTATCCCGAAAGTGGCATTTCGGGCTTGTCAGCTGCATTGTATGTGTAGTTTTTCCATGTGTGAGTGTAAGAAAGAGCAAAAAGAGCGAGAGAAAAAAGAGATTTTGTTTGCAACTTCAAATACAGGACTATTTTCCACGAGCCTGCATCTCTCTGCTGTTGTTTATATAGTGAACATATGTTTGTACTTGTGGTATTTGTACAGCACACAAGTTATTAAAAAGACTGTCTTGCAGGAGCAGAGCTTATTTAACAAGGCTGAAGCTGCATTGTAAGCTCAGTGTAATGGGAGCCCAGGTAATTGTTTTGAAAGGGTAACTTTATAATGGAAAAATATAAAAACAAGCCCTGGTTTCAATTAAGCCTTTCCACCCCATCCCCCACAACCCCGAAAAAGTGAGGAGTTCCGTCCAAGCTGCCATGTATATTTTCTTCTCTGCCGTTCACCATTTGCCTGCTCCGTATGGCCAAGTATGGGATTTAATGTAATTTTTCCGGCTGCACATTCTGAACCACAGTTTTGGGGTCATGGAAACTGCCTGAGTTTGCATTTACAGTCATTCATTTCCATTTTTTATTGAATAAAATGAATATTTTTTTAAAAATGGAAAGCTGAATCATTTTTCTTCACAGCTCTGCATCATTTTTCTTGACCACACCCTACTTTTAGTCTTTAAAGGGTAAAATCCATTTCCTAGAGGAACTCGAAAGAACAGATGTTTTGAAACTCTCAAATGGGTGTGGGGTGGGGTGGGGGGGGATAAGCTATGGTCTCATCTGGAATGCGTAAAGCACAACAATACATCCCACAGAGTGGGCGGAAACTGTTATGACTTAAATCCTCCCAGACCAGTATAGGATGATGGTGTAGGCTGTATAGATCAAGATGTTCTTTCTGACTTTCTTCACATATTTGCAAGGCATACAGAGTTCAGGGGGAGGACATTATTTTTCTTTAAAGTAATCTTGTGGTTTCATTAAATGTGCAAGGTTTGGCATATTGTGAATCTGTGTGTTGGCCATCAAAATAGTCCTGGAGAACAACACAGGGGCTATCCCGTGGATAGCCTGTAAGCTTTTCATGTCACATATTAATTCAATATACTGTTATGGTCTAAACTACTCACCACTAGTAAAACTATACTTTCAATTTCCAGCATAGGTTGAATCGGTTCTGATAACGAATACTTCTACACACTGCAGATTATCAATGTGGAAAAACAGCACTGAAAATATCAATCCTGCAGGGAGCCTATGTGGCAGCATAGGCTAAGGGCTGCTTTGAGATTATTGTAAATTGTACAAGTCCGCAATGCTCACTAAAGTCAAATTCAATATCTTGTACCCTTTTGAGAATTGGTCACAATTTCATTTCTTACAACTTGTGGCCCCAAAGTAATAATTTTCCCACACATAAACCAATATATCAGTTTTATTTGATGTTAGAAAGATACAATAATCAGTAAACGACATAAACGCCTTCTGTACTATGTACTATTATAAAACAATTTATTATTATTGGCACAATTCACTCAAAGCTACAAATGTAAGCTTTCTGGTTAAAATGATAGGATTTGTCCTTCCGGGACTTTAATTCAGAGAAAAATGACTAAAATACGTTTACATAAAATGACAGATGAACTGACCAGCAGACTGAGGGTTTTCCTGTTTGCAAGTTCAAAGTGAGGCATATTGGGGTCAGGGAAGAGGTGGAAAAAAAAATGCTAGATTGGCTGTGACTTTGGTGATGTTTTTAAGTATGTGGATTGTATGTTTGTAGAACATGCTGATGCACTGAGGTGTCTGCCAGAGTTTATCAGGCCATCCTCACCTCCTCATTCACTCAACCACTGAGAGGAGCTGTCAGTGGGTTTGGCACAGATCTTCTATGAGTGGCTGCTCTGGGCTGCCGCCCAGACTGATGCAGATGGATGAACACACACATACACCATCTCCGCTTCAAGCCAGGCTTTACAGCAAGGCCACAGTTTCCTTTGGCCAGGCCACAGTCTCTAGGCTACCCAACACATATGTATGGGTATCACCGCATTCGCTAACATTCGATCAGACAGACTACTCTCTAAACCGAGACTGAACTGAGCACCATGTGCGTTGTGGATTCCACTATCAAGTTTGGTTTCATGTTTCAGCAGGCATGACTCATAGCTTAGGCAGTGAATCTGATCTGGAGAGATACCTGTTAAACAGCATGCTGAGGATTGTATTCTTGAATTTTTTTCTTTTTCCTCATTTCTTCCACATAAGTTGATAGCTTGGCCTTTGTTAACTGAATAAAGAGCTCCGCTGTTTTGTGTAAAGAATTCATAAAAAGTCACGGCCAAGAGTAAGGGTGTGTAAAACCTGTCTGATGAACTATGTAAACACATTTTCCTTCAGAAAGTAAATGAACTCTAGTTTCTACACTGGTATATCACGGCATTTGACCTCAGAAGCAGTTCTGCAGATAATTCCTACAAAGCTGCAACAAATAGTGACATAATAGCCAGTTAGAGGCAACTTCTTCCAGGCAAACCCGATTTACAAAAGCTTCAAAAGTGCTGGCAACATTTCAGGAAAGAAAATATTTCCTTCCAAGCACCTTTATTCTCATAAAATCTCAGTTGGCAGCTTGTGAAAGAAATGCTGCAATGCTAGCTGTCAAAGAAGGACAGCTACAGCTTCGAAAAGATAACACAGCAACTGGAATGAGTAAACTTCTGATAGCAAGTACACAGGAATTAGTTTCTTCTCTGAGAGTTGTAGTGGATTCTAGCAACAGATCTGCAGATCTCAGAGCAGTTGGATCATATGATCACGACTGCTTATTGCAACATATTTGATTGTAATTAAAAAACAAATAGCAATAGAGCATGTCTGACGCAACTTAAATTCTTATCCACAGATATCAGAGCTGTGAGAACCGAGTAGAAAGGAGAGCAAAGCAATTCAAATTGAATTCTTTCATAGTTTTTATTGCTTCATTCTAAACCCCCGAGGCCAGTCGCACTCTGATTCCAAGCAACAGTCTGTGTTACAGTCTTGCCTGTTGGGATGTGTGTCCTGATGACATCGACTCCAACAGGAAGCCAGGGGCTAATGATTACCACATGTTTAGGATCACTAGGGTGCCACAATCTGGATTTTGTCATGCCGTATGTCTCTCATTTATTTGGTTGTTGATTCTTGATAGGGAAGGACAGAGCCTTTTCTAAAGGGAAGGAAACAACAACCCTAACCACTTTTAAACATGGCCTGTTTTATCTGATTTAACACCCGGCCAATGGATCTCTTCAGCTCAGTTATGGGTCTTCCTGGAGTTTTGACATTTAAAACAAAAGAGACGACAAGGGGTGTGTATTATAGAGCCTGGCCATATTTTCAACGTGCGTATTTAGGATCATTGTCAACATGCATTCTGCTGTTGGTGTCACTGGGTGTCAACACATTACCATGCAAACACAGATCAACTTGTGGTTCCGCTTCAGCTCTTTCTGTCTATGGGATGTCATTTGATAGTCACTCAGTGGTGTAAAACATAAGCAGCGAACACAGGGTAAGACCAGTTCAGCCCTGAGGGTTAAGAAACACAAGAAAGTGTCATGAACATCCTGGAAAACATAAACAGCATCTGTAAGAGGAATGTCACTGTCAGCGGATTCACATAGTATCATATGTTTGGAAACGAATCACGATTAAAGCAGGCAACAGAACAAGCAGTGAAAATGAACAAAAAGTTCTGTGAATAGTGCAGAAAAGCATTCAATGATTTCCAGCTGTGATGAGCCAAAGATGTGATTTTTTTTTTCTTTTTTCCTTTTTTTAGATTCTCAAAAGATTGATGTCAGAGCTTCGGTTTTTCCTCAACGTCCCATAGGTGAAGAGGCTTCCTTCATTCCTTCATATTCCCACATGTAAAATTATTAGCTGTCCCACTAATGTGTCCAGAAGGCAGCCAATTCATGGTCACATCCAAAACCAAACCCTAATCCCCAGTTGTGTCACTGTTCCTTCACTCATATGTTTCCTGTTGGACATGAAGCAGCCCCAAAAGCCCCCTGGCCACTCCTGCAGGTGGAGACCAGTGCTGTAAAACTGGGTTGGGCTTGAGCTGAGGCTGAGTCATTTTTATCACAAAATAGCAAACAGTTCCAGTTAATCCAGCTCATCGCAAGTCTAAACTTGAGTCTCAATATGTCTGCTTTGAGAATATAAGAACGAAAATGAAAGTAACATCACGAAAGAAAACGCAGAATGTGCTCACCTAGCTCTGAGATTAACACTGGATCCAGAAAATGGTAGGTAGGTAGGTATGTAGGTAGGGGAAATTGTTAAATACATGCAGATAAAGATGTCAGCAGCAATGCAAATAAAGTCATTCATACTGGGGAGGCTGCATTTTGTGGTGAGGTTACTTTAATCTTGTATTAAAACTAAATACAAACCAAACAGTAGTCATTGTGACGCCTTTGTGGTTTGGTTTCAGGTCAGCTGTTTTGCCTGAAGTGAGTAGGTCTCACAAATAAGTGAGGTTTATTTAAGAGAATAAATCTGAGCATGTGCAGTAAATGGCCGAAAACCTTGCAATTTTGACATTTTAAACAGCCATCTAACATATCTCACTTTTAGTGAAAGTCTTAATTAAAAGGGTGTGCCAGTTTTAAACTCAGCTACAGCCGAGCCGCAATAACCTCGCACCGTTGTCGCTGGTTTTGAGCTGCTTCTGCCTGTTTGCTTTGTAATCACTCTCTACAAAAGGACGAGCCTTGTGTTTTGTTTCTTTTTTGGGGTGGGGGTGGTGGGGGAGGGGTGGTGGTGGTGGTGGGGGGGGGGGGGGGGTGATGGCTTTGGGTTTGCTATCAGCCATGTAACAGAGATCATAACTGAACAGGGTTACAGTTGAGTCATCACTGAGCGAACCAAGTAATCAGTCAAAGCGAGCAGCAGTAGCTTTTACAGCATTCCAGAGTATGTGAGGATTTTTTTTTTCCTTCTGTTGTTGTCCAAGTGTGTGTTTCACACTAAAATATTCATCACTAAAACATCAAACAGCCGCATAAAAATTTCATTAGAAAAGCAATTTTTGTCCGTTTTTATAAATATGATTAAAAATCCGACAGCTCCATTAATGAAATGTTTATTGCATTCTTATTAGAGGTTATTAACTCAAAAGTAAAGGGTGGGGCACATTAAGGCTCACTGCAATAATGCTTCATTTGCTAAGGAATGCATCACCTATACTGCATTAGGAGATTTCACAACAACAGCAGCAGCAGCAATCTAACTTTATAATTCATGTCCTATTATTGTTTGAAGTTTTCTCTATTTTTAGTCAGATCCAGCGCTATCCTTCCTGCTCTGTATCCTTTTTGTAAGTAACAAAACCGCATTGCCTGTGAATTCTCCCTGACCACAGACTAGTGTTACACCAGTGAGATTTGTAGGCTTCTCTCACACCTGCTTCAGCTGCACCGCCAGGTTCATCTTTTCCCCCTGCTTCTCCTGCTGCTGGCAAAGCCTGCCCCCACTGACCACTGCACCAATTACATCTTCATAAACAGTGGCACGTCCATCCAGTGGTCTGGGCGGTTGTCAAAGAGATGTCTTTTTTTTTTTCTTTTTTTTTTTGCCTCTCCAGCTCTGCCAGGACACACAGTGCTGCCTCATCGGGCATCCCACAGGGAGGCTGTACAGCAGCCCACAGTTCATCCCTTTGCCTGTTTACAAACACAGACCACAGGAATCCACCTGATGGGCCAAGAACAGCAAGGGAGAGGAAAGAGGGCAGGCACGAGCTGTGTTCTCTGACTGCAGCAGGTGATGACTTTCACGTTTGGACTGTGATGGTTTCAAAGCAGCAGCGTGCGCTTGTTCTTTTATCGCTGTTGTCACTGCCATTCTTAATTTGGGGTTACAGCTCTGTCACTGTGAGGAAATGGCACGAGACCGCAGTGTAATGAGCGATACAGAACTCTGCCGGGCTTTGGCCTGCAATCTTAGTAACCCATCGATGGACCTCGAGTCAGGCCGTTCCATTAGTGTAGCATGACCAAAACACTGCACTGTTTTAATTCTCTTTGGCACTGGACAAACTCCCCTGTTTCTTCATAGACTCGGAGAGACAACACATGAGGCTCAGTTCACACAAACGCACACACACACAGGCATTCTGGGCATACCACAGGGCCCCCAGAGCACCTCGCTGGTTCACGTGCAAACACATACATGCACACACTGCTTGACATGTGTACAAGTGTGTTTTATGACGATCAGTGGGTTTTGTTTGCAATCAAATGCAACAAAGTCAAGAATCATGACTGTCATTGTACAAATAAGAAAATGAATGAGCACTCTGGATGTAATGAAGGACTCATTAGATCATAAACCAACTCTACATAGTTTTATATCGACAGGTTATGTTAATGTTTTGGAAAGTGTGGAATTCTGTTTGTGTGTCTGTGGAAGGCTTTAGGTTTGCTCAGCAGTGCCACAGGTTATACTACAGTCGTGTAGATTTCACTTTAGTTGATGGGCCTCCACGGGAGGAAAGAGAAAGAGAGAGAGAGACAGAGGGGAGGAAAGAAAGGAGTAGGCCTCTGGTGACGTGCAGGGCCTGCAGGGCGGTGTTCAGGCGGAGAAAGACACAGACTGGGGTGTGTGAGCTACATCTGGAATAGTATCTAGAGAGAGTCGCGAAGCAGAAGCAAGGTGATACTTTCCCAGCTCTTCTCTTCAGCTCGATCCGTTAAACGGAGAAAAAACTCCAACAACTTTTGATTTGCCTTTTTTTGTAAGTGGGATTAATATATTTGCTTTTTCCGTGCTCTTGCTATAGTCAGTGATCTCATTTTTTCCCCATTGAGTTTTACCCTCATACAGCAGGACTTCTCCCCGGGACTTAAAATCGACCATGGATTTTACTTTTATGACGCAAAACCCGTTAAACCGTTTGAAGCTGTGACTTTGCCTGAGAGTCTCGCTCGTCTCTCCCAGTTTTAAAGTTAGGTGCTTTGTACTTGAGATGACCAAACAGGGAAAGTTGTGGCTCGCGCATGGCGGTACTTTGCTGGAATGTTTTTCATAGAGATGGGTTGAGTTTGTTTTCCAGCAGCGTGCTCCCGATTACTCGAGAAACCGTCTCCCTTACTCACACCGACAGCTGATTCATGGTCAGGTTTTTATCCAGAGATTTTTTTTATGCAAACCCGTATTGCTTTAATCAGTTAGTTACGTCGTTTGGGTATTTAAATAGATCGAAAGTTCAATACTTTGATTCACTTTGACAAAAATAGATTCATTTGTGCAACTCGACGTTAAACTCGACATTAACTATTAACTTCGGGAAATAGTCAATGGTCCTCCCTTCTTCGCCCTGTGTTTGAATGTAAGGGAATACTTTCACATTGAGGTAAACATTGCGGTCGATGCATAAGTGAGGTAATGCCGCCCTCTGGCGTGGAGATAGGCTAGTGAACACACCTAGAAGAGAGTTGGTGTAATGGCAAATTCACGTGAAATGTCTTCTCTTTTCTGCAGACCTACTTGAAAAAAAAATGCTGCTCATCCTGCTTGGAGTGCTTATCTTGCACGTAATCATTCTCATTCTCCTCATCGTGTCGACAGCTGCCAGTGTAAGTTCTGTGAGACCTTTTGTCAACTTTTAAATTGCGAAAAATACAGAATGGAGCATGAGGATGTGATCTGAATAGACAAGGAGTTGTTTCGGTGATTGGTTGCTTTGTAATATTGCTACTGAATGTACAGCAGTAACAGGTTAAATGGTTCCGTGTTGTTGTGTTCATCAGGCCTGGTCTGTAGCTGACAACAGTGGCAAAGATCTATGGTACAAATGCTCAACAAACAATGGAGGTTACCATTGCCAACCATCCAGCAATGAAGGTTTGTTCATGTTTATAGAAAAACAAACAAAATGCAGCGTGCTTTGTTACTGAAAAGTGATGCACAAGTTCAATTTCATGCTATTCATCTCTTCTGTCTGCCTCCTAGACTGGATCCAAGCAGTGCAAGCTCTCATGATCCTGTCAGTGCTCTTCTGCTTCTTCTCCCTCATTGCGTTTTTATATCAGCTGTTCAGACTAGTTAAGGGCGGACGCTTCTTCTTCACTGCCATCTTCCAGATCTTAGCAAGTGAGTATGACTTCATCGCATGCTGACGGTCACACCCCGAGAAGAAACGGGTGGAGTGGTGAGATCATCTACATTCACGCCAATTTTCTTCAGATTCCCCTCACCTCTCTTCTCATCTTTCCTAGGTGTGTTTGTGATGTGCGGGGCGATCATCTACACTGTGATGTGTCCAGATGATGGCACCCATCCAAACTTCGGGTATGCGTACGTGCTGGCTTGGGTGGCTTTCCCTCTGTGTCTCATCAGTGGCCTAATTTATATTGTCCTGAGGAAGAAAGAATGAAAGAATCAGGGGAGGAGAAATAAGGAAGGGTAGTTAGGAGGCCCTTTACTACAACAGCGCACTGTGCTTACTACCCACAGACCATAGACTGACATCCCAACAAAAGTGCATGTGTCACCAACACAAAATAATTTGTTTTTGTTGCTGTATTTCAGTATCCGTTATTTCTCTGAAAACATCACATCTGTTTGTTTTTTTAAATTTCAACACCACACACGTGTTATCAGTGTGTGTTTGGAAATGCATTGGTGACATATTGATTTTTGATGCATGCTGGCACTTGATTTCAACAAATCCATCAACGGTGATGAGATGAATAACATTGCATTGCTTCAGTACAAAGATGTACATAGTGTCTGTGGTTTTTAGACATATTTATAACATTTTTTCATACATTGTGTACATAATGTCGTCAAGTTAACATTGTCATGCTCAATTATGTGATAGAGTTTGTGTCTTTCACAAGTCATGCAGCTGTGCCAAAGAGATGTCGCTTCAAAAGCCAGAATATCAAGCTTCTTGTTTCTTTTTTAACATTGTTTTTTATGTCTTAACTGTCAGATGCTTTGATCCGTGTGCCTTACTTAATCTGTTTAATTCTTGAAGGAAGTAAGAAAGCCCTCAAAATTGAAAATAAGTGTTAATACTCATGAAGTTTTGTTTCCTGACTTATCATTGTACTTGATATACCAAATAAAAATGTTTTGCATTTTGTAACCTAGTTTTAAAAATGGTGCTTTTTTTTCTTTTCTTTTTTTTATTACTATGCTTGAACTGTATAGCCTAATTTGTGTTGCAAGTGTGTCATGTCCTGTGATTAATTTGCTTTTGTACAAACTCGAGTTTGCCTTTTTTTTGTCAGTATTCTAAATAAACCTTTTGAAAATAATTCTGCTTGTTGCTTAAAGGTTTAATCATGTGCACGCTTCACAGAAGTCCGTAGGATGGGCTATCTGCACTCTTTTAGTAGTATAGGGCATACTAGGAAATGGCACAATTGTTTCTTTACACCATATTTTTGTACCTCTTGGTGGCGCTATGACACACAAAACGCGTAAATGCCTGCGAATAAGAGTGTTCACCATAGCCACAAACTACCGTGATAAATGCTTTCACTATGTAAGCATGGTGCTACATTATATTTACATGGTGTGTGGCAAGAATGGTGCAGATTAAACGATCATGTTTTGAAAAGTTAGGAGTCTCTCTCTTGTTCATTCATAGAGTTGGAAGTAAATGGAGGTAAACTGCTGATCTGCAGTTTTTCATGTAGCTTTCATTTAATTTCCATTGATTGTCAAGTATGGGTGAGATGAGAACAAGCAATTTTATGAAATCAAATAGCTCCACCTGGCTACATTTCGAGGACGTGCTTATCAAATTCTGGAAACTTGGCACCATATGCAGACATTATTTCAGCAAAACAGCATAAATCAAAGATCCCACTGAAACGCGGTTAAGGAAAAAATGTCTCAACAGCATCTCTGAGGATAAACCAAAAATAAAAAAGGGGGAAAATACAAGAAAAATGTAATAGTGCAAAGTGCCTCAGAAAAAGACATTGATCTGTTTAGAATTTGCTTAGACAGTTTCTCCCCAGCATCCTTTCTATTTAATGAGACATATTGAAAGCATACTAGTAGATTTACATATGCTATATCTTTTTTTTTTTTTTTTTTTTTTTAATTCAGTTTGGCTAAGAATAAGTTTAAGATTCTTTTTACTTATTAACATGATTTGGCAGCACGGTGGCACGGTGGTTAGCACTGTTGCCGCACAGCAAGAAGGTCCTGAGTTCAATTCCACCATCAGGCCGGGGTCTTTCTGTGTGGAGTTTGCATGTTCTCCCCGTGTTTGCGTGGGTTCCCTCCGGGTACTCCGGCTTCCTCCCACCGTCCAAAGACATGCAGCTTGTGGGGATAGGTTAATTGGATAATCCAAATTACCACTAGGTGTGAATGTGCGAGTGAATGTGAGTGTGAATGGTTGTCTGTCCCTGTGTGTTGGCCCTGCGACAGACTGGCGACCTGTCCAGGGTGTACCCCGCCTCTCGCCCTATGACAGCTGGGATAGGCTCCAGCCCCCCCCCGCGACCCTGAAAAGGATAAGCGGAAGCGAATGGATGGATGGATGGAACATGATTTGACCATGTCAAATGATCAGTTGTGATTTTATTTACTTTTGTTTGTTTGGGCAAACCATTGCTTTATGATTAGTATTTTACTGTAGTCCTTATGACCTGATAAGATAACATTACACTCTGATGACACTGAGGCACATAAAACAATTAAACAGCAATATATTTTTTGCTAATGACAAACAATTGTAATAAAGATTTTATTACTGATCAGTGATTCTGTTGTAGATTATTAAATACATACAGAGTTAATCTCATGAATGGATGTATTTTACCCCCAAGCCCACATTTTTTCCCTAAACCTAACCAAATAGCATTGCTTACTACATTAATTTAACGGTCTGAGTGCCATTTATTGATGGTTTATAAGCCAATTATTAATAAATTATGTGATTGATCATCATTTTTATTGCTTTTTTCATCTTCTTTCAGCTGGTTGCTTCAAGGAGTCACCACACTAACTGCCTGCTTCCGTCTCACCTTGTCTTTACTATCCACTGCATGTCTCCCCTCACTTTTTATGAATCTTTTCTGCGGTCTTCCTCTTTTCCTGGTGTCTGACAGCTCCATCTTTAGCATCCTTTGTCCGATATAGCCCCCATCCCTCCTCTGCACATGTCCAAACCATCTCAGCCTTGCCTCTCTAATTTTGTCTCGACATTTGTTTTTAAATTGTATGCTAACACAAAACTAAAGAGTACCAAAGCTTGATGAATCATTTTACCACAAAAACAAGTCTGAAGGAGCAAAAATAAAGGACCCAACAAACAAAGTGTGTTGGAGTCACCACCTAGTGGAATCATGAGCAGTGGTCAGAACATTTTTCTTTTTCCATGATCATTAATTGTCCGGGTGCTGCTTTGTGTAAAATAACACAACAAAGTTGACTGTCTCAAGGGTGGTCAGAATTTTCCCAGGTTTTGTAAGATTGATCAGATTAAAAAAATACCACTACTTCTAAATAAATCTTGACATATTTAATGATTTTTGCTGGTGGAACTCAGTTATTTCATATCAGCATATGATGCAAAAGTGTACTTAGACATGCATTGTCCATAGTTAGACATAGCAATAGAGCTGTGTATGACAGAACCTGTCACAAATGTAACATGGTCAAAAAAAGAGAAAGCTGTCAGCAGACAATGATGCTATGCCACTAGGTGGTGACTGCAACACACGTTTGTTGTCCATTAGGTCATGGGTGTTAAATGTGCAGAGGGTAAAAAGTGTCTCAGTGAACTCATAAATAGCTTCTTCTTCATCATCATCTAATAAGATGCACAGCCATTTCTGCTGTGAGGACACAGTAAGTGTAAATATGTGGAAATTCAAATCTTTTTTTTTCTATTCAAAGTTGTAACATATGGAGCTTTTGTGCTTTTGCAGCTTCACTGTGACATACTGTTGAAATTGCAAGTGTTGAGAGAACTCAGGGTGTTAATTGTTTGCTTTGCAAATGAGAGGTTCAATAAACACATTTGGAACATTTTCAGTACATATGTTTTTCCAACAAATGGCAGACGATGAATTTGGAGGTGTTGGACTACAAAGAGTTTAATGTCCCTGTTGTAGGATAATCCAGATTTATTTTTATGGCTTTCAGAAAATAACAAAGCTGTAGCTGGAAGTTTGTACATTGTTTTATACATACGGCGTAGGTTATATTACTGGCTTTTTGAATCATGAAGAAGACATACATCTCCACTCTGTTTCCTGTTTAAAGCATATGTACTGGGGTAATATGACGCTAATCTTCTCTCGTGCTTGCTCTCAGAAGTTGCCACCGCAGTGTATTGAGACAGGCTCCTGTCTTTGATCTAGAAGAGTCTGTAGATATCTTGCACTTCACATCAGTTTATGGGTGAAAACTCTAAATTGCATAAAACTACAGTGTGCAGATGGTGTTTATACAAAATTATTGCTGAACGTCCTGACAGCCACTTTCCCCCCGACTAATGTGGTTGATCATCGCTGTCTATTTGTCTTTTTTTTTTTTTTTCACCAGCATTTACAGGAGAAGTGACACTTTAAGTCATGTTACTTCTGACATGAATCACAACATCTCCAGGCTCCAGACGTTTTCAAAGATAACTTCGGTAACCGAGAAAGATAAATGCAAAGCTGCTTCCAAGACATCAATTTGCAGTCATCATGAATTCATTACCCACCACTATCTCTGCAGACACTTGTATGCACGTGTGCTCCTTCAGTAATAAATGCAGGTCAATTCACAACACACAAAACGTGTCACGTTCAACACACAATGCATGCGTTTTATACCAAGACTTATTATGCTTACTGAACGTGTAAAAACATCTAGATGGAAGATTGAAAACTTCTCAGATTTTTTGGTTAAAAGAGCTCTTCCAACTTCATCGGGACACAAAAGAGAGCTCAGTTAATGTTACTCTGGTAAAGGTCCCTGGGCATACAGATAACATATTGAGGATGTCAAGAAAACTCTGGAGGCCTATAATGGCCTCACTGCTCCATTTGAAACGTAGTTAACCTTAAGGGTTATTTATCACTGTTAGGGTCACTGGGGGCACTTAGTATTTACTGCAGGACATGGAGGATAGAGGAGAGGGGATTGAGAGGAAGCAACCCTTATCACTATACACTGGGTAATGTGGTTGAGGTATACATACATCAAAATTGTTTAACTGGTTGATAGAGACCAGGATGCTTCACTCTTCACTCTTTTTAGCGTTAAACTGTTTAACAGCAGCCAAGGACCTTTACATGTTGGCAGCCAAATGTTTTCTTGGTATCCCAGGAACACATCAGAATAATTTCCATAAGTCTTTAGTTGGGAATTTCTGTGGAAAGGCAGTAATAGTCGTGAAGCAGAACATACAATGGGCCTCAGCCAGCTGATGGGTCCCCGAATGGGACATGTGTGGACTTCAGAAGAAGCTGCAGCCCGCCTTTCTTCTTTTTCTTTAGATTTTCTGCCATTTTATCCAAAGTATTTGTCCCCCGTAACAAACCCTGGAGCCTTCAGATGTAGTTAAACGATAGAGAAAATGGCCAAACCCTGTGTATTCAAAGCTGATTTCATCACGCCTATAAATCTCTGAGAAATCAAAGCCCATCTTAAACCCACCCCTCAACTCTCCCATTGTCTTGCTAATTCACATTAGAGCGCGGCTGGCTGCCCACTTTGACAGCGGCCCTGACAGTCTGGGCAAAGTTGTAGATGTGGAACCTGAAATTCCCCTTTGGCCCATGACCTCTGACGCTACAGACCCTCAAAATGCACAGCAATCTCCCAGCCATGTCTGTCTTTGGACTCAAGGATGCATGAAGATACAATGAATAAAGATGAAAATAATAGTTTTCTGATTTCTTTACACTGTGCATCCAGAAAATATTCATAGGGCTTTAACTGTTCCACATTGTGCCATGTTACAGCCATATTCCAAAATAGATTCCCCCCTCAAAGTTCCATCAAAGTTCTATATATAATCCCTTTAATGAAAAAGTGAAACAAGTTTGCTTGAAATTCTTTCAAATTTATTAAAAATAAAAAACAAAAATATAATATGTATCTCTTTAATATGTACATAATATGTACACAAGTATTCACTGAGCATTGCTCAATATTTTGCTGGCACAACTTGAGCAGCCATTACCGCCTCAAGTTTTTGTTTTCTTTTGTTTTGTTTGCTTTATGAGTATAACGCAACAAGCTAGGCATACCTATTTTGGGATGTTTCTTTCATTCTTCTTTACAAAACCGCTCACGCTCCATCAGGTTGGATGGGGAGTGTCAGTGCAGAGGTATTTTCAGATCTCTCCAGAGATGTTCAAGGGTTCAAGTCCGGGGTCTGCCCTGGCCACTCAAGAACATTTGCAGATTGGTCCCGAAGGTATTCCTTTGATATCTTTGCTGTGTGCCTAGGGTCATTGTCCTGTAAGATTAACCCTTGCTCCAGTCTGAGGTCGAGAGTGTTCTGAAACAAGTTATCATCATGGATGTCTCTGCAGATTGCTGAATTGACTTCAGTCTCACAGTTCCTGCTGCCAAAAATATTCACAAAGCATGATGCTGCCCCCACCTTGCTTCTAGGGATCACATTGGCCAGGTATGGTTAGCATTCAGGCCAAAGAGTTCAATCTTTGTTTCATCAGAACAGAGAATTTTGTTTTCTGTGATCTATTCATAGTTTTCATGGACAAGTGGGCTGTCATGTGCCTTTTGCTGAGGACTGGTTTCTGTCTGGCAACTCTACCGTACATGATTGGTGGGGCGTTGCAGAAATGGTTGGGCAGTCTTCTTCTTTCCAAAGAGTAATGCTAGAGCTCTGTCAAAGGGAGTGCTGGGTTCTTGGTTACCTCCCTGGCTGAGGCCCTTCTAACCTGATAGCTTAGATTGGCTCAAGCTCAAGGAAGAGTCCTGATACTTCCAAATGTCTTCCATCTACAGATGATGGAGCCCACTGTGTGCATTCAGGCCTTCAGTACTGCAGAGATTTTCTGCACTCTTCCAATACCTCCTATCTCAAATTCCTTGGATTTCATGACTTGGTTTATGCTCTGACCTGCATAGTCAGGTATGGGACCTTTATAGGTGTGTCCCTTTCCAAATCATATCCTATTAACTTAATTTACTACAAGTGGACTCCAATGCTCTCCATCCAACCTGATGGAACACCAATTTAAGGTGTGCTATACACCGTACGCTGTAATTGCTGCCAAAGGCACTTCAAGTATTAAACAAAGGCTGTGAATCCTTACGTATATTATATTTTTGCTTTTTATTTGTATAAATAAATAAATCTAAAAGACGCAAACTTTTTTTTTCACTTGATCTGCATGGTGTATTGTGTGTATAATTTTGGAATAAGCCTGTAACGTGACAAAATGTAGAAA
Organism: Neolamprologus brichardi; assembly: GCF_056152115.1. Classification (NCBI taxonomy): domain Eukaryota; kingdom Metazoa; phylum Chordata; class Actinopteri; order Cichliformes; family Cichlidae; genus Neolamprologus; species Neolamprologus brichardi. The sequence continues at coordinate 13,728,340 of NC_142107.1, forward strand.
AAGTGAAGTGCTGTGAATATTTTCCAGATGCACTGTAAAAAGCTCATTGCCACAACTGCTCATGGCTACAAATACTATGTGGATGCACACGCCCACACAAACACTTACAGTGAAGCATACAAACACATCCGCAAAGTACATTAAACATTAACATATTCTATCTAAACTGTGAGCTTGAACACAAAATTGCCCATCATTCAAGCTCTTTATAGGTTTGTTTCCAATAGCAGTCAGCTGTGTGGAAGCAAAAGGGTCAGAGGTACTAAATGCAACACTATAACATCATGAATTAAAAAAAAAATGCATTTTCAGTGCTGTTTTGTATTTAAGCCTCAAAAAATTGTCACAGTGTGCGTTCACCAATCTCAAGTGACATAGAATAGTATTTGATTCAAAACATGGCTTCTGCAACTCGAGGCTTAATTAAACCAGCATCTTGTTAATAATTTAGTCCCAGAAGCAAGATTCATAATCATTGAGTAAGAAGAGACGTGATTACATGTGGTGGGAAAAAAAAATCAATTATCGAATGCTATTTTTATGCACATTGGAATTGTCTCCATAAATAGAATTTGGGGGGTGATGTTACCTTTGGTGCCTATACGTCAAATTTCCCTTCATATTTATGCGTGTGTGTCCTTCTCTCACAGATACAACTCATACACTTAATTCAGTTTCAAATGTTATATGGCCAGCTACAAAGACCTTGTAATTCAGTGCTGGTGGCTAACAAGGGTTTCTATACTGGTGTGACAAGACTAGTGAGGCAAACATTTCTTCTTTAATTATACGGCAGCGAGTTGGAGAGTGTTTGCTGCTTTCTGGTGTTTCAGGCCTGAGCAGAGATCCTCCAAATTAAAGAGCGGTGTGACAGTGCCGAGATGCATCGCTGTTGGGAAACATGGTACAGCGGTTAGACGGCTGCTGATCCATTTATGTGCTTCAAATGCGCTTCCCACATTTGAGTCGTAGATGAAAATATGTGGATAATTTGAGAGCGCTTGTGAGTGCGTGCACATGTGCAGATAATTACACACAAAGTGGCACAAAAATTGATTTGAAACCATGATACAGTTGAGACCAAAGAGATTCAGATCTCTTCATACAGAAACAAACGGGTGATCTTCATCATGAAGACAGAATTTGTCACATTTGATCATTTCACCCATGAAATGTTTGGCTGTGTCAGTCAGAGGGTGGTTATGCACAGAGAAACAAAACCCAGAATTGATGCCTGCATGTATTTCACTGCTGGTGACCTGTTGTACACCAGTCATTCATTATCAATCCTTACTGAAGCAAACAATGAATTACACATAACAGTCTTCCGTAGTATTGCCACTTAGTTTATAGTTATTTTCACAACTGACCTTGCACCTTTTGAAAATACCCAAAAGCCACTAATAGACAGACAGACACAGATAGTAAGCATACATGGGTAGATCCAGTTACAACCATTAATCGGTCAGTGGACTAAATAAGCCCATAGATGTGATATCTGCTGGCAGATCAAATGAAGGATGGCGGTCATGGCCTGATCTGGTGGGTCAAACTGAAGTAGCTGTGTTATTTCAACCTCAGTGACCCTGGCCAGTGGCTTAAGCCTTCCCAGTGGATTTGAGAGTGGATGAGGAGTTGAGACCAGAGCAGCTAGAGGTGTTTGGAGTGGGCGTCTTTGTTTGTCTCCCCAATCTGAACGCTTTTCTCTATCGTGACTGATCACCTGAGCCTCGGTGTCTGCTGAGGTCTCGAGCAAGGAAAGCTTGAATTACACCTTTAGCAAACATTTCACCTCTCAGAGTTCATAGAAGGGTGGATAGCACGGTCGCTTACACCAGATAAAAGCGCCACATACTCAGACCTATTCACTCAGGTGAGTTCAGAGGTTGCTGGTTCCGAAATGATGATGCTCATACAGATAATAGTAAAATCCCAGTCATAGTCGGCATGCTCTGAATAGAAGTAAGTTAATCTCCCTCTTGTTCTTCAACTTCAAGTTACGTTATGTTTGTGTGAATTCACCTACATTTGTTACAACTGTATTTTTACAAGCTTGGGTCAAGTCTGTTGTTGCTATGCTGCAGCTGCAAGTATGTTAATGATCAGACCTATAAGCTACCAGCTTTGTACACTGTGTTTCAATAGCCTCTGTCTGATGACTGATTATGATTGGCTGATTGACTGGTTTAACATTTTTAACATCCACAGTCGTAGAAGGAATTTATCCTTATTTATAAATCCAAGACAAGGATGTATGAGTAAGAAAGCCCAATTAGGGTTGTAAAGAGTGTTGATATGATGGAGACCAGACAATGTAAGCAGCACAGAGACCAGAAAACCTTTTTAAAGATGTCTGTAAACACGAAGGAACCCCAGTCGCAAGAGATTAGTCTAAATATTGTCATCCCACAGTTAACCCTGCCAGTGAGAATCTTCACATACCTAAACAGTGAGAGAGAGAACCCGAACTGAACCTCTGGTTCAGATGGGGTTAATAGGTTCCCCTAAATGTCTGTGTAGTGCAAATATTGACAGTGACTCCATGTTCTCATCTAATGACCTGCTTCATGGAAGATCTCTCCTCTTTTCTTGTTGCTTGCAGCCGCAGAGCACAAACAGCTGTTCTGTGATTGCTTACTTGGACAATGAGAAAATCCAGGTCTCAGTGTACAAAGAGCCATATCGCTAATGATTACCCAGGCTGCCCACAGCTGAAACACAAGCCTAAGCAGTATTCCAGACTCATGCCAGTAGTTTACTTCCAATAGCAAAAGTAAAGATATAATCATTTATCATGCATCATTTGATATGTGTAGTAATATGCCCTCCTATTAAATCCCTTTGAAAGGTAATGAAATTACATCCAGGGAGGGATATTATAAATAATTTCAATAATGCAATCTCAGTTTGACCACAGCCTAATTGGGTAGCAGGTATAAACATGTGAGCAAATGAACAATAAATATAAGATCTGAAATGCTGTTATGTCGCTCAATCAGGCTCACATTTCAGGTAGCAATTAAACCTGTTTATATTTAAGCTTCACTTGTAAATAATTTGGTAAGGGAATGATGTATTGGCTCACTATCCCTTTCAGATTCTACCACAGGCAGGTAGAGAGAGGTTTATATGTAATATAGCTATATAGATACACACAGCTATTCAATGGCGCATTCACATTAATCCAGAAGAGATGAACCCAAGACACCAGCATCAAACAATCAGGCCTCTCAATGTTTATTCAGTCTGTTCAGTCAAGTATACTGCAGTGTAGCTAACGGAAAGGAAGGTCTTCCAAAGAAAGGCGGTTCTTTGTTGTTAGCAGCTCATACTGAGCTGTAACAGTCTTTGTATATCTGTTGCTTTGTTAATTTTGACAATTTTGAATCCAAAGTCCATCTCAACATGCTGACTACAAGTGACCTGGAGACTGGACCTTGAATACACAGGAGGATAAATATATACAGTGTCTCATGTAATGTTATCTGACGATAATGTAAATCAATTCTATTGAATAAACTGATGTTTTGGTCTTACAGAACATGTTAGAGGCCAGTCTTATGCAGACTGCTAGTCTATGATATTTTCCCTCTTTATCTCGGATAAATGTTGTATGTTTCAAAATTGAGAATGAATATGTTATTAAAATAATTAAAAGTTATTTAGGCTTATAATCCACCCTGGTTCAAGGCTTCCAATAAATGAATAAAAAAATGTTCTTTGCCCTGGAGAAGTGTCTTTCTGTTGTCTTTCTTGTATGAAAGCACCAGTTATCTATGATAAGCCTGGTTGAGTGAAATGTCTATGTAAGTCCCCCTGATTTAATTCCTCATTTATGTTGTCAGGCAAACAAAAGTGCCCCAGGCACACGTAAGGCTGTGAACCCTTTAAATGTGTTTTGGAAAAGTCTGAACTGATGAGTGAGTTGTGCTTAAGCAAGGAGGAAATTTCCAGCAACACGTTGCTTTCACAAACACAGGGGCACACTTTGCACAGCTGTGATTCACCACTGGCTTAAAGTTAAATCTGCAACGTTGTTTATAAATCCATCAAAGAAAAGGCATAAAAAAAATGAAATTCTATTAATGAAATCCATAAAGTCAAAAACATGCTAAGCTTGAATGTTCATTCCCTGGATCTCTCACAAAGCCTCGAGTGGTA